>NC_135331.1:127880027-128218443 GCF_023851605.1 Tamandua tetradactyla | reverse complement strand
TAAATTATCTGGAAGCACAAAATAAAGCTACTTTTCAAATGTCATCAAATTCTCAACATATATGTTTTCTTCTGATCTAAAGGTAACTAAAGCATATTTATGGTTTGATAATTTAAATTGTTTTTCTTTGAAACACTGAAGGAAAGAAATTCATAAATAGGAAATCATAGAGAAAAATACAAACTATATTAAGTAACATAGGTAATATGAGGTTTCATAAGTAATTCACATGTAAAAATTTACATTTTGCTGGCTCTTACCTGAATATTAAAAAAAGAAAGGAAAAAAAATTGGTGCCTAAGTAGAAAATATTGTATATAATTTCAAAATTCAAAATAAATATATTTCTGGATTTCCAAAGGAATTGACTATAGTGTTTGCATTTAAATGTGAGTAAAGGAGCTATATTGTATGAGAATAGTTGACACAATTTTAAAAACAAATGAAATTGCTTTAAGGAAAAATGTAATCTGAGATAACACTAACATGCATGTTGTGGAACAACGAAGAGTTTAAGTACTAAACTATAAATTCAGCTGTAAAATCTTGTAACTTAGGTCTAAGGTAATAATATTTACATACTGCAATTGTATAAATATACCACAGTAGCTTTTATTAAGTATTTCATCCACCAGCATAAATTTTTACATTCTTTTCTTTTTTACTCAGTTACTAGTAATCTCAAATATACATTACTTTTGTTTGAAAACTGACAAAAGCACACCCTTTGAAGTTTTAGACAAATAAAGAAATTTGGTTTTTGGTTTAAGTTTTACAGAAAGTTATAAATGATCTAACAAATTCCTTTTAAAGTTAGTAAATACATATATGGGACATAGACTTACCTTGTTTATCTTGAAAAAAATTAAGAATCAGCAGCAAAATAGCTCTGAGTGGAAAACTGAAAGCCAAGGAAGCGTTGACCTGGTCTCAATAACTTGTGCTGTCTCTGGGTGGAATATTTGAGCTCTCTGTGAAGTCTTTTCATTCTCTCTCTCTCCCCCTCCTCCTTCTTCCTCCCTCCCATTTTCTCTTTTTCACATATACACACAGCACTATTAAGTATGATTAAATTGCTTCTGTCAAGTCTTTTTTATATCTTATTTCATTGTAAAACTATGAGTGCAAAATCACTGAACATATTTGCCACTTATCATCTAACATCTGAAAACTTAAGTCACATTTTGAAAACTGCTCTATAGTCACAAAATAAACTATAAAAGGAGAACATTTAAATAAAATGGAATGAAAAGATGTTTACTTTCTTATTAAATATTGTCTATATAGCTTCCTCAGGGTATTTCAAGAAATGTATCTGTAAAGCTGGACTAACACATGGTTTCGAGGCTAAATCTGTTTAAAGGGCTTTCAATTGGGCAAGAAGAAGATTCCATGTATTGATTTCTTGCATCCTACCAGTTAGCCCTTGTAATACACTCAAATTAACACTTTCAAAATACACTTATTAAGCACTACAGGTTTCAGTTGCTTTCCTAGCACCCTTTCACATCCCCACTCTCCTGTCATGCTGGGGCAAGGGAAAAAGTAATGCATAGAGTACAGAAAAGGCTCAACATTTCTTTAAAAAGCATTTTTACAAACCACGTCCTACTTAGAATGCTCTACCCAAATTTTCATTAACTCTCATAACAATTTCCTGGCATCAGTACTGATATATTTTAAATGTGTGAAAAGTGAGGCTTCAGAGAGTTAAGTAGTAGCTAGTATTTGCAAAACCACTACCACACCAAGCCCCCACCCCAAACAAAAAGAAATTCTAATCAAGGCCCATTCTCTCTAATACATAAGCTGTTTTTAAGATGATGCATTTAGGGAGGGGAGAATGGTGACTATAGGACCATTTTACCAGGACTGTGTTTACCTCCACGGTTCCTCCTCACTTCTACAATGGTACTGAGGAACTAAAAAGATCAGAGTCCAGAGTGGTTGTGCTTCCTTCTGATGCTGTGTTTACAGCCTGAATGAGTAAAAGCCAATAGGATGGGCATGTTTCCTGGTTAACCTACGACAATCCTGATTTATGCCTGTTGTTCTGGCATATTATTAACGGTGTCTCTCTTTTACTCTCAAAAGTGTCCCAGTTTGGATGATAAATTATATGGTCATTCTAATTAACAGGATAGAGAAATACAACTTAAATTGAACTAAACCTGCCTTGAAACATTTACAAGTATATATTTTGGAATTCCAATTTAGTAACAGTCTAATTGGAACATATCAAGGGATGTAAATACATGTAATTCAAAAGTTTTACCTAGTGGTGCATTTGTAAACAATATATCTGGTTCTCAGAACTTGAAATATTTGTCTAGGTCTCTTGATTAAGAAACATTTGTGGAGGTACCTTTGTTGGATTGAAGCAAATTTAATTGGGGCCAGAGTAATCGAAAAGGGACATGGTAATATTTTAACTTATATTCATGAAATGACTTCATTACCAAATGTAGCCTCTCAGGCTGCTATTTATATACTTTTGGATGCCCCTAAGAGGGGTTGTGGGGATGGTCCTGCTTGCAGCACCTGTAATCCTGCCATGAGAACATTATCCCTTGAATAAATACAATTGCCCCTAAAAGAGTAATATGAAATCATCTAAATTTTAACATCTTAATTAATCAATTTAGAAATTTGCTTTGGAAGATTAATTTCATGTGACAGCCAAATGTTTAAGCTGGTATAGATAACACGTTAAAGGGGCTTGGACATAGATGGGCACTCACATCTACCGAATGCTTCCTATATGTCATACAGTGGAGGGGCAGGATGCTGCCAGAGAGGACAGCCACATCCACATGGAACGTTATGGTGAAGCATCAGTGACAAAGATGGAATATCAACAGGGTGAAGTCCTGGCAGAGGGCACCAAGAGGGAGCAGAAGGCACAGAGAGATGAGATGGAAGAAGGAACTCTGCAATGCAAGCACATACTGCACATTTAGGCAAATAAGGAAAAGTGGAAATAACCTTAAATACTCACGTCGTGGCAGACAGCACCTTCAGGCATCTTGACTATATTTTAAGGTAGCAGTATAGCTTCTTTAAGCAGAGAAATGCATCTCAATGATACATTTCTTTGTCATAGTGTAACAGTGATACAACTGTATAAGAAAGGGCACTAGGATTTACAAAAGAGTAGGACAAAGTTAAAGATATCTGAAACTCAGGTGGCTAGGGGTGGGGTTGCCATATGATCTTGTAACCCTGTTGCTTGTTATATACCTGAAGGAAACGAGAGTGGGGGCACGAATAGACACTTGCACACTGGTGTTTATGGCGGCAGTGTTCATGATTGCGATGAACAGAGGTGACCTAAGGTAACAATGATTGAGGTATGGAAAGGGGAACTATGGGGTTTATATACAATGGACTACTGAGCGTCTGCAAGAAGGAATGAAGTTGTGGGGCATGACAAGGAATGAAGTTGTGAGGCAAGGTGAATGAACTTTATGGACAGTATGTTGAATAAAATATCAGAAACAAAAAGACAAATATTATCCTGCCTCACTCATATGGATTAACTATAAAATATAAACACAGAGAACTTAAGTTGAGAGCATGGGTTATCAGGTTGAGGCCTACTGTAAAAGTTCCTAGATTGTAAGCTCTTATAGCAGTCACATATATTTAGGAGCTGTAACTGATATTTCTAAATTCTGAGACATTGAGCTATTTGTATTTAATCTGCTTGTTCCTTGAAACTTTGTATATTTATGTGACACCTGAAACTTGGAGTTAGAGCACCGAAACTATGAAAATCAGCATTTCCCTATTCAGCAACTGTTTAAAAAAGCTGAAAAAATAATCAGACGTCTAGAGATCCGAATGAAGAAAATGTGGATAGGACTAAAGTAAATCAGAACACTAGGTAAAGGATGATATGGCCCAAATTTTCAAACTTCAATCTCTGTGCAAGGTCAAAGGGAGAGATATTTGGTGCAAAATTTACATTTTGGGTAGCACATTATCTAATTTAACTTGTATGGTCAGTTTAGTTGAACACCATAATTACACATAATCTTGAATAGGATGTGAAATCTTGTTGGTTTGTACAGGTCAGTGTGATACCCTGATTTATCCCAGAGTAACCTGGGCAGAGGATAAAAGAGTATTTGCAAAGTTCCCTTGGGGGACTGGGAAGAAAGGAGGAAATATTCAACTTCCAATTTGTGATATTCTCATAATCAGTGGGAACAACCAATTCAATAGGTTGAGTCCCCATTCCTGGGGCTCACCCATATGAAGCTTATTCCTCCAAAGAAGAAGCTAAGCCTACTGATAACTATGTTTAAGAGTCACTCCCAGAGAACAACTTTTGTTGCTCAGATGTGGTCTGTCTTCCTAAGCTAACTCGGTAAGTGAACTCACTGCCCTCCCCTATATATGGACATGACTCTCAGGGGTGTAAATCTCCCGGGAAACATGGAACCTGACTCCTAGGGACGTGCTGGGACCTGGTATCATGGGAATGAGAAAACCTTCTTGACCTAAAGGGGGCACAAAGAAATGAGACAAAATAAAATCTCAGTGGCTGAGAGATTTCAAACTGTCATGAAGTTATCATGGAGGTTATACTTATGCATTATATAGATATCCCTTTTTAGTTTATGGTATATTAGAGTGGCTAGAGGGAAGTGCCTGAAACTGCTGAATTGTGTTCCAGTAGCCTTGATTCTTGAAGACTGTGTATACAATGTGACCGTGTGATTATGAAAACCCTGGTCCTTTTGTTCAGGATATGGATAGATGAATATAAAAAAAGGATAAAAAATAAGTAATAGGGGGCGATAAAGGGGAAAAATTGGGGAGACTGAAATACTGTGGTCAATGAGAGGGAGAGGTAAGGGTTATGGGATGTATGAGTTCTTTTTTTTGGAGTGATGCAAATGTTCTAAAAATGATCATGTTGAAGAACACACAACTATGTGATGATATGGGGAACCACTGAGTGTATAATACGGTTGGACTATATGTGTGTGGATATTTTGCAATAAAAATGTTTTAAAAAAAGATGTGAAACCATTCAGAAAACATAAATTATGCCACTGGGAATCTTAGGGCAGAAAAATAGGAGACCAGAAAAGAATTATTAATAGTTGGGGAAAATGTGGCATTTATCCAGGTTTGAACTGGCCGTAGAGGCCTGAAGTAGAGCACTTGATGCCAGCGAACATCAAGGTATTTTCCAGAGAAGGTGGGGAGGGTGGCAAGTCTTAGAGCAAGTATTAAGCCCAAAGAACGGGAGGTTATGTAGGAGAAGGCTGCCTCTTCTCCCCAACCCCACAAAATCACTAAAACTGATAACTCTTATAATTAGCTGAAGAAGGCTTGGCATGATTTGAGAAGGCTCCTTCTGACCCTCCAATTATCCCCTTATCCAGTTTGTTGAAGACTGAAAGTGTTGCATTTAGGGAAACTGTGTTCATTATTACAGAATTAGAAATAAAATGCGAACACTTGGTCAAAGAAACAGACTACAAATAAATAACAGCAATTAAGTAACAGATCAAGTATGTTTTCTACTTTCTTTGACTATCTTAAACAAACTTGATGATTAATATTTTTTAAAAAGGAATCTGTTGTCAATAAAAAAGCATACAGAAAAGAAACATTTGATTCCTTGTATTTCAATTATAAATACTTTTCTTCATCCTATTTCATTTCCTTACCACTTAGCTTTTCCTTCTTCCCCTTACAATTCTTCACAAAAAAAAACCAAAACAAAATCAGGAAAGCTTTTATATCTATTAATCAAATCATGTCACATCTTCATTTAAAAAACTTCAATGGCACACACCTACTGGATCTGGCCCCAACCTGCTCTCCAGCATGTTCTCTCGCTCTTCCTGTCCTCTACTCGTCTGACCTCATTTTAGTTCCTAAAAATTTGTATCAATTTTCCCATCATAAGTCTTGTCTGTAATATTTCCTTTGCCTGAAATCTTTTCCATCCTTTGCACTACTGGTGGAGAAAATATCATGAATAAAAATGAGTAAGAGTGACATCTTCAACTCGGTGACATAATATTTTCTGGGAAAGTCTACCCTCAGAATCAACAAATAAGAGGACAAATCCCACTAGCTTAGAACTCAGGAAGACAGCAAAGATTGGAGAAGTACTTCACAAATGCTGAGCTGAAGTAAAAGAAAAATAATCTCCAGAATCAGGTAGGAGGTTTTTGTAGCAGACCTACCAGTCTGAACCCCAGCCCCTATCCGCCATCCCACAACACACAGGAGTCGCACAGAGGCAGCATGGCCATGGTCCCTCTCGCTGCAGGTGCAGACCATAGAGCCACTCACAGCAGCAAGCTAGAAACCCTTGGATATCAAAGCTTAGGGACCCAAGCATGCAGAAACCTAGGGTAGAACACAAGTGGCTGAGGAGTGTTGCACACAGAAGTGAAGGGCATAAAAGAAAGACCCCAGCAGAACTGTTGGCAGAAGATGCACACACTCAATCCAATCTCTGCTGATCACTTGACTGCAAAACAGAACTTTCCGAATCGGCCCCATCTGGATCCCAAGAGTGGAATTTCCTAACCAGAAAGAAACTAGAGGCAGAAAAGGTTCATGGTGCAGGGAGGAGGGCATAGTGAAAATTATGTTGCTGTAAGACAGGATAGGGCCCAGCACTGAAAAGGGTAAGGAAAAGGCGGCACTGAGTGAGGGAGAGAATTTAATCAAAATTCTTCACAAAACAAACAGATCAAGATTTCTGGAGAATGAACAAAGGAAGCTTTATCCTAAAGGTGAAACAACTGCACAAAAAAACTGCACCGCATATCCAGGGAAAGAATCAGGTGAAGAAAAGCTGAGAAAATCTGAACATGCTACTTGAAAGGTTCAGAGTAAGTTGGACCAAGTGACAAAGAAGAGCTTTAGCACTAAGCCAATCAACTATAAAGCCCTATAAGCTCCATGAGGCAGGATTTACCTTCTTTATGCTATATCTGGAGGCAGACTGGCACCTGGTGTACCATAGGTACTCAATGTGTTGAATGTATGAAAGAACATGAAACTTAAATTGAAATCCAGCTCTGGCTTTATCTTCCTGTGTGATTTGGCAAGTTACATCTTCTCTTTGGGCCTTGGTTTCCTTATCTATAAGATGGAGACTTTAATATAAACATACCATGGAGCGTTTATAATATGCAACAGTACTTGTACTTTTCAAACCAAGGGATTAGGATTAAGTACTCCAGTTTCTGCATGTCAGTGCTTCCTAACGGCTCTCTCGGTTTTGTTTCTGTGGGTACTTCCTCCTAAAAGTTTGGAATTATACCTCCTAGGGACAACTGGCTTGTCCCTGCGGATTCAGTTGACCCCTATAGGTGGGTAGTGTACTGATGGGAAAACTGTCTGGGAGACACATTTTGTCAATGCTGTCCCATTGGGCCTCTCTCTAGACTTAGTCCAGCAAGGACTGGAACTTCATTCATGATCTCTGTATAAAAACTTTAAGGCATGATTTTAGGAATTTCCAGCCACAGGGTAATTTTCTTGGAATCTCTTCTCTCCAAAATTTGGCCCAGAAGCTAGTCGTCAGCAGCTTCTTTACCATTATCCACCTCCAAGTTTCCCTCTCTGGCCACAGCTTCCTGTCCTTTCTCCCCCTCCTGTTGCCCCACTACCACTCTGCCCTTCAGTCAACCTCAGGCCTCAATGTCTTTGTCATCCAATATAATCAGTAACATCTGAGATTTTTCTTATCTTTTCACGTTGAGTCATCAAATCCTATAAATTCTCGCTCCTATGCATGTTTATACTTGATCCTCTTCTCTATCCCCACTGTTATCCCTTAACATTTCGGGGAAGTTTACTTAATGATTTCCCTGCCTCCATTCTCACCACTCTCCAATAACATTCTGCCAACATCTAGAAAAAAGTCACAAATTTTAGCAGGTTACTCCTTTGTGTAAAATCTCTCAAAAATTTACATGTATTGCATAAGTGGGCCTTTATTAAGTGACTCCATCCTCCATCCCCATCCCATCCCATCCTCTTCTCCCCTACCACTCATTCTAGTCATGTAGAAACCATTTATTTTTTTTTTCAGATTGCCCACTCACCCCATCCTTAGTTTTGGGTAAATCCTAATCACTCCCCAAACCTACCTTCATGTGGTGACCTTCAACTCATCTTTCAATCCTCGGCTTAGGAGCCATCTTCTTCAAAAAGACTTCTCTGGCCCTTTTCTTATGGTCTCTCACACTCTAGGCTTCCTCTACCAAGGCAATTATCATGATGGACCACTAACTGGGTTTAATCGTGTCTTTATTTGTCGTACCTCTTTAGCTAGACCACAAACATCTTGGGAGCAGGGACTGATGGCTTTTTTTCTGTGTCTCAAACCACAGTATACGGAACATACCAGGTAGTTCAATAAACATATACTGAACAAACAGCCTTGGTGCAGAGATTGAGCTCACTGTGATTTCTCGGTGAGTTCCTGTTGACCACTTTTCATACTTAAAACTGAAACCATTTCTCAGTAAGAGACTCGGAGGTCATATGTCAACAACGGCTGCATGATTTGGAGGTGTGAAAGCTCAGAAATATGCCATTTTTCTTGTGAATTCTGTGTACCACCAATTTTATAGGACCCCTCTTACAAGCCTCAGCAAACAGACAACATTGACCCTTGAGGCTCCTCCCTTAGCTCAAGCTGCAGGACAGCCTAACACCGATCCATAATCCCTTCTCTGAAATCCTTGGGGCCAAGTATATTTTGGAATTCAGAATTGGGGGATTTTAGAAAGATAATACATTGCCTATGCCAAATATTGTACAACACCATCAGTAGAGTATGAGGCAACATCTAGAAATCAAACACTTTAATCTTGGCCCAGTAGAAATTATGAATAATGACACTTACTGGGATAAATAATGCCTATAAATAGCCTTCTGTCAGTTCAAGCAAGTTTTATTGACGAGCTTGAGCCAAACTTATAAATATATTTTTCAGTCATCAGAGCTGATTTTCTCATAAGGAATTGAGGTCAGTATTTAAGAGCATGGCCAAAGATATCTATATGTATTTAGAAGGACTGGATATACATATACCACATGTTTAGAAATATATATTTTTCTTTCTTTCTTTTTCTTTCTTTCTTTCTTTCTTCTTTCTTTCTTTTTCTTTCTTTCTTTCTTTCTTTCTTTCTTTCTTTCTTTCTTTCTTTCTTTCTTTCTTTCTTTCTTTCTTTCTTTCTTTCTTTCTTTCTTTCTTTCTTTCTTTCTTTCTTTCTTTCTCTCTCTCTCTCTCTCTCTCTCTTTTTCTCTCTCTCTCTCTCTCTCTCTTTCTTTCTCTCTTTCTTTCTTTCTTTCTCTCTATCTTTCTATCTATCTATCTATCTATCTATCTATCTATCTATCTATCTATCTATCTATCTATCTATCTAGTTTGTGGTCTAGATAAAGAGGTAAGACAAATACAGACACAATTAAACCCAGTTATGGTTCCATCATGGTAATTGCCTTGATAGAGGAAGCCTAGAGTGTGGAAGAGGAAGGAGAGGGCCAGAGAAGTCTTTTTGAAGAAGCTTGCCCCTAAACTGAGGATTGAAGGATGAGTTGAAGTTCACTTTTTATATATAAGAGTCTGGAAGAGTATACACCAAAATGTTGACAATAGTCATTTCTCAGTGGTAGGATTTCTTTTTCTTTTTGCTTACATATAACTGCAAAGTTAGCTATAACAGGTACTTTTTGTATAATTAAAATTTAGATATATATTAATTGCACAGGCTTTGGAGTCAAAGACTTAGGTTCCATTTGTGGCCCCTGCCACTTATTAACTATGGGCACTTGATCAAACTTCTCTACGCCTCTGCTTCACCAAGTGAACAAAGATAACAATGTGCGCTTTGTATGGTTGCTGTCTTCTTTTCCCATGGTTAACTTGAGGCTTCATCTTTCACTACACAGCTTAAAGGTGCTCTAGAGACCAAACCAGACCAGTTGGTGGTCCAGATCTACAAAACAAATATAGAGGGCAAGGCCTCAATTTAGTTTCTAGTCGCCAGGCCTACCATTGACTTGGGGTCTAGCTTTTTCTAAAACTTGGTCTCCAACAAGGAAAAGAGTATATTCAAATCAAAATGCAAGTAGCTTATTTCTTTTGAGAACTGTCCAAGAGGCTATAGCATTATTTCTTAATTAACTGCTCTTTCTCTTCCTCTAGGTCCTCTAGTTATTTGTAGGTACTCCCCAAGATCTAGACCAGAACTGCCCAATAGAACTTTCTGTGGTGATGGAAATGTTCCATAAATGTATTGCCCAACATGATAGCCAATACCCACACTTGAACATCTGAAGTATGGCCACAGCAAATGAGAGATTGAGACTTTTTTAACTAATTTAAATTTAAGTATCTTTATGTGGCCACTGGCTATTGTACTGGTCAGGGCAGATCTAGATCTCTCCTTTACAATGAGAGCATCAGCTATCACAGTGAATTCTAAACAGAGCTGTCCCAGCTCTGCCTGAATTCAGACCCTCCAGTGCCCATCGGGCAATTCCACAGGATGTTCTGCATGCTGGCAGGTCCCAGATAAAACTGTGGTTTGACCTCTGGGCCCTTTCCCTTAGCACTCCCTTCTGTCACCAAAACCATCATTCTACCCACCAACCAGGCTTGGAACCCTAACATCCACTCACCCCTCTCCTTGTGCCTCCAAAGCCAGCCAGTCATTAGATTCTTCATTGCATTAACACCTCTCTTGATATTTCAAGAGCCTCCTAGCAATCTTTCCATTTCTCCTTACTCAATTTAGTCTTTTGACTTCTCCAGATTAAATGCTGATTCCATTTCTCCCAGCTCTAAAACTTTCAGTTATACCACTGCCTTCAGGTTAAGGTCTGAATTGGTTAAAATGGCATATGAGGTACTTTGCAAAGGCAGCCCAGTCTAAACAGACAGGTTCCCACTCATGCTACCCTGCCTCCTACTTTCTGGCCACCTCTGCTTCAAAGTCCATCCTCAAGCTAGACTTCCTTCATGAAGTCTTCCCCAACCTCCTCACTAGTCATTTCTCTAAATTCTCAGAGCTTTGTTATCTATATAACCTGTTTGGCACTTTAAAATATATTATCAGTGTTTTGGAAAAAAACCTGGACTTTGGAATAAAATGAACATGGATATTTTATTGGCTCCACTCATTAACTGTTGTGAAACTTCAAGCAAATTAAATTAATTTCCTTGGTTTTAAAATGGGAGTAACATCACCAAACTTACAGAGAATTAAAAAGGATAAACAAATGAAATATATATATACACAAAGAGCCTAGCACCATGCCTAGTGTTGAGGATTGAATCATGCCACCCTTAAAGACATGTTCAAGTTTTTTTTTCTTTTTTTTATTAATTAAAAAAAAATAAACTAACACAACATTTAGAAATCATTCCATTCTACATATGCAATCAGTAATTCTTAATATCATCACATAGATGTATGATCATCATTTCTTAGTACATATGCATCGATTTAGAAAAAGAAATAGCAAGACAACAGAAAAAGAAATAAAATGATAATATAGAGAAAAAATAAAAATGAAAAATACAAAAATATATAAGAAAAAAAAACTATAGCTCAGATGCAGCTTCATTCAGTGTTTTAACATAATTACATTACAATTAGGTAGCATTGTGCGGTCCATTTTTTTTTTTTTTTTTTTAGAAATCATACCATTGTACATATGCAATCAGTAATTCTTAACATCATCACATAGATGCATGATCATCGTTTCTTAGTACACTTGCATTGGTTTAGAAGAACTAGCAATACAACCGAAAAAGATATAGAATGTTAATATAGAGAAAAAAAATAAAAGTAATAATAGTAAGAACAAAACAAAACAAAACAAAACAAAAACCTATAGCTCGGATGCAGCTTCATTCAGTGTTTTAACATGATTACTTTACAATTAGGTATTATTGTGCTGTCCATTTTTGAGTTTTTGTATCTAGTCCTATAGCACAGTCTGTATTCCATCAGCTCCAATTACCCATTATCTTACCCTGTTTCTAACTCCTGCTGAACTCTGTTACCAATGACATATTCCAAGTTTATTCTCGAGTGTCGATTCACATCATTGGGACCATACAGTATTTGTCTTTTAGTTTTTGGCTAGACTCACTCAGCATAATGCTCTCTAGGTCCATCCATGTTATTACATGCTTCATAAGTTTATCCTGCCTTAAAGCTGCATAATATTCCATCGTATGTATATACCACAGTTTGTTTAGCCACTCGTCTGTTGATGGACATTTTGGCTGTTTCCATCTCTTTGCAATTGTAAATAACGCTGCTATAAACATTGGTGTGCAAATGTCCGTTTGAGTTTTTGCCCTTAAGTCCTTTGAGTAGATTCCCAGCAATGGTATTGCTGGGTCGTATGGCAATTCTATATTCAGCTTTTTGAGGAACTGCCAAACTGCCTTCCACAGTGGTTGCACCATTTGACATTCCCACCAACAGTGGATAAGTGTGCCTCTTTCACCGCATCCTCTCCAGCACTTGTCATTTTCTGTTTTGCTGATAATGGCCATTCTGGTGGGTGTGAGATGATATCTCATTGTGGTTTTGATTTGCATTTCTCTAATGGCCAGGGACACTGAGCATCTCTTCATGTGCCTTTTGGCCATTTGTATTTCCTCCTCTAAGAGGTGTCTATTCAAGTCTTTTTCCCATTTTGTAATTGGGTTGGCTGTCTTTTTGTTGTTGAGTTGAACAATCTCATTATAAATTCTGGATACTAGACCTTTATCTGATATGTCGTTTCCAAATATTGTCTCCCATTGTGTAGGCTGTCTTTCTACTTTCTTGATGAAGTTCTTTGATGCACAAAAGTGTTTAATTTTGAGGAGTTCCCATTTATTTATTTCCTTCTTCAGTGCTCTTGCTTTAGGTTTAAGGTCCATAAAACTGCCTCCAATTGTAAGATTCATAAGATATCTCCCTACATTTTCCTCTAACTGTTTTATGGTCTTAGACCTAATGTTTAGATCTTTGATCCATTTTGAGTTAACTTTTGTGTAGGGTGTGAGATATGGGTATTCTTTCATTCTTTTGCATATGGATATCCAGTTCTCTAGGCACCATTTATTGAAGAGACTGTTCTGTCCCAGGTGAGTTGGCTTGACTGCCTTATCAAAGATCAAATGTCCATAGATGAGATGGTCTATATCTGAGCACTCAATTCGATTCCATTGGTCGATATATCTATCTTTATGCCAATACCATGCTGTTTTGGCCACTGTGGCTTCATAATATGCCTTAAAGTCAGGCAGTGCAAGACCTCCAGCTTCGTTTTTTTTCCTCAAGATGTTTTTAGCAATTCTGGGCACCCTGCCCTTCCAGATAAATTTGCTTATTGGTTTTTCATTTCTGAAAAATAAGTTGTTGGGATTTTGATTGGTATTGCATTGAATCTGTAAATCAATTTAGGTAGGATTGACATCTTAACTATATTTAGTCTTCCAATCCATGAACACGGTATGCCCTTCCATCTATTTAGGTCTTCTGTGATTTCTTTTAGCAGTTTTTGTAGTTTTCTTTATATAGGTTTTTTGTCTCTTTAGTTAAATTTATTCCTAGGTATTTTATTCTTTTAGTTGCAATTGTAAATGGGATTTGTTTCTTGATTTCCCCCTCAGCTTGTTCATTGCTAGTGTTTAGAAATGCTACAGATTTTTGAATGTTGATCTTGTAACCTGCTACTTTGCTGTACTCATTTATTAGCTCTAGTAGTTTTGTTGTGGATTTTTCCGGGTTTTCGACGTATAGTATCATATCGTCTGCAAACAGTGATAGTTTTACTTCTTCCTTTCCAATTTTGATGCCTTGTATTTCTTTTTCTTGTCTAATTGCTCTGGCTAGAACCTCTAACACAATGTTGAATAATAGTGGTGATAGTGGACATCCTTGTCTTGTTCCTGATCTTAGGGGGAAAGTTTTCAATTTTTCCCCATTGAGGATGATATTAGCTGTGGGTTTTTCATATATTCCCTCTATCATTTTAAGGAAGTTCCCTTGTATTCCTATCCTTTGAAGTGTTTTTAACAGGAAAGGATGTTGAATCTTATCAAATGCCTTCTCTGCATCAATTGAGATGATCATGTGATTTTTCTGCTTTGATTTGTTGATGTGGTGTATTACATTAATTGATTTTCTTATGTTGAACCATCCTTGCATACCTGGGATGAATCCTACTTGGTCATGATGTATAATTCTTTTAATGTGTTGTTGGATACGATTTGCTAGAATTTTATTGAGGATTTTTGCCTCTATATTCATTAGAGAGATTGGCCTGTAGTTTTCTTTTTTTGTAGTATCTTTGCCTGGTTTTGGTATGAGGGTGATGCTGGCTTCATAGAATGAGTTAGGTAGTTTTCCCTCCGCTTCGATTTTTTTGAAGAGTTTGAGGAGAGTTGATATTAATTCTTTCTGGAATGTTTGACAGAATTCAGATGTGAAGCCATCTGGTCCTGGACTTTTCTTTTTAGGAAGCTTTTGAATGACTGATTCAATTTCTTTACTTGTGATTGGTTTGTTGAGGTCATCTATGTCTTCTTGAGTCAAAGTTGGTTGTTCATGTCTTTCCAGGAACCCGTCCATTTCATCTAAATTGTTGTATTTATTAGCGTGAAGTTGTTCATAGTATCCTGTTATTACCTCCTTTATTTCTGTGAGGTCAGTGGTTATGTCTCCTCTTCCATTTCTGATGTTATTTATTTGCATCCTCTCTCTTCTTCTTCTTGTCAATCTTGCTAAGGGCCCATCAATCTTGTTGATTTTCTCATAGAACCAACTTCTGGTCTTACTGATTTTCTCTATTGTTTTCATGTTCTCAATTTCATTTATTTCTGCTCTAATCTTTGTTATTTCTTTCCTTTTGCTTGCTTTGGGATTAGTTTGCTGTTCTTTCTCCAGTTCTTCCAAGTGGACAGTTAATTCCTGCATTTTTGCCTTTTCTTCTTTTCTGATATAGGCATTTAGGGCAATAAATTTCCCTCTTAGCACTGCCTTTGCTGCGTCCCATAAGTTTTGATATGTTGTGTTTTCATTTTCATTCGCCTCAAGGTATTTGCTAATTTCTCTAGCAATTTCTTCTTTGACCCACTTGTTGTTTAGGAGTATGTTGTTGAGCCTCCACGTATTTGTGAATTTTCTGGCACTCCGCCTATTATTGATTTCCAACTTCATTCCTTTATGATCCGAGAAAGTGTTGTGTATGATTTCAATCTTTTTAAATTTGTTAAGACTTGCTTTGTGACCCAGCATATGGTCTATCTTTGAGAATGATCCATGAGCACTTGAGAAAAAGGTGTATCCTGCTGTTGTGGGATGTAATGTCCTATAAATGTCTGTTAAGTCTAGCTCATTTATAGTAATATTCAGATTCTCTATTTCTTTATTGATCCTCTGTCTAGATGTTCTGTCCATTGATTAGAGTGGTGAATTGAAGTCTCCAACTATTATGGTATATGAGTCTATTTCCCTTTTCAGTGTTTGCAGTGTATTCCTCACGTATTTTGGGGCATTCTGGTTCGGTGCGTAAATATTTATGATTGTTATGTCTTCTTGTTTAATTGTTCCTTTTATTAGGATATAGTGTCCTTCTTTGTCTCTTTTAACTGTTTTACATTTGAAGTCTAATTTGTTGGATATTAGTATAGCCACTCCTGCTCTTTTCTGGTTGTTATTTGCATGAAATATCTTTTCCCAACCTTTCACTTTCAACCTATGTTTATCTTTGGGTCTAAGATGTGTTTCCTGTAGACAGCATATAGAAGGATCCTTTTTTTTAATCCATTCTGCCAATCTATGTCTTTTGATTGGGGAATTCAGTCCATTGACATTTAGTGTTATTACTGTTTGGATAATATTTTCCTCTACCATTTTGCCTTTTGTATTATATATATCATATCTGATTTTCCTTCTTTCTACACTCTTCTCCATACCTCTCTCTTCTGTCTTTTCGGTTCTGACTCTAGTGCTCTTTTAGTATTTCTTGCAGAGCTGGTCTCTTGGTCACAAATTCTCTCAGTGACTTTTTGTCTGAGAATGTTTTAATTTCTCCCTCATTTTTGAAGGATATTTTTGCTGGATATAGGAGTCTTGGTTGGCAGTTTTTCTCTTTTAGTAATTTAAATATATCATCCCACTGCCTTCTAGCTTCCATGGTTTCTGCTGAGAAATCTACACATAGTCTTATTGGGTTTCCCTTGTATGTGATGGATTGTTTTTCTCTTGCTGCTTTCAAGATCTTCTCTTTCTCTTTGACCTCTGACATTCTAACTAGTAAGTGTCTTGGAGAACGCCTATTTGGGTCTAATCTCTTTGGGGTGCGCTGCACTTCTTGGATCTGTAATTTTAGGTCTTTCATAAGAGTTGGGAAATTTTCAGTGATAATTTCTTCCATTAGTTTTTCTTCTCCTTTTCCCTTCTCTTCTCCTTCTGGGACACCCACTACACGTATATTTGTGCGGTTCATATTGTCCTTGAGTTCCCTGATACCCTGTTCAAATTTTTCCATTCTTTTCCCGACAGTTTCTGTTTGTTTTTGGAATTCAGATGTTCCATCCTCCAAATCACTAATTCTATCTTCTGTCTCTTTAAATCTATCATTGTAGGTATCCATTGTTTTTACCAGCTTTTCTACTTTATCCTTCACTTCCATAAGTTCTGTGATTTGTTTTTTCAGTTTTTCTATTTCTTCTTTATGTTCAGCCCATGTCCTCTTCATGTCCTCCCTCAATTTATCGATTTCATTTTTGAAGAGGTTTTCCATTTCTGTTCGTATATTCAGCATTAGTTGTCTCAGTTCTTGTATCTCATTTGAACTATTGGTTTGTTCCTTTGATTGGGCCATATTCTCAATCTTCTGAGCATGGACCGTTATCTTCTGCTGCTGGCATCTGGGCATTTAGTCATATTTCCCTGGGTGTCGGACCCAACAAGGTCGTAAGATTTTTCTGTGAAATCTCTGGGTTCTGTTTTTCTTATCTTGCCCAGTAGGTGGCGCTCGTGGCACACGTTTGTCTCAAGTGTTTGGAATGGATCCCCCCCCGTCACCGATCTCCGTGGCCTGGGGATTTCCGATCCAATTCTCTCCGTTGGTTCAGGGGCCGCGCGTGGTGGGGGCGTCAGCCGCCGCAGCTTGAGGGGACCCTTTGGCTGGTCGCCGGCTGCAGCGGGCCCGGTGAATTCGCCACCGGACCAGGAAGTTGCCCGCGGGTGAGGGGCGTCGGTCACCGGCCGCCGCGGCCTGGGGAATTCCCCACCGGACCAGGAAGCCGCCCGCGGGGGGGGGGTTCACCGTGGCTTGGATAGTAGCCCTCTGATCCAAGACTTGTAGCCGCGGACTCGAAGCCGAGACTCGAAGCCGCCTGCAAAGACGGGCGCCGGCCGCCTCGGCTTGGGAAACTTGCCTCTCCGAGACTCTCAGCCGGCCCGGGAAGGAGGGAGGGAGTAGCTCTGACCGCCGCAGCTGCCGCTGCTCGGGAAATCGCGCGCCGCTCGGGGATCTCACCGCAGCCGAGTCTCGCAGTCAGACTAGCCAGTCCAGACTGGGGTACGCTGTGTGTCCATTCCCTGACGTAGCCCCGGGAGCTGTTCTGCACTGTTTCAGTTCACCTAGTAGTTGCTTTGGAGGAGGAGGAACTAAGACGCACATACCTTACTAAGCCGCCATCTTGGCCCCTCCCCCATGTTCAAGTTTTAATCTGTATTCCTGAGGATGTGAATCCATTTGTAAATAGGATTCTTTGAAGATATATTATCAGTTAAACTGTGGACTCATTTGGGAACAGGATCTTCTAAGACTCTATTTAGGTGAAGCCAAACTAAGTCAGGGTGGGCTTTAATCCATGTTACCAGAGGCCTTATGAAGTCTTCAGAAACCAGATGAGACACAAGGAGAGAGCTCACCATGTGTGAGAGGCAGAGATGCAACTCAAGGAACCCCAAGGATTAATACAAACCAGCACCAGAATGCGACAGACTTTGGAGGGGGATTTTGGACTTCTATCATCTCAAACCGTGAGCTAATAAATGCTTGTTTAAGCCAAAAACAAAACAAAACAAAAAACCCCAAAAAACCAAGAAACAATAAAACTCTAGACAAGTGGGAGAAAATGACTTTAGAGGTAACAAATAAAAATAAATAGATGCCCAGAGATAAGCAAAAAATTACAGGCCATAATAAGGGACAAGAAGATATGGCTTAGTCAGGAGAATGAATTGAAACTTCAGAGAAGATGCAGAATTTGGAACTAAACCAAAAAGTTTAAATACATCTCCTAAATCAATTCAAGGAGGTGAAGGAAAATATGAATATAGAGCTAAAGGATATTAAGATAACATGTGAGCATAAAGAAGGATTTGAAAGTTTACAAAGAAATATAGCAGTAATTATGGATATGAAAGTCAAAATAGTGGATATTAAAAATACACTAGAGGCATACAGCAACAGATTTGAATAGGCACTAGGAAGAACCAGTGAACTAGAAGACAGGATAACTGAAATCATACAGTCAGAAGAACAGATAGAGAAAAGAATAGAAAAAAAAATAAGCAGGGTCTCAGGGATTTGAGTGACAGCATAAAGTATATAAACATATGTATCATGGGTGTCCCCAAAGGACAAGAAAGGAAAGGGGGCAGAGAAAATATGTGAATAAATAGTAGCTGGGCTGTTGCAACTGTTGTAAAAGACATAAATATACATATCCAAGAAGCATCATGTACTTCAAACAGAACAAACCCCAATAGAGCTCTGAGACACACATTAAAAAGAATGTTAAATGCCAAAGATAAAAAGAATTCTGAAAGCAGCAATAAAAAAGTGATCTGTCACATACAAGGAATCCTCAACAAGACTAAGTGCCAATTTCTCTTCAGAAATCATTGAGGCAAGAACGCAGTGTATGATATATTTAAAGTACTGAAAAAGAAAAACTCACAGCCAAGAATTCTTTATGAAGCAAAACTGTCCTTCAAAACTGAGGAAGAGTTTAAAATATCCATAGATAAACAGAAACTGAAAGAATTCATCAACTAAAGACTGTCCTACAAGAGTTACTAAACGGAGTTCTACAGGTTGAAAGGAAAAGACAGGAGAGAGTGGTATGGGGTAGTGTGAAGAAATGCAAATCTTCAGTAAAGGTAACTAAAAAATTCCCATGTGAGTAGGAATACAATTGCACAGGAAAAGTCATATTTCCTAATAATGGGCACACAAAATTTAAAGAGTTCATAGGGGAAAAAACAACATAAAGAGGAGAAACAGAGGGATATGAGACAGAGACTATGTGTGCTATTGAAGGCATGTCAGTATCTTCAAATTAGTAGGTTATAGATGTAGGTTGTATAATACAAACCCCAGGGAACCACAAAGAGAGTATTTTAAATGTATGCCAAAACAGAAATGAGAAAGGGATCAGTCAGAAACATCACAAAAGATCAACTATAAAAAAGGGAGTTGCAATATAGGAAAAGAGACACAAAAAGATATGGCATATAAAAATACAAAGAACTGGGCGGGCCGCGGTGGCTCAGCGGGCAAAGTGCTTGCCTGCTATGCCGGAGGACCTCGGTTCGATTCCCGGCCCCAGCCCATGTAACAAAAACAAAAAAACAAAAAATACAATAAAACAAGAAAATGTTTAAAGATGTTTCCCTTTCTTCCTTCCTTCCTTCCTTCTATCCTTCCTTCCTTCTCTCTGTCTTTAAAAAAAAAAAAAAAAAAAAAAAAAAAAAATACAAAGAACTGCCTTTAGTAATAACAATGAATGTTGATGGATTAAATTCCCCAACCAAGAGACAAAAATTAGAAGGATGGATAAAAAACCATGATTGAACTATATGCTGTTTACAAGAGACTCACTTTAGACCCAGACACATAAGTTGAAAGTGTAAGGATGTAAAAAGATAGTCCAACCAAATGTAACCAAAAAAGAGTTGGGTGAGCTATACTAATACTGGATAAAACAGACTTTAAGTTGCTTTTATAGGAAACAAAGAAGGACATTAAACATTAATAAAAGGTCAATCCACCAAGAAGAAATAACAGTTATAAATATTTACACACCTAACAACAGTGTCCCAAAATACATGCAGAAACACTGGCAAAAATGAAAGGAGAAATAAATACCTCTATAATAATAGTTGGAGACTTCAACACACCATTCTCATCAATATATAGAACATCTACACAGAAGAGCAACATGGAAACAGACAACTTAAATAATATGATAAATGAACCAGACATCAGAAATATACAGAAAATTGCACCACAAAACAGCCCCTCACAAGGGCACATGGATTGTTCTCCAGGATAGACCACATATTGGGTCACAAAACAAGCTGTAATAAAAATTTTAAAAATCATTTTAAAATGATCGAAATTATACAAAACACTTTCTCTGACCTAAATGAAATGAAACTGCAAATCAGTAACAGGCAGAGAACTGGATAATCAACAAATATATGGAAGATAAGTAACACACTCAAACAACAAATGGGTCAAAGAAGAAATTTCAAGGGAGATAAGTAAATAACATGAGATGAACGAAAAGGAGAAAACAACATATCAAAACTTACGGAAGGCAGTGCTGAGAGGGAAATCTACAGCACTAAATGCTCACATTAAAAAAGAAAAAAGCTAAAATCAAAGACCTAAGTGTACACCTGGAAGAATTAGAAAAAGAACTGTAAATTAAACCCAAGGAAAGTAGGATAAAAGAAACAGCAAAGATTAGAGCAGAAATAAATGAAACAATAAAAATAATGGAAAGCATCAATAAAACCAAAAGCTAGTTCTTTGAAGAGATCAATAAAATTGACAAACTTTTAGCTAGACTAACAAAGAAAAGAAAAAAGAAATAAAAACAGAAATGAGAGGGGCATTACAACTGATCCCACAGAAATAAAAAGGAACAGAAGAGGATTCTAGGAATAACTGTATGAAAAGTATTCTGACAACCTAGACAAAATGGACAAATCTCTAGAACACAGAAGCAACCTATACCAAATCAGTCATCAAAAACCTCCTAACAAAATAAAGTTCAGGACCTGATGATTACACAGGTGAATTCTCCCAAATGTTCCAAGAAGAATTAATACCAATCTTGCTCAAACTTCTCCAAAAAAATCTGAACAGGAAAGAACATTACCTAACTCATTCTATTACGCTAATATATCCTAATACCAAAGCCAGAAGAAGATAACTTCAAGAAAAGAAAATTAAAGACCAATTTATCTTAGGAATATAGATGCAAAAATCCTGAACAAAATTCATGCAAATCCAATCCAACAGCACAGTAAGAGAATTATACATATGATAAAGTGGATTTTATCCAAGGTATGCAAAGGTGGTTCAATATTTTTAAAAAATCAATTAATGGGATGTACCACATTAATAAAATGAAGGGGGAAAAAACAACTGATCATCTCAAAGCACAAAAGGGTTTTGACAAAGTCCAGCATCCTTTCTTGATAAAAACACTTAGAAAATTCAGAATAGAAGGAAATTTCTTCAACATGATAATCTGCATATATGAAAAACCCACAGCTAATATCATACTTAATGGAGAGAAGTTGAAAGCTTTTCTCTAAGATCTGGAACCAGCAAGGATGCTAATTGTCACCACTGTTTTTCCACAATGTAATGGAAGTTCTAGCCAGGGAAGTTAGGCAAGAAAAATAATTAAAAGGCATCCAGATTGGAAAGAAAGAATTAAAACTTCTGATATTTACTGAAGACATGATCTTGTATATAGAAAGTTCCAAAAATCTACAACAAAGCTACTACAGCTAAATAAACAAGTTCAGCAATATGGTAGCTACTACAGCTAATAAATGAGATTCAATAAGCAAAACCAATAGTTTTTCTATACACTAGTAATGAGGAATCTACAGAGGAAATTAAGAAAAATATTCCACTTACAGTTGCAACTAAAAGAAACAAATACCTAGGAAGAAATTAAATAAAGGACATGAGGGACCTGGACACAGCTGCACAGTTTTGCCAAGAGAAACCAAAGATCTAAGTAAGTGGAAGGACATTTCATGCTCATGGATTAGAAATTAAATATCATGAAGATGTCAATTCTGCCCAAACTGACTTGCATATTCAACACAATACCAATCAAAATTCCATTAGTCTACCTTGCATAAGTGGAAAAGTCAGTTATCCAACTTATTTGGAAGGGTAAGGGGTCCTGAATAGTCAAAATCATATTGAAAAAGAACAAATTTGGAAGACCCACACTTGCTGACTTTAAAGCATATTAAAAAGCTACAGTGGTAAACACTGTACCAGCACAATGATAGACATTTAGACCAATGGAAGAGAATGGAGAATTCAAACACAGACCCTCACATCTACAGTCAATTGATTTTTGACAAGGCCGTCAAGTTCTCTCAATTGGGAAAGAATAGTTTCTTCAATAAATGCTGCTGGGAGAACTGGATCCCATATGTAAAAGAAAGAAGTAGGTCACTTACCTCACACTACACATGGAATTTAACTCAAAATGGACCAAAGGCTTAAATACAAGAACAGGACTATAAAACTCCTAGAAGAAAAATGTAGGGCAGCATCTTCAGGATCTTCTGTTAGGCAATGGTTTCGTAGACTTTCATGCACAAGAAATGAAAGAAAAAATAGGCAAATGGTACCTCCTCAAAATGAAAAACTTTTGTGCATTAAAAGACTTTATCATGAAAGTGAAAAGATAATTTACTCAAGGGTAGAAAATATTTAAAAACCACATATCTGAAAAGGTGAATACATAAACAAGCCTACAACGTAACAACAAAAAAACAGCCAACCAATTTAAAAATGGGCAGAGGACTTGAATAGATATTTCTCCAAAGAGGATACACAAACGGCTAAACAGCACATGAAAACAATCCTTGACATCTTTAGCTATTTGGGAAATGCAAATCAAAGCTACAATGAGATACCACTTCATATCCACTAGAAAGGCTACTATTAAAAAAAATACAAAATTACAAGTTTTGGAGAGAATGTAGAGAATTAGAAACATTCACTGCTGGTGGGAAGGTAAAATGGTGTAGCCGATGTGAAAGAAAGTCTGGCAGTTCCTCAGGAACCTAAGGGTAGAATTGCCCTATCATCCACAATTCTATTTCCAGGTATATACCTAAAAGCATTGGAAGCAGGGATTCAAGCAAATAATTGCACACCGATATTCACAGCAGCTGTGATGGTTTGGAGGCTTTATAGACCCCAGAAAAGTATGCTCTTAAAGTTAACCCATCTATTAACTATTGTACATACGATCTTTTGGTGAGTAGGATAAAATGTGATCCATCTCATTCGGGATTGGTCTTAATCCTCTTACTGGAGACCTTTATAAAAGAACGAAATTCAGACACACAGAGAGAAAGTCATAGAAGCAGCAGAAGCCACAAGAAGCTAAAAGCAAGGAAACCTGGAAGAGAAGGGAGAGACCAGAAGATACTTCCATGAACCTTGTCATGTGACAGAGGACACCAGGATTGCTGGCTGCCTATCTTCAAGAAGGTATTGTCCTGATGATGCCTACATCTGGACATTTTTCTCAGCCTTGAAACTGTCACCTTAATAAATTGCTATTATAAAAGCCAATCCAATCTGCAGCCAAGCAGACTAAAACAGCAGCATTATTCACAATTGCTAAAAGATGGAAGTAACTCAAAGTGTCCACTAACCTATGAATGGATAAGCAAAATGTGGTATATACATACAGTGAAATATTATTCAGCATTAAAAAGGAAAGAAGTTCTGATTCATGTAGCAACATGGATGAAATTTGAAGACGTGAAATAAGCCAGGCACAAAAGGAAAAATATTATACGCTGATATGAAATAATTAGAATAAGCAAACTCACAGCATTACAGCCTAGAATATAGGTGTGAGGGGCTGGGTTGGAGGTAGGAAATGGAAATTAATGCCTCAATTGTACAGAATTTCCATTTTGGAAAAGTAAAGTTTTGGAAATGGATGGTGGTGATGGCAGCACAACATTGTGAGTGTAATTAACAGCACTGAATTATATATGTAAAAAGGGGAAATAAAAGGACATATATATGCTACTAGAATAAAATTAAAAAAACTAAACAGGACTGTACAACATAGTGAACCCTATTGTAAATGATGGACTATAATTAATAGCACAATTATAAAGATGTCCTTTCATGAATTATAACAAATGTATGACAGCAATGCAAGGTGTTAATAACAGGGTGTTACTTGGGGAAAAAATTCACCCTAATGCAAACTATGGACTATAGCTAATAGTACAAATATAATATTATTTCATTAATTGTAAAAATGGTACCACACTAATGTGGAGTAGTAATAATGAGGGGGAAGGGGTTACATGGGGACATTTTATTTTCTACATGATTTTTCTGTAAACCTATAACTTCTCAATGTCTCTAATTAATCAATTTTTTTTTAAATGAAGGTTAGTGTTCTAGTTTGCTAGCTACTGGAGTGCAATATACCAAAAATGGAATGGCTTTTCAAAGGGGAATTTATTAAATTACAAGTTTACAGTTCTATGGCCATGAAAATGTCTGAACTAAAACAAGTCTTTAAAAATGTCCAAATTAAGGCACCAACAAGAGGTTACCTTCATTCAAGAAAGGCTGATCAAGTTTAGGGTTTCTCTCTCAACTGGGAAGGCACACGGTGAACATGGTAATGTCTGCTAGCTTTCTCTTCTGGCTTCTTGTTTCATGGAGCTCCCCCAGGGGTATTTTCCTTTTTCATCTCTAAAGGTCTCTGGGGACTCTAATGATTCGATGCTCTGATGATCGCCTCTCTCCAAAATGTTTCCTCTTTTAAAGGATTCCAGTAAACTGATCAAGACCTTCCTGAAATGGGTAGGGTCATATCTTCCTCTAATCTAAGGTTAATACCCACAACTGGGTGAGCCACATCTCCATGGATATAATCCAATCAAAAGATCCCAACCTACATTATTGAATAGGGATTAAACAAATGGTTGCTCTCACAAGACTGGATCAGGATTAAAACATGATATTTTCAGCCATCTCAATGCACACAAAAGAGGAATGAAAGAATTAGGTTTTACATATAAAGAAAGGAAAAAAACCAATGGACAACAATTTTAAGATGGAATTAATCTTTTCAAGCCCAAATGTATCATTAGGCCATTGGTTGATGGGTTACTTTTGCTTTATTTACTTATGGAGAGAATATACTATTTCTCTTGTTTTGAGAAATTGAAACTTAATTGTCATATCTGTATCAAGTAAATTTGATGATAAAGTATTTTTGAAATAAAAAGGGTATATTGAACTGTAATCTTTTAGAGAATTTGTGCATAAATGCTGAACCATGCAAACTTTAGACAGTGCATAAAATCCATCATAAATTGTTAAAAAATAACTGTATCTCCCTTTATCCCCACATTTGCATTTTATAAAAATATTAACCAATTATTTAGAAATTAAAATAAATTTAAGTATACAAAGTAAAATTGTTCATTTATCCTTCTTATAATATTTTCTACCTTAGGAATTGATTGGTGACGTTTCGAGTACTCAGTGAAAACACAGGATAATTTTTCCTCCCTATTTGAATACGTAAGGTCTATTACTTTTCCTTACATGTATATTATTTGAACATGCTTGGGAGCCCAAAACGAATGAATCTTCAAAAGAGTTTAAGAGAAGGATTGGTAGCTCAATTCTATGTACAAAGTAGTAACAGGACAAACCTCAGATGGTGCTCAGTATTACTTCTGAGTATAAGTACTTTATACTACTTGTGTATCAAGCACAAAAAAAAAAGATATAAAGAACTAAAGAGGTTGCTAAGTACACTGGATGTGGTTATATGTTTTATGGTACAGAAACACAAAGTAACATTAAATATATCTGCCAAAAATATGCCATATATATATATATATACACTTTGGAAAATATATTTACTAATTAGCAAAGGTAGACTAGAATAAATTATAAATAAATCAAATCTCCTATAGTTAAAATAATAAATATCAACTCTTACACTTTTAAAATGTATCACTGAGTATGGGATAGAGATTCTAAGAAAGTACAAATAAGATCCAATTTAGTTTCCATAATACTTTTTACTTTCTGTTAAAGTGTAAGAAGTGCTACAATTAATTTTATTTCCTTTTTGCCTTCTCTGATTTTAACTGAGCATTTTATATGATTTCATTTTCTCTCCTCTACTAGCAAATGAATTATACTTCTTTTCAAAATTCTTTGAGTGGTTTCCCAAGAGTTTGCAATATACATTTATACAATATTCTAAGTCCACAATTAAAGTAGCACTATGTGAAATAGTACAGGCACCTTAGAGAGTGTTTATTCCCAATTCCTCCCACCTGTGCCTTATAGATAAGTGAAATGTATGAACACAATATTATAAGTTCTAATCATCCAATATATTATTGCTATTATTATTTTGACCCTGTTAGATCACTTAAGAATAAGAGAAATAAGGTATTTTACTTTACCTTTATTCAGTCTTCTCAAAAGCTCGTTTCTTCACACAGATCCAGGTTTCTGACCTAGATCACTTTCCTTCTTTCTGAAGCATGTCTTCTAACACTTCTTGCAAGGCAGGCCTACTGGCAACAGATCCCCTCAATTTCTGTTTGACTGAGAGGTCTTTATTTCTCTTTCACTTTTGAAGAGTAATTTTACTGGATTAAGTATTATAGGGTTGCACTTTTGTCTTTCAATAGTTTCAAGATTTCACTTCTTTCTCTTCTTGCGTGCATCGATTCTGAAGAGAAGACTGATGTAATTCTCATTCATATTCCTTTATAGGTAAGGTGTTTATTTTCCCTCTGGCTTCCTTCAAAGTTATTCGGAAATTTTTTAATTTTCTTTTCTCTTGGCGTTTCAATTTTGGAAATTTCTATTGACATATCTTCAAGCTCGCTGATTCTTTTCTTGTCCAATCTACTTAATTATGAGCCCATCAAAGGCATTCTTGATTTCTGTTACCTGTTTTTTTATTTATAGCATTTTGTTTTCTTTCTTAGAGATTCCACCTCTTTTCTTATCTATCTGGTTTGATAATTCCAACATCTCTACCAAATATCTCTAGATGTGATGCCTGTCCTGCCTTTTCAGATTGTGATTTTGCCCTTTAGCATGACTTTTATGTCCCTGGGGTGAGAACTTCAGAAGTGCTTCTCACTTTTTTCCCCCCATCTTTTAGATGAGCTAGGAAGACCCAAGGGAGCTGGAGTTGGATATTTCCTTTTCCCTATGTAGGTTAGGCTATTGGAAAAATACCTTTCTTTCAGGGTATTTCTTCTAAGGAGAACAGAACAAGAACACTGGGAATATTTCAAAATAGTTACTTTCCCTCTCCCTTATCGTCACAGCGGGAACCTAGTGAGTTCTTCTGAGTATTTATCTCCAGAAGAGGTGTGGGTCCCCTGCCTACCCAGGGTTTCACTTAGATGTTTTTCTCTCTCAAGCTAGCCCATGTCAGTCTCCTGCAATTAGTCAATTATTTAGTATTCTTACTAGCTGCTGAAATAGCAATAGTTTCTGCTCCAGGTGAACTGTTATTCTTCCTATCTGCCTCTCTCTCCCAGTTTCCTGGCTAGTAGTTTGCCATGTGACCATAATTCTCTAATGGATCTAAAAAGAGTTATTAATTTTAGTTTTTTAGCTCTTTTTGTTGTTGTTGTGAGGATGGGAGTGATGCTTTGTAAGATTTTTACATACTGGATGAGAAGCTAGTAGAACTATTTTAACTACAGCAAGAACTTGAGAGTTGGATTAAAAATTAGCTTAATGTCAGAAATAAATGCAACCATGTAGAGTTTTACATTAAGAGCTAGCATCAGATTTTTTCTTAATGAGAAAACTGTCCCCACTGAAGGGAAGAATAGCTTAGTGCTAAGAACACAGACTCTGCAGCCAACCTGCTAGGGTTCAAATCCTAGGTGTACTGATCACCAGTTACTTAACATCTTAATTTCCTCACTGGTAAATATGAATAGTGATAATTGGATCTATCTTATAGGACTTTTAAAAGACTAAGTGAATTAATATCAGTAATGTCCTTAGACGAACAAATGGTATATAAATGCAGATATTTATTATTTAGATATACTGTCACAGTCCAGGAGAAAATAACTGAGGAGCAGAGACAGCAGGGAGAAGCCCAAACAAAAGAAATAGCAAAATATCGGGTTCCTCATGATTTGACCCTTCTCCAATTGGTTCTAGCCTTTAATCCCTTATCAACAGAATCTTTGCCAAAGTTTTTTAAGTTCATGAGTGCTAGATATGAGAAGTTTTTAAAATTTTGTTGTGTTTTAGAAAGCAAAGAAATGGCTGAGTTTCTCATGTGGTCTGTGTAGTGTGGGACAGAAGAAGCTGATCAAAAGAAGCCAAGAAAATTTAAGACTGGTGAATTAATAGAAATCTTGGAGCCAGTTTTGGAATATGACAGGCTTTGAAACTGGGACAAAGAGCCTCTCAGATTATATTAGCAGTAGACATTTTTTTAAAGGAATATGAGAGGACCAATATTTTCAGGTTCTAATTAAAAAAAAATAAAAACCTTCAAATGATTTAATCAATTATAATGAAAAATATTTTTTAAGTCATGCATAGCAGAACCAGTTAGCTATTCACACCTTTCTGTAGTACAGAAATGATACTACCTTTTTATGAAGTCAGGATTTGCATTTCCCAGTCTCCATCTCCTTATATCTAGGCATGGCCATGCGATCTATTCTAATAGAATATGAAGAGAAATGATGTCTGGTGCTTCTACAGCAAGGCATTTAAGAAGCAGCTGCATCTTCTTCATGCTTCATTCCTTCTGCCAAATGGATTAATTTGACAAGGACCTTAGGGTACAGAAAAGGCTTAAAATAAGCTCCTGGGTTCTTATATCACACATAGAAGAGAGCTGGTTTCAACTAGAAACATCTACCTCAAACTGTTAAATGAACACTGAATAAAATTTTATTGCATTTGAGTCTTTAGGCTTTTTAGAGTCAGTTTATTATAGCAGCTAGAATTATGTTAGCTAATATATATATATATTTATTTTGGGGTGACAGCACAGTATGATGCCTAACAATATAAATTCTAGCATTCAAATCCTGATTCTACCAGTTATTAGCTAAGTAACCCTGGGCAAATTATTTCATCTTCCTGAGTTCAGTTTTCTTATCTTAAAAATGGTGATATTTAAGGGTACCCGTTTTATTGTGCCAACCAGGCTGTAAAGAAAGGCTCAATAAACTCAGCCTTTATTAAAACTGTCAATTAGACTTATCTGTGCGGATTTGATAATAAACAAATGAATCCATTTTTTTTCATATGTATACAGAGACATTCCTCTAAATTTGAATGAGCTGCATAGAGTACTTTTCATCTACAACCAACCAACTTGATCTTCACTTAGCTCTTTTAGGTGGCCTCTGTGGAAAACTGCTTGATGTTTTCTTATACCCACACAATCTTTTTTCCATAGAAACACATATCTTCTCCCAGTGATTCACTAGACACTATTCAGACAATGTGAACCGAAGGGAATCTCACACATGTCTGGACACATTGGTCTTTTAAATCTTTATTTTCTTCCCTTCCCTCTTCCAACTCCTTCCCCACTACAAGGGAAATCGTTTCTTCTTTTGACAACAGCCTCAGAGTTCAGAAAGCAGAGGGATGGTACAGAGAAAAAACAGACCCTCCTGGGTATCAGTTATCGTTCTGAGAGAAACAATATAATTTGAGTTATGATTCCTTATTCATATACCCTTTTTTTCACAGAAAAATTCAGTAAAATTTACTAAACTTAGAGATGTCCCCAAAACTCATTTTTTAAAAAATGAACAAGAGTTAAGCTTCTATTGTGTTTTAGACATTGCACATTTTTAAGGTCTGTATTTTAGTGCAACTAGCATTAGCTGGATTAGTCCATCAGGTTGCTGGGGTGGTGGTATAGTAAGACAACTGATTTATGGTATTACTTCACAGGCCAACATCAATGACATACTTGGAGCACACTCTGCAGTCCAAATGTTGGGTTCAAAATCTGGCTCTGTCCTTACTAGTATGAACTTGGGCAAATTTTCAATCTCTCTGTTCCCTTACTAGTAAGACCAAAAATAAATGAGGCATATCAGTGAAGGGGAAAACCTGTGTGCTTTAAGCTTATTACCAGAGTGTGAAATTATACAGGTATACATTTTATAGTTGTCTCCGTGTAAAGGGAAAACAAAGATTAAATTAAATGCATTTGAAATTACATAAACTTCTGCAGAAAGGACAAATGCTAACCACTGGCATTGTATATTGTGCATATTTATGGACGATCATACATGTAACGAGCACATAACAGGACTTCAAACATACCCAGGCCATGTGAAAGAATGGTTAAGGACTGAGGCTCTGGGAAACATGCAATAATTCACATTTTCTCTCCGCTTACTACCTGTGTATCTAACTTATGTTGCCGGGGCTGCTATAACAAATGCTACAGACAAGCTGGCTTTAACAACAGGAAACTATTGTCTCCTAGTTTGGGAGGCAAAAAGTCTAAAATCAAGGTGTCATCAGGCCAAACCTTCTTGAAAGTCTGCAGCGTTCTGGCGTGGCTTGCTGGCAGTCTATCACTCAACCTCTGCCTCCGTCACATGGCCTCTGTTTCCTGCTGTGTACTCCCGCTGTGTTCACACTTCCTCTGCTTTCAGTACTCCAGTCATACTGTATTAAGGCTGCCCTGATTCAGTTTGGCCTCATCTTAACCAGTAACTTCTTCGAAGGTCCCATCTTCAAAGATCACATCTACAGGACCAGGGGTTAGGACTTGAACATGTATTTGTGGGCATGATTCAATCCTTAACAGTAACCCTTAGACAAGTAACTTAACTTGTAAAAGGCTCTGTTTCTTCCCTTGAAAATCCAGGGATAATCAGTGTACTACTGGCTCTCTTAGCAGCCTCACGGGGTTGCTGAGATGGCTAACTGTAAAAAGCATATCAAGTCCTTTATATAAGACCAGTTACATAATAAGGGCTGAATAAATATTAGCCATTATAATTCAGTTAGTCACTTGGTAAATATTTGTGGAGTGAATAAAATAAAAGACTGACCTCACATAAACATTATAGCCAATGCTGAGTCGAATTAAAAAGGTTGTTCACTAAAGATCAGTGGGAAATAATTGCTGGTTTCAGGCATTACTGATTCAATGATGAAGTAAAAAGTAACGTTTAAAACATAAAAAACATCTTCCTTTGAACCTGAGGGAAGGGAGTAGTACAAAACTAAGAACATACAAGACAAATAGCAATGTGATATGCAATTACATATAGATTTTTAAAGAATCAGAATTCCAGTTGCTGTATGTATAAAATTTGAAATATAAACAAATGATATAAACATATTATTTATATAATATAAATTAATAATATAAATAAATCTATAAATAAAGTGTTCTTTTAAAACTGTATTAAATTCTCACAAGTATTTTTTGGATGGAAAGAAAGGAAAATTATTAACGTATTAGGAGGTAAGATTGCAAAATGAAGAGCTTCAAGACTCACTCCATCCTCAAGGGCAGCTATAGTGAACAGCCAGGCACTGCCTGAAATGGTTGTTTGGGGTTCTGGAGCCCCTAAGAACCCTGCATACCACACAAGAAAAAGAAGACACTGAAAATCTGTGGTGAAAGCTCTGAGTAAAATTTTCCCTGCTGTGGAGGCTGATGCCATCTCCCACTCTCACAGCAGGGCCCCCTGGGATCCAGTTTACAGTGATATTTACAACTGCCAAAAAATGAAAGCAATCCAAATGTCCATCAACTGATGAGTGGATAAACAAAATGTGGTATATACTTACAGTGGAATATCATTCAACTTGAGAAGGAATGAAGTCCTGATGCATGCGACAACATGGATGAACCTTGAGGACATTATCTCATTGAAATAAGTCATATACAAAAGACAAATGTTGCATGATCTCACTAATATAATTAATTATAATAAGCAAACTTCAAGGGTTAAAATCTGAATATAGACTGCCAGGACATAGAACAAGGGTGGAAAATGGGGAACTGATGTTTAACCTGTGCAGAATTTATAATTAGATTGATTGTAAATAGTTTGAGATGGATAGAAGTAATGGTAGCATGCTATTGTGAGTGTAATAAACAGCACTGAATTATGGGTGTGACTGTGGTTGAAAGGGTAAGCTTATGGTCTTGAATGTCACTAGAAGGAAAATTAGAGGATAAAACATAGGACAGTATAACAAAGTGAGCCTTGTTGTGGATGATGACTGGGGTTAATAGTACAAATCTAAGAATGTTCTTCCATGAACTAGAAGAAAGGTACATAACAACTACAAGGTGCTAACAATAGGGTTGGTGTATTCGTTTGTTAAGCTGCTGGAATGTAATACACCAGAACTGGAATAGCTTTTAAAAAGGGGATTTAGGGAGTTGCAAATTTACTGTTCTAAGCATACCAAAATGTCCAAACTAAGGCATCCAGGAAAAGATACCTTAACTCAAGGAAGACTGAGGGGTCTGGAACACCTCTGTCCGCTGGATGGTCACATGGCTGGCATCTGCTGGTCCCTTGTTCCTGGCCTCCATTGCTTTCAGCCTCTGTTCCTGTGGGAGTTCCTTGCTTTGTTTCTCTGGGGCTGGCTTTTATCTCTTGGCTTCCCTTGGCTCTCTCCAGGTCCTGGCTTGCTTAACATCTCATGGGAAGCCACATGGCAATGTCTGCTGGGCTCCAAGCATCTTTAAACTTCCGTGTCTCTGTTCTCAAAGCGTCGGCTTCTGTGTCAGCTCTGCTCTGAGGTTTCTTCAAAACGTTCCCCTCTTAAGGGACTCCAGTAAACTAATCAAAATCCACCTTGAATGGGCAGTCATATCTCCATGTAATCAAAAGATTACACCCACAACTGGGTATGCCACATCTTTTGTAGAGATAATGTAAACAAAAGTTTCTGCCCTATAATACTGAATCAGGGTGAAAAGAAATGGCTGCCTCCCACAAGAATGAATCAGGATTAAAAACATAGCTTTTCTAGGGTACATAATAGCTTCAAAGGGGTACAGGTGGTATATGGGGGAAAACATCTAATACAAACTATGGACCATAGTTAATAGTAATATTTTAATATTCTTACATCAGTTGTAATAAAGATATGTATGACACCAATGCTAAGTTTCAATAATAAGGGGTATAGAGTTTTCATTTTGGAGTAATGAAAATGTTCTGAAATTGATTGTGGTGATGGATACATAAATTTGTGAATACGCTGCAAGCCATGGATTGTACAGTTTGGATGGATCATATGGTATGTGAATACATCTCAATAAAACTTCTTTTAAAAAGTTTGAAGAAAATAGATGGCACATATCTTTACCTTTAAAACTCATCTTCTTGATGAGAGTTAAAGCTTTCCTGACCTAATCAGGTTCTTATTTTAAAATCTTTTAATTTTGCACTCATGAGGTGGTGAGTATGAAAGGGATCTGAAACCATAAAGTTCTAGGAAAACATAAAGAAGTATTTGATTGTCGATATACTGTTTAGTAAATGAGCTTGCAAACAACTTGAGGACTAGGAAAATGCCTTCTATTTCTTGTGTGCCATGAGGAGTACTCTATGCAGAGTTATAAATACGCTGCCTCTTTTCAAATGCCTAGCTAAAGGGCATACAATGGCTGGTAACTACAAAAATAAAAGGAGAACAAAAAGAATAGACAACTGGTATTACTTTTAGTGAGGTTACTGAGCCATATACAAAGGAAAAGATGGGAAGTGAATAGTCCTATTTGGGCCAGCAAATCTAGGACATGCTGAATGCAAAGAAGAGCAAAGCAAAGGCAGAGGCCTTGAGGAGACATCTTTCTGCCCCCAGGACCATTAACAGAAGTCGGCAGATCTCAGTTATTACAGCACTGCTTTATTTCAGTCACTAATGTTAAAGCCTCAGTTTAGAAATTAAAATCAATACTTGAGAATTCACTTTTACCAAATTTAAGCATCTCTGGAAAAAAATATGCGGCACCATCCTGATCAATACATTTAATGTGATGGCAAAACATTTGAATTTAGTTTTTTCCCTCATTTTTTTTCTGTGTATAAATATCGGACTTGATTTTTAAATTAGTTATATGATTTAGAAAAGTGGATGATTTTCCCCAATAAGACATAATGCTTTTGAGTCTTTACTTTGAAAGAGACAATAAATGATCCATGAGAAGAGGAAACTATTATTCAGCATTATAGGAAGCCAAAGAACTGAACTGCAAGTACTTTTTTATCTGAAGGTAAATTTTTCCTACTCTGATCTTTCATTCACATCTCAACAACTCTCTAATACATTATATATGCCTATAGATATTTATCTTCATGAATTTGCTGAAAATCACAGAATCCTATAATCCTCTATAAACAATTTTCATGAAATAAAAAAATAATTTCTTAATATGACATCTTGTTCTCTTTTAAAATAAAAATAACTGAGTAATTGTTTAGGTGAATTTCCTAAGGTGGAAGTGAAAATAGGAATGGGCATTTTTAGCAGCAGGTTCAATCTTCTAGTGTTTACTAACTATCTCTTGGCTTTATTTATCCTGTGGATTTCTAATCAATAACCTTTTCTTTCGAGAACTATCTCTCATTAGGGACTTGGGATCTATTTTCAGCTTCCATCATGCATGTAGATGGATCCAAGTTTTTTTCTTACATTTTCACATTCAGCATGATACAAATGTTAAAATGTTAAATGATTTATTATATTTCCCAATTAATGCATTTCTGGTTATAACATTAAATAATAGCAAAGGTTTCAATGCAACCTTGTATCTATCTATAAATGTAACATTATTTACTTATTACATGTATTCCTTAATCTTTTTCATTTGAAACTTTCCTATGGTTATTTATTTAGCACTAGATGAATTGCCAGAAGTTTTATAATTTCAGATTAAGAAGAATAGAAATGTAGTATTTCCATTTACAAGAACATACTAGTGCACTGAATTTGAATCTGGGATACTGAATGTTATTACATCCTTGTAGTCATAGAATATAAATACATTCAATACAATATAAAGTATGTATAAGCAAAAAGGAAAAAAAAGATAAGAAGAGATGGAAAAACAACTCCGCTTGCTAAAACTTAAAACACACACACACATATATATATATAGTTTGACGTATTGATTTCCTAAAAATAGCAAGCCAGCTGTAAAAGAAAAAATCTAATAGCATGTCACAGTGTTAAGGGTGTGCTCAATTAACTGCCCTCTAAGCATGATATTGTACTGTAACTTTGTAACTGAACAAAGCATCCTACTCACTCATTTAATAGACTTTTATTGAGATTCTTCGGCCATTAAAGGCCCTGTGGTATGCAAGACAAATGAAAATACCTGATACATTGTTACCATGCTTAAGGGGCTTTGAAGTTCATCTGGTGATAAAATCTATACACTGATGATTCTTATATTGCCTTAAAAAATCTTTGCAATTTATGTCCTAACTTCAACATGGTCAGAACTGAATTTAAGATATCCACACAAAATATGTTCCTTTTTCAGTAATCTCCTCCTTAGCAAATAGAAATATCAATATCCTTATCTCTGACATTTCCTTCATTCCTATCCTCCACAGACTGTCACAAAGGACTGTTTATTCTAACACCTAACTCTCTCTCAAACCCACCTGGTTCTTTCCAAATCCTCCCTGATAAAAGCCTCCAGGAGCAATGGGGTCTTAAAGCAGTCTTCCTAAACACGCTTTTTTTTTAAGTAAAAAGACAGAATTATACAGAGCAATTATTAAACATTATGAACCTATTATTGGTTTAAAATCTCTGTCTCTGGGTGTACATAAATTGGATGGGATTATAATATAGTATAGCACAGTATACTACTTCTAAGAGTTGCATGGTCTTAGGCAAGCCATGCAACCTATATAATAGGAATAATAATAGCATTATTATTATTATTCCCATTATATGGCTGTGATTTGAAGACCAGAAAATTTAATACATGCAAAGCACTTACTACACTGGCTGGTATGTGGTAATTGCTCAGTGAATGATAGCTATTTTAGCTGGAGGTTTTATCAGTATTAGTGAAATGCACAGAAAAAATGAATAGCCAATAATATACTAATATTTTCATTGTGAGTTCTGCAATGAGTGCGTTGGAACTGAAGGACATGTATATATTTTTCTTTTTGCTTATTCAAAAATCAGAAAACATAGTAATAAAATAAATCAACAGGGCGGGCCACGGTGGCTCAGCAGGTAAGAACGCTTGCCTGCCATGCCTGAGGACCCGGGTTTGATTCCCGGTGCCTGCCCATGTAAAAAAAATAATAATAAAATAAATAAATACATACATCAACAAAAGAAACTTTTTAAAGTCTCTCTGCTTTCAGTGAGGATGCACTGAAATTGTCATCTAGGAAAACAGTTCAGTGGTTCCTAAAAAAAGTTAAATTGCCACAGGACTCAGAGATTCCACTCCTACATATATACCCAAAAGAATAGAAAACAGAGGCAAACATAAGGCTTGTATGCAAATGTTCATGGCAGCAGTACTCACAATTGCCAAAGGGTGGAAACAACTCAAGTGTTCATTAACAAATGAATGGGTAAAGAAAATGTCATAAACACATGCAGTGGAGTACTATTCAGCAGTAAAGAAAAATGAAGTTCTGGTACATGCTACAACTTGTCTGAATATGAAAATATTATGTGGAATGAAATAAGTCAGATGCAAAAGGACAGATATATGATTCCCTTTTATACGAAATATCTAGAATAGGCAAATTTATTGAGACAGAATATATATGAGAAATATCAGGGGCTGGGAGCCATGAGAAATGGAGAGTTACTGCTGAATGGATGTAGAACTTCTATTTGGAGTGATGAAAAAGTTTTGGTGATGGTTGCACAACATTGTGAATGCAATTAATGCCACTCAAGTGTACACTTCACATGGCTAAAATGGCAAACTTTGCTTTATGTATATGCTAGCATAATAAAGATTGGTAATCTGCTACATAATCAGACACATTTGTTATCACATCTCTGAGCTATCTGAAATACAGCTTTCATATAATTACTTGAGCACTCAGTATTGTGATTTGAAGGTAATAAAGCTCAATAAAGCTTAGTTACTTTCTTCCAATTCTGAAATACAAATTGATCATAAAAATTAATTTCATTCATACAATATGTTTTTTCCACCAAACCAACCTAACAGTACATTTACATATTAGCCAAACTCAAGATTTGTAGTTCAGAGCAAGGAAAAGAACAAAAATAGAGCAGCTGGAATAAGTTTGAAAATACTACTCCTTATTAGGGCATCTCTTCAGAAGATGAGTTACTATAGCTAAATTGAATCTCTATTAACAGTAGTGAATTCCTAAGCCAGACAGCAATGGTAAATAAAAGAACCCGTGCTTACATTCATTTGATGGTTCTACAGACCTGAGAATCATTTCTGGCACCATTATATTGCGTTCAGGAAAGAAAGGACATGAAACGTTATGTTCTTCAGAATGTTTTTCTCTGCCACTAAATGAATCAAATAAATGAGGCATGAATAAGGAATTTAGATTTCAGCAAAGTTTTGATCTGCTGTAGTTTTCAGTTCTGAAACTGTTTGGGACCTACATCCTTCATAAGAATTTTAGGCTCCAATTGTTAATATTGTCAGCAGAGCCAAGACAACCTTTCTTAGAATGTTCAAGGGACCACCTGAACCTTCCTTCCCTCTGGCTATAAACTTACTCCTCGTAAAGTTAAAGGCAGAGCCTTCACAAAGCAGACATGTTGTCTGGAAGGAGAAAAAATAAGTCCTAGGGCAAAGGTGAGACATTCATTTTCTCAAGGTAAATAAAGTTTATGGTTCAAGAATGTGCTCACTTGATTTATTTTATGACTTGCTTTACCTGTATAAATTTTAAAGGAAGAAAGATTGGGAAAAAATTAGCTGAAAGGGATTTAATAGTTTGGGCATTTTCTTGGCATGATTACTGCCTAAGGACAATGCAGATTTCAAAATAAAACCCAAATGTATGAAGATACTAACTGTGCAGATTTCAAAATAATACCTCAACGAGTGGAGATACTAATTTATTCAGGCACTATGCCTTTAGTAGTATGTAGATAACAGTTATAGTCCTATCAGTATATGCTACTTTTTTTCTGACATAACATGAGCAATTTTATGTCAATTTTATTTTGACGAATTAGTGATAAGCTTTGAAAATTCATAGACTCCTTTTTAAAGCTAATTTGAATACAAGCATTCATAAATCTACTAAAAAGTTCTTAGTATACTTACATTTTTTTCTATATAATTTATGATAATGAAATATATATAGTTTTTAACTCTACTATGGACCTTCTGAAATTCTTCATTCCCTTGATTATAATGGAAGAATTGTTTAATCACAGCAATAAATTGACAAAGCCCCCCAAAATGTTGTCTTGAACCATATTCAGAGTAAGAATAAGAAAGGAAATTGTTCACTGTCTTGGGAAGAATATGCTACTAATAAACAAGGAAGATAAGGTAGAACTTCAATTCATTCCTATTAGAGGAAAGACTTTCTCACTAAAAAGAGTCAAACTAAATAACAAATGGCAACCTAAGACTGGTGAACTTCTAAATGAGTTCAAGAATCCAGATTCAACCAAATTTATTCTCAGAGTCCTAAAAATACATGATAATATAATCTCAAAGAAGCCTCTGGTGATCTCGCCAATCCTGGAAAGAGGGTTGGATTAGTTCAAACGCAGGAGATGACAGTCTTGAAAGTCAAAAAGAATAGCTAATATGAAGTAAACAGGGTGATGCTGATTCCTGGTGTACGTTTTTTAAAAGTTATTTTTCAGATCATTCGCATTAACTAAAATCTACAGTAACTCCAGTACTTCTTAGCAGTACTTTTATTTATATCAAATAGTTTCCTACTATATTCCTCACCCTGTATCCTTATTCTCTTGTATCCTTATTCTCTCCATGTGTTTTTTGGCTCATTTGCACTGAGAAGATCAAGAGCATTTGACTCAAGCTCCTTTAGCTTTCAATATCCTCACTGCAATATTCCTCTGCATTTCAAATTCTTTCTTTTTTTTTCTATCAAACACAGTGGAAGAATCATCCTTCCCTTTTGCCAAAACAAACTGTGATTCTTGAATTATCCCCTTTATTCTTTAAGACTCCAGTGATTACAATTCTTTGCATTGTGCCTTTTGATTTTTTCATCCTGAGATGCACTTTTCACACCTCATCCTGGAAACATGTTCACAGTGCCTTAATTCTCTCTCTCTCTCTCTCTCTCTCACACACACACACAGTTCAGTACATGAAAAATGATAAATGTTGGTAGAATGAAAGAATGAGAACTGTTCATAACTGTTCTCTCTCCTGAAGACTAAGCTTCCTGATGACAAGTTCATAATAACTACCTCTTATTTATCTATCTTCCAAGCTCAATCCCATCTATCTGAACTGCCTTTGGCCTGGAGGGTGGGGACAGCCTCACTTTATTCCACTGCAGATCCTCTGGGCTCCCCCCCACTTGCATTCCCACCCATAGCCTCTTCTGTTTCAGATTCTCCTATCACAAGATCTCCATCCCAAATACAAAGGAGAGTAATTAAAGTGGAGGTAGGTAAGACAAGGGTTAGAGAGGAAGACGAAAAGAAAAAATAAGAGTGGGATGAGCTACAACCAATTCTGAATCCTGTCCCACACCTGAAGCATACACTAGCCTCATCCCTTCCCCACTAGTCTATCAAATGTGGGATGTCAGGAATGATAACAGTCCTGAAATCTAATGGTTTACTCTTACTCCCTAGCTTCCTATCCTCCCTAAGAATAACCAGACCTTCTTTAAAAATCCTCTCTTTCTTTCAGACTCTCTTTCTCCTCTCCTAGTCACTCTTTCTCTGTATTCTGCTGTGCACATCCCTCCAGCCGCCCTTTCTCCTGGCTTCCCTCCCAGTTGTTCCCGAATGTGGGTAAATCACTTTGTCTTCTGTTGATTTTACCTCCAGTTCATTTCTCTTCCTGAATAAACTTACTCCTTGCGAATCACTGGTCTAGCTCACTGCCACATTTTATCCATCAGAGTAGTCACAAGCTGACCTCCTTGCTTCCATGTGCTCTTCCTCACTGATATTCTACACTCTGCTTCCAGTTTAAGATTCCAGGAGCACAGCTTTGTTTCTTTTATTCCCTTAATTAACAGTTCCCTGTTAGCGAACAAAGTCTCTTAAAGAATTTTTTTTGTGTGTGGGGGGCTACATGGCCTGGGAACTGACGCCAGGTCTCCCACATGACAGGTGAGCATTCTACCACTCTTAAAGGATTGTTAAGGCCTGGTCTCAATCTGTTTTTCTAAACATTTCCCCCCGTTGCCCTTTCATATATACCTTTGTTCTGGCCAAATTGGGTTCATGACCTGGGATAATTTATTGAAATATACAATTGTGTTTTTCTCCTGGTATTTTTCCTTCCATTTCCACAATGTTAGTAGCCAGGCCCTTTCAGGAGTCGTTGTTCTTACAGGAGTTCAGAGAAAAAATATGACACTTAAGAAGACTGAAATAATAGGACAACTTTATAAAGTTAGAGAGTTTTGAGCTGGGCTGTGAAAGAAAGAATCTGGATCAGAGAAAAACAAATTTGGATGGTGAAAATTTTAGAAAGGTCCAGAATATCTATTATTAAGAAACATAGAAGTGATTTTCATTCATTCTTTGTTAGTACATAATAACTGATTTTTAATTGTTTAAAATTATAAAATCATCCTGTAATAGTTTCCATAATTTAATCTAATTTATAACCACCCAAATTACAATATGTAGAAGAATAGCATTATTGATCTATTTGGCAAAGAATCCTCAGCTATTAATAATATAATAAATAATAATTTTATAAATGGTCAGGACACAATCATTTATCAGTTCTGCATGAACACTGTTCTTGAGAGCCCTGCATCCTTGACCAATTTGTCTCGCCACTTCCTTCGGTAACATGCATAAGTGGCACTGGATGTCACTCTGTTTGACATTTTATTTTACATTTTCTCATTTAGTTCTTTGGCTCATGTTTATTTCAAGTGTGAATGATTTTCTTCCACTGGAGATGATGCTCCTAATTTTTAAATACTCACAGTGTCTAATATAGTACTGGAGATATAATCAATTGATTATTAAGATGACATAAAATGCTTAATTTCTACTGTATAAGTACGATGATACTTTACATTTGTAGATGTTTTATTTATAAAAGCTAAAATTTCTCATCAGAATTCATAGTTTCAGATATACAATGACTATTCAACATACCTTTTAGAGATGACCCTTCACTTGTATTGAGGAGGGGTACTCCCACCAGAATTAAAGAACTCTTTCATATAGTTTTAAGATCCATAGATTTATTTCCCACGTCCCAAGGGAATGAACACTCACAATTTTTAACATTTAGTCAACATGCTTTTCCCTTTGCTATGGAATGTAACGACCTGGGTAGTATTCCTGATTAATATTTCTGTGCTCAGGCCTCACTCTCTCATACTTGTATGAGAGTGAATTACTCCCTTCTCCATGCTCCCTTTAAACATTTGGCAACTTGGACTATTCCCTTGCTGAGCTGGAATATATGTTTGCATGTTATTTTCCCTATTACGCTGTGAGATTCTTGATGCGAGGGACACTATCTCATTCATTCCTGTATTATTCCGGCTGTTAATCCAGTACCCAAAATACATATAGTTGCTCATTAAAAAGTGAACCTTATTTCAAACTCTTCTTCTTAGCACAGAGGTTCAGAGCAAAACCTGGATTTAAATTCTAGTCTAATTGCTTACTATATAACCCTAGGCAAGTTACCAAGTTACCTAATCCTGTTATGGCCTAGTTTTTCAACTTCAAAATGGAAATAATTATTACTTCTTAAGTTTGTTGTGTCCAATAAAGGAGTCATATGTATGTGTGTGTGTGTGTTTTAAGATTGCATGAAAAAACTTAGAAATATTGATATATTATTAGTTTTAGCCACTTAAACATATGAATACTTGTGTTTCTTCTGATAACACCATAATTATCTTACACTTATAGGTAATTTCATGGGTGTACTTAGGGCTGATTCTTCACAAATTTGTGGACCTTTTCCACTACTGCCTTCATTTATAATTGAGGAGGAAATAAACCCTGGAAAAATATCATATAGGTAAGCACATGAGTGAGAGGCCAAATCACCACGCTAACATAGGTCCACCCTCTAAACCTACATAGGCTAAAATATCTTCATATTCTAAAGCCTACTCCTAATTTAACCCAGAGATTCATTCAATTCCCAAATATCCTGGCCCAGGGGCTTTTTCTTAAAATTTCCCTTACTTTCACAACTTTTACTCCCTTTTCAATTAGGCTACTGTTTAGCTAAGTTTTTCATTGTGTGAGAGCATTTACTAGTAGTAGCATCTAGATGTACTGCTTGGAAATTTTCTTAGAAGTTTATGCCATTCCCCTCGATAAAAAAAATATATATTTTAAAAAAGTTTCTGCTTCATCATGAATATAAACCACGAGAGATTTAGAACTATTAACATTATTTATAATTGAAGTATTCTGTAAGAATAGATTTTAATAGATAAATTCACTGTGCTCTTCAATTTTGTTGAAATAAATTTTACCTGATTTTGAACTAAGAATCAAATATAATTCTTTGAGCATATTTGTGGCTATAAAAATAAAACAATAAAACACAGGTGCTTAAAACATATTATCAGGATGAGAGCTGGTTAAAACTTTATTTCTAAGTGCTTTACGTTTTCCCAATTATGTTTTATCCCCAAAGTTAGAGGAGAGAGAACCTGTACCCCAGGGTGATCTGGGGTGAATCTCAAAGAGAAGAACTGCAAGAGTAGCCTTTAAATGATTTTTTACATTAAATATAATTGAAAATTTACCTTATATATAATGCATTCTATTCCACAATATATCTAGCTTGTTTTAATATGTAAGCAATGCTATTTTCCCCCTCCACATCTTTGATTTTTTTGATACTATTAGAAATTCTGTTATAATTACCCACAGGCTTGGAGGCACCCCCTGAAATCCTCACTCGTCCAAGATTAACTCTTTTATTTCATCACAAAGTCATTTAAATAAATTACACTAGTATTTCTTAAAACTGGATAAATAATGTTTTCTTCTAGGGTGAGAGACCTGGGAAAGAGAGTTTAAGGAAAATTTAAAGAAAATAAAACTATTCTAAGGGTTTATAACTGTAAAAATTGAGGTAATACTGAAGGGAAAGGTTGGAAATTGAGAGAGAGAAATATGGAGCTTGTTGCAAGTAGGACATCTAAGAGAAATTTTCTTATAGGAAGTTAGAAATTAAGTACCCTTTATTAGGTGAGGAGGAATCTGCAAATACAGATTTGATGGTCTTATGCAGAAGATGAAGCAATGAAAAATTAGATTTCTTAGATTCAGAAGAGCTGAATTTATTGAATCTCCATAAGGGAGAGGAAATATAATCATTAACAGAATGTTACAAAAAAAAAAAAAAAGAATCCCTAGTAGAAGACAGAAAAAGGAAAAAACAAGCCGTGCACTGAAACAAAGGGAAGTGATAAATACTTGTGATCTGTCTCCGAAAGATAAAGATGATTGCGACTAAAGAATAGGTCATCAAAAAAAGGTGAAATTACTATGTACAAACAACAAAATTTGATACCTAGAGAGTTCAGAGGGGAACATCTAATGCAACTCCCCCTTACATAAGCAAATTGAATTTTAGGGAGAAAAAAATCAGGTTCATTTATGGACTCACTTTGGGAAAGAACTATTTTGTCATCTTGGGTTCATAACCAAATATCAGTTTTGCTCCTTTATACTGTGAACTAAAAAAAGTAGGATATTCCATGGAAATTACTACCAGCACATGTAGTAAGGGAGACATTATTTGAAATTCACCACATGACCATAACTGGGATAAAATTTAAACTACTAGAGCAAAGAGTCTGAATATTTCAGTGACAATCACTTGAACCTACAGCCTGACAAAGATATGCCTCAGGGGGAGTTCTGTGCAAAACTACTGTGGTATTTTATTCTAAGAAAAGTTAATTCCATCCTAGCAATTGATAGTGAAAGAACTAACTACAAGGTAAAATAATGGGGCTGTGGGAAGTTGGAGGAGGAAGATAAGCCATTTCTTAAACCTACAGCTGCTCACTCAGGGAACACTGGTTTCCTAAAATGCCAGCAAAGAACATCCAAACAATGAAGTATTTTGAAGTCTAGCGGTTGAAGCATCCTTCCCACTCCACACTGTGAAGCATCATTATATCAAAAGCAAAAACAAAAATGAAACCCTGTCATCAGAAATAGAACAAACAACAAAATCATAAAAGCTGCCTACTTCGACTCTGAAGAAATCTGACCCTAAGGAAAACAAATGATTCCCCTTCACAGTAACAGAACAGGTCATCATACTGGAAAGGCACGAGGGAGCTCTTGAGTATCACATGGGTATTAGCTCACCTGGGTTCACTGGAATCCTAGGATTTTAAGAAAGATAAACCTGTTTACATAAATAGCTGTAAATACTACAGCAATTTCTGAATGAGTCACAATTTTCTCCCTTTGATTTGTCAATATATGCAGTAAAATGTGTAATTAAAAATGGGTACTTTACAGGATGCCCAAGTAAGCTATAAAGGATATTTGTTTTGGTATTAATAAATTTTGTGACAATATTCTTGCTATTATGGAAAGGGAAATAGAACCAGTGGTTCTGAGGAGAAACAGATGCTGCAAATTTAAATCAGTTCACTATTTCACTTACCTTTGGCTTTATATAATACTGATCACATGATGATTCATCACTGTGTTTGAGTTAATGTTACATAATTTGAGGTAGCTTTTTTTTTATATTTTACAATGTACAATACAAAAAATAACCATCTCCCCTTCTGTGTTTCCTTTTATGTATATACCTTGAGGAAAGAAAGCTTTCAACATTCATAAGCCGTAGAAAATATTTGAAATTCACATTTGTATTAAAACATTATACTTTATATTAATCCACTGACCCATTTTTCTCAAGTAAAAAAAATTGCTGGGTGTTTATTTGCATTGAAACTGAAACTATCATAGTTCTATTATTATATTCATACAGTACCTTGAAGACTTTATTTCAAGTTTCACAACTGACCTTCTTTTCTATAAAAATATACACATAGTCTGAATTATAACTAATTGAATCATGAAATGTTTTGAAAAGGAGAATCCTGTTGCCTTTCTTGCAAATAAATGAATTTGGATTTCTAATACTTCTTTGCATTTCCTTGCATATTTGTAAACATGACTTAATTATTTTTAACTCACAGGAAAATATCTGAGCACTTTACATATTAAAATTATACCTGCACAGAAGAAAAATAAACTCACATTTTTAACATATTCTGAGAATAAGAATAATAAACATTATTTGCAAAGAAGAACCAAATACACTCTAGAATCCCACTGCAAGTCACAATATGAAGATCAACTTTTGTCTCTTCAACAAGAAGTTAATTGTTTAAGTTGAATTCACTTCACTCACCTGTTTGGCTAAGTTGAGAAGTGCTTCTACTCCTTCGAGACACTATGGCAACCACTTTGGCACTCAGACTGGACCTCCTTTTCTTTCCACCTGCTCCCACTGTACCCACAGCTGTGTCTGACTGGCTGCCGTCATTATGCTCCAGTGTGTACATCTCTCCACTCACACTGGTGCTCTTGATGATGGCTCTTCCTGAAGTCCCAATCCGTCTGCCTTGCATTTTAGGGGTAAATGAACTATATTTACAAAGTAAAAACATATATGCATACATAAATTACAGGTCAGCACAATCAAAACTCTAAGTTTTATTCATTTTGCAACAATCCAGGCAAATTTGGGGGGGAAGGGAATTCAGCTGAGGGGTAGTTCTACACTTTGAATACATTAAGATTCCATTACCACCCCCAGATACTTACTAGATATCACTAAAACAATACCATTTCAACATAGAGTAATAAATCCAGGTTTTTAAAGACAGCAAAAAGACAAGCAACCAAGGCTATACATGGGAGGTAAATATTACTGACCAATTTTATACATAGTTTATGCTACTTTCAGAGAAAAATAAAATATTTAAATCAGTGAGAAAAGTTCAGATACAGTCCTGAGGAAAAAATACCGTAAAAAAATTTGATATAGCCTCAATTTGCTACATAAGAAATGAAAACAGTTGTTCTAATTTCCCTTTGGGATTCCAACTAAGAGTCAGTTCTTTGATATCTGAGCCTTAACGAGCCAGGGAAGACTGCTAAGGAGGAAAAAAGGGTTCTCAGATGAAGTTTCCCTTCCTTGGTCACTCATGCTCCATCGTCTCCCAACAAATTTCATCTCATTTTTCTCTTTCAGTGCTTAAACTCCCATGCTCTATATTCAGACTTTCCTTTTTTGTTCATCTCTATTAAAACTTACATGTCCATGTTCTCAGACTGTAATAGTTTATCTAAATAGATTACTGAATTTTTTGCATTGAGAATTTTAGGCACTATGAAAAAGCAGTAGAAAAAAATGGTCTCTCTGCTTGCCAAAGCACATCAAGGAGAGGTAGGGCAGACAGGTGGGGAGCCAATGTTAGGATTTTTAGAATCTTATAAGTTACATTGCATTGCAATATACACTTATATCATCAATCTATAGTGGCCCCATTTGGTCCAAAAAAACAGCTGGTATGATATATCCAAAATAACTCTCCAAATTTTGAGTTTCTTCACAATATTTGAAAAACTGACTTTTATGTCCTTTACCATGACTTCAGTTTTCCATTTGCTGTTTTGACTTATAAAATATATTAGCTAATATAACATCTTTAATATTTTTAATAGTGAAATTTAATAATTTAATACATAAATCAGAATAAACCCTAACATAGTAGAAACGGTAAAAGAGAAAGTTTTAGGATTATGTAAACTACTTGTGGTCACATATATTGTGTTTCAGCTAAAAGAAAAATTGGTATGATATGAGTTCAGAAAAATATGAAGGGTAAAGATAATGGAGGGGGGGCTTATAAATTATGGACAAAAGTCAAGACTTTTGTCTTTAGGCCCCATTTAGAGATTGTGAATTGAAAACTGAGACCTCCATTTGAAAGGAATAATTTGGAGCTTTTAATACCTAAGTGCAATATTCAAATTTGTCTATATAAAAATTCACGTGATGTTAATAATATATTCCTATTCTTTCAATTAATTCCAATCAGCTTGTCATTATTTTATGTTTTAAAGCCATTTGCAAATTTGATAGTTTTGCCATGCATTTCATGCAGTCTCCTTATTAAAATATAAATGAAAACAGTACTACATATGACCAGTCCAAAACTGATTGCTGGTATTTACAATCTCAAATTCAATGGATTTTCTTTCCTGATAAATATTGTGGTCATTTTTTGCATCCTCAAAATTTAATTTGAGTGCATTACCTAAATCTGCTACCCATACTTAACTCTAATCCTAATATCTGCTTTTCTTCTTTTCTTTACTTTTTTTTTTGCAGAATTCTACTGGAAGAAATGCAGAAATTTCAGGATTGGTCAATATCATAGTCATAATCTCCATCCTTCAACCAAAAGCCTACTACTGAGAATCAATACCTTTTCATCTCTCATTAATCTCTTTCACAGTCTCCCCACAGTGGTTAGTTGAAAACCTCTTTAGATAACTTTACTTGAAGTATGGATTAACATACCTTTTGTCTCCCCATTTTCTCCTAAAAATGGAATTCTATTACAGTTCTCAATTTGTATTTTTAAAATCAATCCCCAAAACTACTATTATGAAATTCTGGAAGCTGTTCAATAGGTTATAAGAACTTTAAAAGTATAGGAAAATGTCTTCAGGCATATTTCTATCATGTAAATACATTCAAGATAAACTAGGAAGATTCATAATTTTTCTCATGGGTATTTAATTATGAAAGTAAAACACCTTATATTATTGACAACAAAAAATCTGAAAAAATTTGGAGAAATCCATGTAAATGGCAATTTGGGACTTGAAGTAAGAAGTTATAATACAAGGACCTAAATATAAGTGCTAAAGCTATAAAATTCTTAGAAGAAAACATAGGGGCAAATCTTTATGATCTGAGATTTAGCAATGGATTGTTAGCTATGACACCAAAAACACATACACCAAAACCAACAACAATTACGGTTGATTTCATCAAAATTGAAAAATTTGTGCATCAAAGAAAATTCTCAGGAAAAATAAAATATAAAAATAACCTCCAGAATGTGAGAAAATAGTTGCAAACCATTTACAGTATAAGGGATTAGTATCCAGAATATATAAAGAACTTTTATAATGCATCAATAAAAAAGACACTCTAATTAAAAATAGGCAAAGGACTTGAACAGACATTTCTCTAAAGAAGATATACCAATGGTCAATACACACATGAAAAGACACTCAACATCATTAACCATTAGGGAAATGCAAATCAAAACTACAATGAGGTATCACTCACATGTAAAAGGAATGGCTATTAAAAACAAAAGCAAAAACTGAAAATAAAAAATGCTGGAAAGGATGTGGAAAAATTGGAACTCTAGTACATTGTTGGTGGGAATGTAAATCAGTGGTAGTGCAGTCAATATGGAAAGCAAATAAGTTAGTTCCTCAAAAAGTTAAATACAGAATACCGTATATTCTGGCAATACCACTTCTAAGTCTACACCCAAATTGAAAACAGACTTTCAAACAGTAACGTTACCAGTGTAACATGATGCACTAGTGTTTAAAGAAGGATTATTTACAATAGCCAAAAGCGGATACCAACCAAGTGTCCATCAACAAACAAACAGATAAACAAAATGTGACACATACATAATGGAATATTATTTGGTCATAAGAAAGAATGACTACATACAGCAAATTTGCAGAGACAGAAAGTAGATTAGAGGTTAGGGGATGGAGGAGGGGTAAAGGGGGTGTTTATAAAAATTAAAAACCAATTTTAAAAAAGTTATATTACAATGCTTTTGTGAATAAATGATACACTTTTTCTACAAAAATAAAATATTTTGCTTAGAAGTTTAAAAGCATTCTTCTGTGATCTGAGGATGTGTATCACGCCCTAAAGAATCCAGAATACCATAATGTTTAGAGAGATCAGGTTAAACGATTTTCAATTCTTCTGCCTACCTAAGAATTATTGGATTTGGGTGGGTACGGGGGCATTTAGGGGAGTTCTAATCAATCAGAAAATCACCATTTCAGCACAAAGGTTAAATTGTTCCTAGCTTTAATCATTGTAGCAAAATTACATTCAGTGAAGAAATCTAAAATGATTTCAAGTAATTTCAAGGGAATAAAATGCATATTTAACTAGGCAGCATGATCTGTTTTTTACATCATTGTCTCTGTCCTGCGGATAAATATTGATAAAATTACTTTTTCCTCAATTACAGCAAAATGATTTTGTTATTTTGAGTGATGCAAAATGCTTTTACATTAAGAAGTTTATAAAATATCTCTATATATGTTGTTTTATAAAACCTGGAAGATTTCCTTGGAAATGTCTTTAAATTTATAGAATTTACTTTACAAAAACCAAATTACAGTACACAGAGACAAAAATGCCATCTTGTATATATTTCAAGAATATTCACAGAAGAATATAAAACATTGAACTCAATATAAAAATTTCATAGCCATTTTGCAATATGTCACCTAGATTTAAGCAATAAAAAGTGACCTTTTAAATGTTAGTTGTGAATTGAGTATTAAAACTGAAATGAAAGCTGATGCCACAGTTTAATGAAATTTCACAGTTTAATGAAATGTCTCAGAAAATACAGTCTATGCAGAAATTAACTTAATCCTTTATTTTGATTTTAATGAAATGATAGTATGTCTTGCATTCCTCATTGGTAGATTATTTCTAAAGAGGTGGTTTAGAAATTCATGTTTGTCATAATCTCTCTTCATTTTAATAAACTTATGGACTCCTTGCAATCCTAATAAATTTACTTTGAAAATTTAATTTTTAATTGCATCATTTGTAACAAATTAGAACTGCAATGCAAGTTTGTTCTTTTCACTGGTTATCAACCTTATACAGATGTATCTCAAATCTCCCTGTGCTTTATATGTCAATTATTTCCTTTTCAATTAAAATAAAAAGTCCCCTTTGATCTTTTCTCATGTCACCATTTGCTAAGAGAAACGTATATAACTATCTACTAAAATATATCTTCAGTAATAACTGAAAATGCATCTCTCTTTAAAATGTCTGGCCATAAACTCAGGACTGTTGACTGAATTGCAGCATAATTATTCAAGAAGTTGTCATCTGATGTATAATACATGTTATATAGATATTTCCAGAATATCCTTGTATCTCTATCCCAAATATAAAATACTTAACTTTAGTAGCCTTACAAATATTTCAACCATATAAAGTACGAATGCCAACCTAATGTGTTCAAAATTATTTGGCCCTTATAAATTCCACTGGCTTGATAAACAAGACCGTCTCAGACATGTTTTACTACTGTACAATATTGAATTTTTCTTTCTTACTCTTCACAGACCTCCAGATCTGTAAATGGCAGATGGTCAAGTAGTTGCCAGTGGGTAGGGATTGAGAGAACAGAGAAGAGCGTGGCTATTATGAGCAGGAAGAAGCCTTGGGATGATGGAAGAGTCCTGTACATTGATTATGGTGAGGTTACAAAACTACACATGTGGTAAAACTGCAAAGACTTATATATACTCAGACACACTCTCACAAATGTTGCTTGTAAAATTGGTGAGAACTGAATGGTGCCTGGATTGTACCAATGTCCATTTCTCAGTTTTGACAATATACTCTAGTTTATTCAATATATTGCTATAAGGGAAGGTTAGGTGACGGGTTCATGAGACGTCCCTGTAATTTTTTTCTTTTTTTGCAATTTTCCTGTGAATCTAAAATTATTTCACATAAAAAGTTTAAACAAACCTCATTATGCCAATCCCATACTTTTAAAACTTTCAGTGAAATATTGAGGAATTAACTATTACAGTCAGGAGGAAACCAAGGATATGTAAGAATTAAATACAATGTGGGATCCTGGCTAGGATTCTGGAATAGGAAAAGTGCAATAGGGAAGAAGTCTGGTGACTTTTTAATAAGGTCTGGAATTTATTTAATATTACACCAATGTTACTCTACATACTTGATTATACTACTGTTATGTAGTAGAAACAAGGCGAGGGAACACTTTGCATTAGTTTTGCGACTCTTAGTAGAAGATTAATTAAAAATAAAAAGTAAAAACAAACAAACACAAAAGCCATCTTCAAGTTACATAAGAATTATCTCCCAGCACATTCTGCCCCAATATACTACAGATAGTTAAGCAAAAATCCTCCTGGCGAAATACGCCATACGCTACCTTGTCTCTTAGCCTTGTTTTCGTTCTGCTTCCCTGGCCCTTCCCTTGCCTGTCATTTATGTGTGCCTCAATCTTTAAAATGTACCTTAAGGCTTCCTGCTTTATGAAGCCTTTTAGCGTCTCTGTAGCTGGAAGATGTCATGACTGCTGCTTCTCAGGGCTTTGTTTTCTATTTTGCACTGGGTATAGTAAGACTCTTACATCTCATATTAGCATGCAGCTTATGCACCACAGACTAGCAAGTGAAAAAAGTGATCTCTCAGCATACAAATAGACTGTGGTAAAACTCACCTTTAAAAATCAAACAAACCCACACCTTTCTTCTTGATAGGCGTCCCCCTCCTGTCATCTCATACTCTCTCCTAAACTACTTTGAATCAGGCTTTGCCCCTACTACTTCACCCACACCGTTTTTAACAAAGTCCCCAATTACTCCACGTAGCCAATTCCTGTCACTTCTCAGTCTTTCTCCTTTTGACCTCTCAATGTGTCAGGTATTTGACAAAGCATTTGATTCTCTTGGTCTTGAACTCTATTTTCAAGGATCCTCTTACTAAGCGCTTGACTGACAGTACCTTTCTCCTCTCTTAAATCACTAAATATTGGAGTTCTTTTGTGCCCAACCCTTTGTATATATTCTTTCCTATGAGACTAACTCCCTAGATATCGCAACTAGTCTCATGGCTTTAAATACCATCTATATATTGAAAATTTCAATTTTCTACACTTTTTCCTTACCTCTGACCTCCAAATTCATATATCTAGTTATCCCTGAATACATATGGATGTATACAAATATATGAGTTTCTTTTATCATCCCGTTGGTTCCCTAGCTAATGAGTTAATTACAACTTTGGCATGTGCTATCCTTTCCTTGAGATAATTATGTTCTATATTTGAGAATTCTGTTTCAATAGTTTTGGAGGTCCCACCAGAGATGCCCAAATGGGCTCAGCTGCTGAGGTCAATTAAACAGTTTTGCCTGAGAGTAGCACCTGCCTCCTAAACAATCTCAAGTGGCAAAAGAACTTTACATTCAGTGATTGTGTTTCTCATTTTTCTTTTTACTGCCTCTAGTTTTCTGTTTCCTTTGTTTTGCTTGTTTGTTTCTTGGTCTGGTTTGGCTCTGATTTTGCTCTGCTTGGGACTAAAAATATATTCCCCAGCAGTGACAACAATGATAGGGAATCTTTCTTCTGATAAACTTGTTGGATGGTAGTCTGAAAGGAGTACTGAGAGTTTGGGTGGCAGGTGATGGAAAACCTGGTTAGTCTTTTTTGAGTGGCCGTACACCACTAAAAGCTCACACCACTCAAGAAAATATCTTGTGCATACTTAAAGAAGAAAAGCCTTTTAAGACCTGTACTTGAGTTTCTGTGTTAATTTTGGACCTATGGCTGAGTCATAAACAGAAGCTGCTTCTTTTCTTGGTGTGTTTGAAAAACAGTCGTTTCAAATGGTCATAAAAATCTTGTACTTTGTGTGCACTTCAGGGACACTAATCCAGACAGATATTGGATACTATAGTATGTTAAATTTATCAGAACGTAGGTTTTGATGGACTTACACAGATTAACAAGTTTCTATAATACTAGCATAGGTGAACTAAAGAATCCCCAGAGAAGAAAGAAACTGAACTCTGAAAAGCCATTTGTATATACTAGCCTTGTAAGAAAAAATCCATTCTCAAGAAACTCCTAGCTGAGGAACATTTTTATGTAAGAACCCAAAAAGCCACACAAAGTGAATCCTTGGAAAAATTAACCTGGTTTAATACTTTTGGCTTAAAAACAGCCTTATGAAAACCACAATGCGATACAACTTCACATCTTCTAGGATGGCTATAATCAAACCAGTGTAGGTGAAGATGTAGATAAACTGGAACCTCATACATTGCTGGTGGGAATGTTAAACAGCGCAGCAATTTTGTAAAACAGTTTTGCAGATTCTTAAAAATTTAAAATAGTGTTACCATATGTCCTGGCAATTCATTCCTGGATATATACCCAACAGAATTGAAACATATAGTCTCATAATCACTTTTACATGAATTTTCATGGCAGGATTATTCATAAGAGCCAAAAAGTGGAAAAAGCCCAAATGTCCATCAATTGATGAAAAGGGAAACATAATGTGCTATATCCATACAATGGAAAATTAGCAGCAGCATAAAAGGAATAAAATATTGGTTGATGCTATAACATGGGGATGAACCTTGCAAACATTATGCTAGGTGAAGGAGGACAGATACCAAAGGTCACATTTTGTATGATTCTGTTTATGGGAAATATCCACTAGGCAAATCCTCAGAGACAGAAAGTGGATTAGTGGTTGTCAGGGGGTTGGGAGAAGAGAATAGGGAGAGACAGCAATGGGTACGGGTTTCTTTAGTGATGATGAAAATGTTATAGAATTAGACAGTGGTGATGGCTGCAAAACTTTGTGAATAAAGTAAAAATCACTGATTTATAGACTCTATAAGGATGAATTTTATGGTAGGCAGATGGTATCTTAATTTTTTTTAAACGGCTTTGTGTCTTTTCCCAGATTATGTCACAAAATATAAACACAAATTTTTATTTTATTTTTGAGATTGAGGTTGGTTTCTCATGGACAGACAAGTTAACCTGAAATTCCAAACTTCATATACTAGTTTACTTAATGGATAAGCTGATACAGCTTCTAATAATGCTTAAGATTTTGAAAAATTTAAAATTACATAATAAGTAAAATGAATTATAATTGCAAAAAACTCATATTACCAATAATTGAGTTGCTTGGAGTGTCAGCTTTAATACAACCTCTAATTTATTAGTTAACTTCAAGACCTAGAATTCAGATTAAATTTAATTAATAAAAATTATTTGAATATCTCGGCAATTTCTAAGTAGGACAGAATATAACACACACCCCTTTATACACATATATGTACATAAAAACCTCTCCTTTTAATACATTATAGGTAGGCTTTACCTTGGATCATGTTAAGGTTTATGTTCACTTTTACAAACTTTAAGCATGTCAAAAAGATACTGTGGATGTAGGTTGGTTTTTGTTTTAATGTGTGCTTATGTAACTTACTGGGCTGCCAGAATGCTTGTGCATGACAGCCTGTTCTTAATTACCTATCTCTGAGGTTTTCCTATAAGTTAGAAGCTAGTTAATTAGGTTAAATTTTAATTAATATGATTAATTAATATGGTTGATTCTAAACCAGAAAAAAACAGTACTAAAGATATATGAATATGAATTCAAGGCAATGGATGCGTTTTTATTTGTCAACAGAAAGGAAGGAATCTTTCCATACAGTAATGGTACCTGGAATCTCAGTGAAGATAGTAAAAGACAGAACTCGGATGGTATAGTAAATTGAAAAAGTTTGAGAGAAAGTGAATAATTTACCCTAGTTTATTATATCTGCAAATAATAAGTCTGAAGAGCAAAAAATATGTTAAAACTTTGATTAACAGGCTTCATTTTCATGGAGCTATACGTAGAATAATAAAAATAGTCAGTGAATCCTTTACAGACAAACATTATATTATCATAAGATTAGAATTAGGCTTTTCTTTTTGTTAAAATGGCTAAGTGATCTTGGAATACATAGTGAGAACAAATCTTATGTAATCAGGAACAGATTGCTAACCATTAAGGGACAAGAGCTGTACTCTCTATGTGGAACTAATACCTATAAAATCTGTGCAGAGCTGGACACTGGTCAGGTATCTGTTCTCTGCTTTACAGGGTTCTAGAACTACAAATAATAAGGAAGATCACATCATGAACTTCAACAGAGTTTTGGGGACCTCATAATAAAGGTACTGCAAGAGAAGTCTGACAGAGATATTGCTTTGGCTCCCACTGTAAATAACAAAACTATGATTTGGTGTGATATAATTTGATGTAAAACGACAAAGGTGGTAGGAAGATTTAAATGCATTTAATGAAGTTAATGATGCCATCAACATTAAAAAGCAGCATTATTTTTACGTAGTTTTAAGAAATAAAAATGCTAATTAAATTATGGCATGCCATCACTTCTAAATTACTTCTTGATTTTTGAAATGGCAAAATACAAACAAATTGGCATCTTAGAATCGGTGAAATTATGGTAATGTACAATTGAGAAACTCATCTTCAAACAAGAATTTTTAAAAAGACTGATAAAATTAAACTGTCCTGAGCTCACTTTCCCCAAAATAGTGACTTTGCATTATGAACGGATTCACAAATGATCATATAAGGCAATCAAATCTGCAGCTTTAATAACCAGATTTTGGTTCATTACTCTAATGTAAGGTGGCTGGCAACAAATCTTGAAATAGGATGAAAAGATTTTCAGAAAGCGAAGATGCTTCTATGCAAACCGTATAAGAGGCCACGTAAAGGTTCTCGCTCTTCAATTAAATGACAAACTGAGCTTTAAAATGATTGTAATTAATTTATATATTCATCCCACCAAAAGAGCCTGAGACCGGTATACCACGACGTCATGGAATATCTAAAAATGACAATATAAGACATACTAAAATATGGTTATAATACAAGAGTTCACAATACTGTTTACAAAAAGTGTCAAAAGTTAAATAATTCAAATTACTTGTATCCTGTTTCGATCAGTGCACAAGTTATTAATCATGAGTGGTGAACAGAAAAAGGAACTTGCTGATCAACATTAAAAGACCATGCCCAGGCACTTATAATTTTCAACAAAAAATGGGCACTTTTAATTGATAACCTAAATGGCAACAAACATTTCTGAATGATACAACTGAACCTACTTTGATAATAGTCCATTCAGTTAGAACTGAGGGATGCACTCAAGTTAGACTACCAAATTCAATCCTTTAAAACACTCCAGGCTTTTAGAAGTAACGGCCTCTATGTAATTTTTATTGAGTCTCCCTTACACACACATACACTCATGTGTGACTGTAAGCATTTTTCAGTATATAAGTCTCACATACATTTTGGTAGTTTATTCCTAGGTATTAGATTATTCGTAGTAATTGATATTTCCAATTCTATTGCATTAATGGTACTTCATAAATTTCATTTCTTCAGTGTTTGCTGCTGGTACATAAAAATATAATTAATTTTTATATACTGACCTTGTCTCCAGTGGTTTTACTAACTACATCTATTAATTCTGAAAGCTTTCTTGTAGACTCTTTGGGGTTTTTTTCTTTTGGTTTTCATATCAAATGTGAATAATGACAGCTTTAATTCTTCATTTCCAATATTCATATTTTTAACATATTTTTCATGCTATAATACACTGCTAGGACTTTCTGAACAATGCCGAATAGAAGTTGTGAGAGTAGCCTCGGTGTACATAGGTGGAAAGCATATAGTATTTTTAATCACAAATGTGTTGAATTGTATCAACTGCTTTTTTTCTGTACATGTTGAGATGATCACATGATTTCTTAATTTTATTCTGTAATGAGTTGCATAGAGAGAATATAAACTTTATTTACAAAATAGGCAGTGAATTTGCCCTATTGGTCGTAGTTTGCCAATACTGATGTAATTTGTAAAACTCACTGCCATAAAGTTGTGTTTATTTTAGTATCTAAAGAATCTATATTGATGTCCCCTTTTTCAGTCTTGAATTTGGTAATTTGTAATAGGTCCATTTACTTTTGATGTGATTACTGATACAGTTGGGGTTAAATGTATCACTTGCATTTGTTTTTTATTTTAAACTACAAATTTTATTGAGATATAGTCACATACCATATACCATAGAATACATCCAAATCTTGCTATTCGTTCTAATCATTCAATCTGTTCTTTTAGTTCTCCTTTTTGCCTAACTTGATTAAAACAAGCTTTTTCATAACTTCAAATTTTCTCCATTAGGTTTTTAGTTACAGATTTTTATTATCCTAGTAATGGCTTTCCAAAGATTAAAATATGCACCTGACTTACTAGAATCTTCCTTAATTAGAAATTTGCCACTTTCAGAGTGACATAAACCTTACAAGAGTTTACTCCATTTACTCCCATCTAACCTTTTATGCAGCTATTTTATATATTTTATTTCTACATTTATTTTAACCAGTATAAGATATTATTTACTATTATTACCCTTTCGAGTATTCTTCATTCTTTCCTAAAATTTAGTCCTTCCACCTGGGGATATTTTTCCTCCAATATGAAGAACTCCCTTTAGTATTTTTTGCAGTGCAGGTCTGCCAGTGATGAATTCTCTTAGTTATTTTATTTGTTTATTTACTTATTGACTGAAGGTTATTTCTGCTTGATAAATATATAAGGAGTATAAAGTTGTAGGTTAGAAATTTTTCTTTTTTCTTTTATCATTCTTTCGTTCAGTCATCACATTGTTTCTGGGTTTATTAATTTCTGTTGACATTTCAGCCAAAGTCTTATTGTTGCTCCTCTGAAGTTAATGTCTCTCTATAGGCTTGTTTTTGCCCTTAAGTATTCAGTAATTTGTTTATGCTATTTTTGGACCTTTTTCTCCTCATATATCTTGCTTTGGGGTTGTAAAGGTTCTTGAATTTGTGATTTGGTGCCTTTAATCAGTTTCAGAAAATTCTCAGCTAGTATCTTTACTATCAAATTTTGCTTGTGCCATTTCCTCTTCTTCCAGGTCACCAAATGCATGTACATTGGACTTTTCAGCATGTCCCACATTTCTTATGATCTCTTTTAATTTTCATCCTTTGTTTTCCTCTGTGCATAGATTTATATATTTCCTACTGACCAGCTCATCAATCCTGTTTCACTATTGCTAACCTACCATTAAACTCATCTGCTATATTTTTTTAGTTCTATAATTAAACTGTTTAAGCTGTTTAAATGGACCCAGTCTCTGCTGAAAATCTCCATCCTCCTTTATTTTTTTGAACACATTAATCATGGATGTTTTAAAGTCCCTTTTTGAAAACTCTACTGTTAGTTTTTAGCCAACTGGTTCTTTTATTTTTTAGCATGCCTCTAAATTTTAATTAGTTGCCAGATATTGTGGATGAAAAATCAGAGGATAAGGACAATATTTTTTTCCTCCAAAATGTTTAAAAGTTTCTTTTGGTTGGAAGATACTGAATTCATGTTGCTCCTGTTCAGAGTTGGTTTTAAAGCTTTGTTACTACTCATAGAATGTAACTCTTATTCCCAGAGTATGGCACTTCTTGGATCTGTGCAGGAAGCCAAATGTGTTCATCATTTCACTCTAATTTTGTGGGACTTGAGGACCTATCTATATTTTCCCATACTGGACAGTTGCTGAAATCTCTGCTCATCTCTTTAGCCTTCCAGCTTCTGCTCTTTGTTTGGTTTTCTGGAGTCTTTTAGATAGCTTAATAGTCAACCAATTATTTTAGGAGAGTCTGAGCAAGTTTTCCTCCTCTGTGGGACATGGCCTCTCAATTTCCAAAGTTCAGGAACTTCCCTGTCTCCTCAACCCAGTAAGACCACTGCTTTCTGTTTGTGCTTTACTTTCCTGTTCACTGTGAATTGGAAAGTAATTTCAGAGAAATGGACAAATTTGCCATTTGCCTCATGTACTCCTTCTCTCAAGGATTGGTTGGAGTCCCTCAGATTTCTGTCTGCTTTGGTTCTCTCAAGTGTCTCCACACAGTTCATTGTTTGTGTGCTTGCTTGCTTTGCTTCTGCAGTTGTTACAGATGGTATGGCTATTAATCTGATAAAGTTATTCTGTCATGCCTGGAACTGGAATGCCTATGTCATCTTATTGTTTATTGCTTATTTTGAATAATGATACAATTATCCCGATCATTCTGTTGTCATCAAAAGCTCTCTATGGTTAGTAATTAATACTTAAGTGTTACAATTTTATCAGACAAGTTTATTTCTTTGTAAACCATACTGAATAGTTTCTTCTATACAGATACATACCTACAGTACTTTGATTACCCCAGCTTCTGCCACAGGCCTGTAAAGCTGTTCCTCTGAGCCAATGTTATCTGTTATTCTGAGGTATAAAGCAGTGTTTCAGTGTGTTTCTAGGACAAAACTTTCCTTTTTTCTTCTAGAGTCTAGGGAAAGTATGGTTGGGTTTTTAAAATTTTTTTTAAGGTTGTGCTATTCATTATCAAGAACCCTACATTCTGAAAAGTGTCAGCATTTACCCTTGGCTTTTTCCCTTCTTCTGATGTCACTGAATTTTAAAGCCATTTTCTACAGTTTATAATTTAGGGATATGGTTGACTCCTGATTTGATGGTAGATAAAATTTTTATCTTTTAGTTTCTTCCTGTTCCAAACATGTAAGAGTCTCTGAGGCAACTCTGGGAAACAGAAAGGCTCACTAAGAAGACCAACACTCCATGGGCACAACTTTGAACACTTCTACAGAAATAAAGCTAAAATGCTCAAGATTCAAAGTCAACACTTACATTCATTCGGCTCACCATAAAGCACAGTTACCTGGAAAATTTAAATTAATAATAAAAATCCACATTCTAAAAGGTGTTGTGCCATAATATAGTAGTAATCTGGCCTGTAAGATACATACAATTGACTTTTTGTTTTGCTTTTGTTTTAGTATGCTGTATGGCAGGGTCATGTTTCATTCTTTTTCCATTTGTGTATCCCGTTATTGCAGCACCATGTGTTGAATTTTTTCTGTTGTTGTTTCTTTGTTTTTGTTGGTTTCTTTGTTTGTTTTGGGAAGTGCATGGGCCGGGAATCGAACCTGGGTCTCCTGCATGGCAGGCAAAAATTCTACCACTGAACTACCCTTGCACCCCCAAGAGTTTACTTTTAAAAGTATAAAGCAACTCCTCCTAATACATCATACCATGTATGTGGTAACAGAGTTGTAATTCTATAGCAAAATGCTATTTACTATTTCAAAGCAATCTGGTGTATGCAATTTCATTTTAATTTCACGCAGGCGTGTGAAGTTAGATTGTCATGTCTGAATCTCATCCTTCAGATGAATACATACTTTATGTTATTATTCCATATATTAAGATCTACTCACAACCAAAGAGCCAGGAATTGTGTCTATTTTGTTTTGTGCCATATACGTGGCATCAAGTACAGCATCCGCATATAATAAGCACTTAATAAATGGTTGGTGAATGAGTCAATGAATAAATGACTAAACAGAAAAATCGAAGTGGCAAACTTGCTGAACACCTCACTACTGATTACATCCATCCATCCATCCATCCATCTATCTATCTATCTAATACCTAACTACATTAACTATAATTTCAATTATTTATTTATTACTACAGGATAAGTGCCTGTGCTAATCATGTTATCTCTTCTTTCCTTACATCTTCCTAGATCCATTAATTTCCTTACAATTGCTCTCGCTATCTCCTCCAATGTATTTCTTTATTATCTGACATTCAGGACTGGTCATTTTCTAGTTCTAGAAACTGGACTTATATTAGCTAAATTTATAAGTAACTGTCAACTAAATAAGCTTGATAGAAGAAATAACTAATTTTGGTTCTTAACATATGAGAAGTTCTTCACCAAAATTAGATAACCAGCACATTTCATATCAATCCCAGGTAAACATTACGAGTCTTTAGAGCCGTCACCGTTACATGTTTTGTTTAAAGGATGTATTATCAAACTAAGAATTCATGCACAGATACAGGAAATATTTTAGGCAGATTTAATTAAACATTTTTAGAAAAAAATAATACTTAACAGAGTTTAAAAATAAGGATGAACCTCTTTGTAGCCATTTGGTCAATAATGATTGATCCTGATTCCCTTTCAAAATTACTGTTTGATAATTACATGATGGGTAACGCTGAGAAGTGCCAAATATTTGAATGCCAATCAACCACGTGCCATTGTATACAAAGCAAAAAGAAAGATGCAGAATACAAGAAGTAACCAAAGACTACAGAGAATTTTCTTATTTGGATGGAGCCTCCTTCTCGGTCAGTCATAATCTCTAATACTGTTTCATATATGAGACATTCAGGATTTTACATAACTTATCAATGAAGCTGTTTCAATTGCTCCAATTTTTTTGTCTTTAAGAACTTAAGCAAATTCTTAAAATAGGCAGATTTGCAGGTAAAAGAAAACAAAAATAACAACAACCAGCTGTGAAATAAAAATCTAGATCCTAATGACAGCATGATTACTTTTTATTCACCTTACTGGACAAGTTTTCAAGTCCTGAATACTTCACTTGCTCACAATGAATAAAGGTGGTGATATGCATTTGCTTATGCCCAGCTTGATGTGCCTGGTCTCCTGCCAGCATAGCTGACTAAAACAGAGTTTGGCATCTGAGTCAAGAGCAGTCTCTAAAGGCGGGTTGAAAGCCTACATATCAGTCTGGCATAGGAAATCTGATCACAGGATGCTCTTTATTTGGTGATCACTAACTACTCTCTCTCTCTTTTTTTAAACTTTTTTTATTAAATAAAAAAAATTAAACAAAACATTTAGAAATCATTCCATTCTACATATATAATCAGTAATTCTTAATATCATCACATAGTTGCATATTCATCATTTCTTAGTACATTTGCATCGATTTAGAAAAAGAAATAAAAAGACAACAGAAAAAGAAATAAAATGATAATAGATAAAAAAAAACAAACTATACTTACCATACTAACTACTCTCTTAATCTCAGGTTCTATCCAATTCTTTCACCTTAATTTCAACATCCTCTGAATTTCCCAGATTGCCTCCTCTGCATGATCTGTTATCTTTTGCCCCTCACCTTAGTTTCCCACTCCCCAGCTTCTATTACATCTTACAACTCAAAATGGTTTTTTTCACTTCTGGAGCATCCTTTTACCTAAGAATTTTCCAGCCCCCACTCTTCTTCATCTTCTCTCATTATGTCTCTGATTGCTATCTTCCTAAACTCCAAACTCCTAGTTTGAGATCCAATACGCTTTGCAGAGCAAGGGTGTTGGCTTTCCCTTCTAACTTGGGATAAAGTTCCTAGGATCACGATCCTTCTTATTTATATACCTACATTTTTTTTCTTTTTTACTAATTTCCTTTTAAAAATTATATATATTTTTTGAACAATCAAGAAAATAATATTAAATATGAACTTCTGTTTCTGGAAATGTTGTAGTTGATATATTCTGAAAAATTCTTCCCCTACCAAACACTTAGAAATGATGGGATAATTGAAATAAATACATGATAAATTACAAATCTGAGCTCATAAAAGAGAAAGGAAAATATCAGCAAAACTGCTCTGGGAGCTTTTGCAGGTGAGAAATTTAGAGGCTTGGGTCCAAGCCGAGTGGGGTGTTAGAAATGAAATCCCCACATGAAGCCCAAACTCTTCAATTCAACAAACAAAATTGAGGGTCTCAGTCTAAGCCCAATGGAACCACAAAAGGACCCACACTGGTGGTGTTTCTAATGCATATATTTTAGGAAGAAGGACAATGATGGTCTAAGATGTATGAAAAATTTTGAGCAAAGAAAATGGAAAATACAATTTGGGAGAAAGAAACTAATACGTAATCAAAATACTGAACAAAAAAATGTAAATAAGACATGGAGGGTAGCAGAGCTAAAGTGCAGTATAGTCCAGTTTATCCCCCCGGTGGGAATAGAGTAAATGTATATATTTGAGGCACTAAATTTTGCACTACAATTATAGACTATTATTTCCAGAATAATACAGGGATGAAATGAAATAAAAAATAATTCAATTAAAAACCAGTCAGGGAAGAGGAAAAGATGGAACAGGAAGAAAAATGGAGTGGTAGGAAAAAACAAAAAACAAAACAGAAAACATAAAATATTAGAAATAATTCCAAATATATAAAAAATCACAGTAACTGCAAATGGATCAGCTGACAATTTCACTATATGATGTTTACAAAAGATAAAAATAATACATATGAATCACAGAAAGACTCAAATTAAAATGATATAAAAGTTATAATGAGGACTAATCAAAGAAAGCACATATTTCCTCACTGGACAAAATGGACTTTAAAACAAAAAAAATATTATTAGGGATAAAGAGATTCATTACATAATGATAAAATTATTAAATCACCAGAAAGATAAAAATTCTAAGCTTTCACCGTATTAAATAACCTCACAGCACATAAATCAAAAGTAGGCAGAATAACAGGTAGAAGCTGACAAATCCCCATCATAGTTGATGAGATTTTAACTGAGATTTCTGAGTAATTATCAAATCAAACATATAAAAATTCAGTAAGGGCGGGTCACAGTGGCTTAGCAGGCAGAGTTATCACTTGCCATGCCAGAAACCTGGGTTCGATTCCCAGTGCCTGCCCATGCAAAAAAAAGAAAAAAATTTAGTAAGGAAACAGAAGTTTTGAACAGTGCGGATAGTAATTTTCACACACTGGATATATAGAGAACCTATACTTAAAACTTATTTTGGTCAAGCACACATATAATATTTACAAAAACTAAAAAATATCAAATATTAGGCCATAAATCAATTTGAATAACCAAATTTCACAAACCAAATTTCAATAATCAATACCCCACAAAACATATCCTCTGCCCACAATGCTCATCCTGCACAAGAAAGAGAAACTTGAAATTTCAGGACAGAGTTTTCACTTTTTGAAAACTACTCTCCAGGAATGAATTGATCACATATTACTATTGCATTAATATTTTCAGTTTACTTAGGATTACTCACATACAATACTTTCCTTACACTCAAAAGACATATAACTAATTATCTGTTACACTAAAGATGTTCTGTTAGCAGTACATAAACTAATTTCTTGTATATTATAGATTAAATAGCAATGAAGCAGGGAAAATTACATTTTAATTTTATTTAATAACAGAAATATGAAACTAAATTTATAACTTATTTTAGGACAATTAAAGCAAGTTGGAAAATTAAGGCATGTATAAACACAACAAAGATATAATTTAGACAAAATAAAAAATAGGTTAATGTGTTATATAAGCAAAGTTATTCATTCAGTTTGTTTTCGAACACTAAAGGTTTTTATTTCACCTAGAATAACATATTTATATCCTCTACCTAAGACACACTAAGATTTATTTTTTTAATTTATACAAAAAGAAAAATGAGGAGCTAGCTGTCATAAGAGTGTGCAGAGATCCACTGATCTGTTCTACAACTAAACTGGTGAAAACTATAATAAAACAACTATTTACAGCCTTTGGTCCTAAGGACAAACAGCAAATGTAGAAACTTCTACTCAAAAGCATTTAAAAAAATTTGGTAAGATAGGCAAGGGTCTGTGGTATTTGAATTATGAAGACCTCCTCCCTGTTCCCTCCCAGCTCAGTAAGGCAGACACTCCACTTTAGACTGCTACAACCAAGAACACAGGGTTCTCTGTCACCTGGTTTCAATCAGATGGCTTTCTTTCCAGAAGGATGGAAGTGTTATGAACCAATCCCCATCTACTTGTTTTTGGGGCCCAGTCCCCAATGAAGAAAGTGAGCAGTGGAAGTTACCTTTTTCCATCAGATTTCACTTATGGAACAGAGGTTGTTTCATTGGGCACAGGTACTGACCCTCATCCTTGTTGCCCTAGCTCAAGAATTGTTGTGGTTCAATGCCAGGACTAAGGCCGCCTCCCTTCCACTAAATGCTTAGCTACTAGAGAGAAGTCTGTAAGACAGAAGTCTGTCCCCATTCTCAACCTCAGAGCTCTGGTTCAGTGACTTTGCCTGGGGTAGTTGTGGGGTGAAGAAGTAGGCTCCTAAAGGCTTTGTAAAGGAACTGATTTCACGTTCAACTGAGCATGGAGAAGTGCAAGCTTAAGAGTATTCTCAAGAACAATGGAAGTTGTAGTGAAAGGCAACTGGGAGGAAATTTGTGGTTTAAGGAAGATACAGCCAAGAATTTAGGTTGAAAATCTGACAGAATTATGTCAGATTATCTGTCTTGATAATCTTAGGATAGAACCTGGTAATAAGACAGCTGGAAGGAGTCCTCCTGAGGTCAGAACAAATATCAAATACTGGCCTCAAAACTATTCCTTCAAATGAGCCATTCTTTGATCCAGTTAGTCTGCAAAACAGTTTATATCCCAGGACATTGTTGAAAACAACTGAGCAATTAGTCTCAATTGGTGGAGTTTGGCAGCTGGGTGTGGCAGAGAGAGAGGGAGAAAGCCCACCAATACCACTATCATTTCAGGGTGATTGTGGTCATACCCAAGACTGCGCCTTCCTAAGGAACAATATCAGGGGCTTAACACTATGGGAGGAAAAACAGACTTCACCAAAATAATCCATGCAGTTACTAAACAAATAAAAAGTAAATAACAATAACAAACTTGGAGGTGGGGAAGAAGTATCAGAGCTGTTACAAAATACTGTCTAATATATCCAGTTTACAACAGAAAATTACAAGGTAAGCAAGCAAAGGGTAAAGTAAAATTCATATACAGGGGGAAAAGGAGGCAACTGTAATAGCCTGTGAGAGAAAACAGATGTCAGATTTATTAGAAGAAGAATTAAAGTTGTCACTATAACCATGTTCACAGAAATAAAGGAATCTAAGACTAAAGAAGTAAAGAAGTACTGTTGAAAATGGTTCATCAAACATGGAATATCAAAAAAGAGAAACATTAAAAAAGAATCAAACGGAATAACTGAAAAGTACAATAGCTGAAATAAGAATTCATGAGAATGGCTCAACAGTACATTGGAACTGGCAGAAGAAAAAATTAATGAACTTGAAGATAAGAGTGATAAGAGATATAGTACAAGCTGAAGAACACAGAGAAAAGAGAATGAAAGAAATGGAGAATGAAATGTGGGACACCATTAAGTGCACCAAAATATATGCAATAGTAATTTCAGAAGAAGAGAGAATGGAACAGAAAATATATTAAAGAAATGATGGCTGAAAACATTCCAAATATACTGAAAAACAATAACTTATATAGTCAGGAAGTGCATAACTCTAAGTAGGATAAATGCAAAGAGATCCACAAACAGACACATCATAGTAAAAATGTTGAAAGTCGAAGAAAAGGAGGGAGAATATCTTGAAAGCATGAGAGAAGAATGACTTGCTAATTACAAAGGAACCCTGATAAGATTAACAATAGACTTCTCAGAAGAAACAATGGAAGTTAGAAGTCACTAGGATAAGACATTAAACGTGCTCAAAGCAAAAAATTCAACTAAGAAGCCTATGTCCAACAAGGTTTATTTCAGAAATGAAGTGTAATGAAACACTTGCTCAAACAAAAACTGAGTCTGTTGCTAGTAGACTCGTCTTATAAGAAATAGTGAAGGAAATTCTTAGCCTGAAAATAAGTGGCTCCAGATGGTAATAAGCAGTTCTACAAAAAACAAAGAGCACCAGTAAAGATAATTACGTAATGATAAAAAATAGTTTAAATGTATATTTTCACCTTTCTTCTTTTAATTGATTTAAAAAGCATTGATTAAATAGTATGCATATAATGTATGGCTGGACCTATAATATACAGAAATGAAACACATGCATAATATATTTACCAATAATAGCAAAAAGGATGTGGGTAGGAGCAAAGCTGCAATGAGCCAAGGAAACTATTACAGATGGTAAAGTAGAAACTATAACAATATATTGCTGTTTTTATAAATTAATAGAGGTAATATATTTAACAATAATAGAACAAAAAGGGGATAAAAAGAATAGGGCCCTATAGGAGTAACTTCTCTCATATTACAGGAATTAAGCTAGTATAAATATGAAGCTAATTGTGATCAGAGCAACCACTAAAAATATTCTAAAAAAAGAGTAAAATGCTACCTTAGAAAATATTCACTTAATGAAAAAGGAAGTAATAGAAAGGATGAGTAACAAAAAATAAGAAATAGAATATGTGAAGAGACCTCATGGTGGTTTGGAGCTATGCACCCCAGAAAAACATGTTCTTAAACTTAATCCATCCATGTGAGTGTGAATTCTTGTAAACAGAAACTTTTGATGAGGTTTTTTCAGTTAAAGTGTGACCCAGCTGAATTAGGAATGATCTTATCCTACTATTGAAGGCTTTATAGGAATGGTAGGTGAGAGGAAAAAAAAGCCAGAGAGAGCAGTCAGAAACAGACAGTCAACAGAACCCAGAAAAGAAGCAAGAAACAAGGGAAAGCTGCCAAGTGCATTGCCATTTGACAAAAGGGTCAAGAACCAAGGATCACTGACAGCCAGCCCTAGAATGCCACACTCTTCTGGGAGAAAGAATCACCTTGATTATTTTTCCTAATGAGTAAGTTCCTGTTGTATTAGCCAATCCATTGCGTGGTATTTGATTCAGAAATTAGGAAATTAGAACAGACCTATAACAAATGAAGAAATAGAATTAGTAATTTAAAAAAAGCTAACCACAAAGCAATCCCAGATGGTGTCACCACTAAAATCTACCAAACATTTAAAAATTAATTGAAACCAATTTTTTACAAACTCTTTCAAAAGACAGAAAAGGAGAAAACACTTCCCATCTCATTTTATGAGACCAATATTACCATGATTCCACAGCCAGCTAAAAATATGACAAGAAAAGACTAATATCTCTTATGAATATGGATGCAAGAACCTGAACAAAGTACTAGCAAACTGAATCCAGCAATATATACAAAGAATCATATAACCTGTCCAAATGGTATTCATCTCAGGAATGCGAGGTTAGTTTAACATCAGAAAATCAATTAATGTAATGTGTCAAATCAACAGAATTAAAAAAATCACATGATGCAGAAAAAGCATTTGATGAAATCCGACACCCTTTCATTATAAAAACACTCAACAAATTAGAAATAGCAAAAACTTCCTCAACTTGATAAATGGTATCTATGAAAAACCCACAGGTAGCACCACACTTAATGGTAAAAGACTGGATGCTCTAAATAAAGGATATCTATTCTAACCATTTTTAATCAACATTATACTGGAAATTCTAGTTAGGTTAATTACGGAGAGAAAGAAATAAATAGCATCCAAATTGGAAAGGAAAAAGTAAAATTATATATCCACAGATGACATGATCTTGTATATAGAAAATCTTAAAGAATCGACTAAAAACTAGTAACAGCTTACTGAACAATATACAAACTGTATACACAAATCAATTGTATCCCTATACACTTGCAATGAACAATCCGAGAATGAAATTACCAAGCAATCCCATTAACAAAAGCATCACAAAGAATAAAATACCTAGGAATACATTTAACATAAGAAATGCAAAACTTTACAGTCTGAAAACTATAAAATATTGCTGAAAGGATTTGAGGACTATCTAAATGGAAAAACATCCTATGTTCAAGGATTGTAAGGTGTAATATTGTTAAGATGGTAGTAAGCCACAAACTGATCTACAGATTCAGTGCAATCCCTATCAGAATCCCAGCTGACTGCTTTGCAGACATTGACAAGCTGATTCAAAAATTCATATAGAATTGTAAGGGATCTTGGGCAACCAAGACAATCTTGAAAAAGAAGAATAAAGTAGGAAGGTTCACATTTCGCATTTTTAAATCATACTACAAAGCCAAAGTAATCAAGATTGTGTGATAAAGGCACAAGGATAGACATATAGATCAATGGGATAGAATTGAGAGTCCGGAAATAAAACAACACATCTATGATCAAATAACTTTCTACAAGGGTTCCAAAATAATTGAATGGGGAAAGAATAGTTTTGCAATAAATGGTGCTGAGATGACTGGATAGCCACAGGCAAAAAAATAAAGTTGGAATCCTACCTTACACCATTTATAAATATTGTCTCCAAATGGATCAAAGATCAAAATGTAAGAGCTAAAACAATAAAATGCAAAGGAAAACATACAGTTAGGCATTCCTGACCTTGACTTTTCCTTTGAGAAGATATAAAAATGGCCTGTAAGCACATGAAAATATACTGTCGGCGTTATCCATCAGGAAAATGCAAAACAAAGCCACAATGAACTCATTACTTCAAACCTTCTGGGATTGTGAGAATCATAAAGTCAGATACCAAGCGTTGATATGGATATGGAGAAATTAGAACCCTCATACACTGCTAGTAGGGTAGTAAACTGGAGCAGCCACTTTGGAAAACTGACTGGCAGTTCTTCAAAGAAACATAGGGTTAACATATGATCCACCAATTCCCCTCCTAGGTATAGACACCAGAAAACGACAACATATGTCCACATAGAAACCTGTACATGAATATTTATAACAGCATTATTCATAATAGCCAAAAGGTAGAAATAAAACTAATGTCCATCAACAGATGAATAAACAAAACATGGTTTATCCAGAGAGTGGAATACTATTTCACCATAAAAAGAATGAAATATTGATACATGCTGCAACATGGATGAACCTCGAAAACATTATGGTATGTGAAAAAAGCCAGTTACAAAAGACCCCAAATTATATGATTCCATTCATTTGAAATATCCAGTACAGGGAAATGTATAGAAAGTAGATTCATGTCTGCCTAGGCTGGTACTGTAGGTAACTGCAGGGAGTAGGGGATGATAGCTAAAGTTATGGAGTTTGCTTGGAATGATGAAAATGTTCTAGAATTGACTGTGGGAATGATTGCACATAACTGTGAATACACTAAGATTACCAAATTATCAACTTTAAAACTGTGAATTCTATGCATATATATGAATATATATACATACATATATATCTCAATAAAGCTGTGAAAAAAGAAAAATGGTAGATATAATGATTAAATATTAAATAACTCCTCAAGAATAACCTTCATTTATCAGGTTCAGGTTAACTGTAAATTCAGTATGTTAGTAAGATCTCTATATATGACATCTAATTACATAAGTATCTCCCATAAAGGGGTAGAAATTTTAGTGTTCAGTCTATTTAATTATTTAGAATAATTTTCAAACACCATGCCTTTTTCCTTCGCAATGTTTTGTGACAGGTAGTAAGAGATTGACATGTGTACTTTGCTCATATTCCTGACATAGCAGAGGCTGCAGAATGTCAGATTTTGGTAAATTAAGAAGTCACAAATATTCACAATGTCAGGCCATTAAGATGAAGTATTTTGGCTACTTCATTTCTGCAGAATGGATGTTCAAATATATCTTTTTCATTTAAAAAACCTGGGTTAGGTACCAAAAAAAATAGTTAACAAAAGGCAGTGAATGTGATTTTTTTTTAAAGTGTGACTATGTGAAAACCAAGATCTGATTTCAATTGAATATGCTCTCATTAAAAATAATCTTATTCAATTCTAACAGAGGAAATAAAGCCACAGGAAAGGAGATTTCCATGAATAACAAAATGTTACAACCTATTTTTAGAATTCCATAAACAATGCATAGTTACTTTTTTCCTGGAAGGTAGACGTAGTCTCTAAAATCTAATTACACATGATCATTCCCACAAATAATCCCAGATTCCTAGTTTCTATCACAATTTGAAAACTTTATTTATTATAACTGACCATTTTCATTGTGTATTATATAGGAAGCCCTTATCCAATATGCTACTGATCTTTCCAGAAGTTTAAGTAAATATGTATTAATAAATTTATAATGGACTGGCAGAGTAGTAAGGTAAAAGCAAGGCATGGTGGAGCAGTTCCAAACTGTACCAGTACTGCTTCACTTCAAACTTGCAGTCTTAATTAGTTTACAAGGAAGAACCTAATCAGAAAAACTTTCTTGTCCCAAGAATTCTGTAAGTAGCTATGAATGTAACGTTTCCTTACATTCACAGGTCAAGGAGTATTTTGATTATGTTATAAATATGCATGATATGATAATTTAGACATACGATACAATGATTAGTCACATGGTATATTAATTAGTATGCACATTTTCACTGTAAATGAAGTTTTTCAATAATGTACATGATACTTCCATTCCACTCCTTTACAGCCTTACTCTATTCACAGAGAACAACCGTGGCAATAACTATTGAATCTAAGAAGATGCTATGAAAGGGGACACTAAAGAGCACTAAATTCTCTTCTTTTTATTAGATCAATATTCAATAACTTTCACTGTGCTCAGATTCATCTTCTCCCTTGTCCTCTAAGTAACACAATATTTCCTCTCTTTTTAGTCCTTTTGTAGATCTCAATAGACTTTTATTTTTTCCATAGTTCATGCAGGCATGCAAAATTAAATGTGAATGGATCAAATATAAAAGAAAAAAACCTCACTTGTTCACTCTTGACAACACTTGATGTCAGTAGGCATAATAATTACTAAGCATATAAAATGGAAGTTTTATTTCTTTTTTTTGAACTATTAATATAATAAAGATTTTACAGTTTTAGAACATAGTTTGTAACAACAAAAACTCCAAAGACTTTAAAAAAAGAAAACTGCTACCCTGAATTCCTCATTGAACTGAAGAACTAATGTGAAATAAGAGGGTACTGAAATTATATTCTGTAGCAGTGTTCAAACATAACTGAAACATCAAGATTTATGTTCAGAACCTCTCACCCTATGCATTTAACATCTATCACAATTTAATATAAACTTCTTTTAAAAAAACGTTTACATCTTTCTTCCAAATTATGAATGCGCAACACAAGGATAATTGCTTCTGAAAATATCCCTTCAAAAGGGAATGATAAAAGATATCAAAACCTATTTGCAACAAATTTGCTCTTCAAATTTGTTTATTAAATCTACCTAGTTATTTATAAAAATATGGTAGAGTCAAGAGAACATATGTTACAAACTTGAATGTTATTGGAAAATTATTGGGTTTGACAAAGATTCTAAAGTTGTGTAACATATGAGAGCAAGTATAAGATCGTGCTGGCATTTGCTTTTTTTTGAGAAGAAAATAATTTATTCACGATCTTGCAAGAATGGGCACCGAATGGAAAAAATGATGGCTGGAGACCAGGCAATAGAATACCACAGGTTTTATACTCTAAGCTTAGCACACAGGCGCTCCTCTGTTTCTTTGCTGACTGGATGCTCCAGAGGTTACAGCCTATCCGGATGGTCTAACTAACTCAAATTTCTTGCTGGAGGTTCCTGCTTTTGATTATGCTTTACATTTCAATGACTCTAGCCTTTACTTATTTAAACTTGTTATTACCTATATAAAGATTTGGCTTGCATCAGAGGCTCTCTCCTTTCCCTGCCTGCAAGACCAGTCTGAGCTGTTCTGTTCTCTCCTGTACCATCTTGTGTGAAAGCTAAATGAGATTTGCTTTTAAAACTTAGTTCTGTATAAGAATATCTGAAATTTGTCTGCCTGGGAAGAAAAAGATTATCAATAAAATTGAAAAAATGTTCAGAGCTTATATCGTAGGAATTCAGCTCCTTTTTGGGATAAACATCTGCTTTAGATAAAAAATTAAATGCATAGTAGAACCCAAGTCATTTTTTCTGGCTTCTAATATATTTGCATTTTTATTATAAATTATGCCACCTCTAGTAAGATAGATACACTGTTCACATTTTGAATTTGTATGGGGAGACATTCTTTGGAGAATATCTGAGACAAAATTAAATTCAAATTGTAAGGCACATGGGAAACAAATCTGAGAAACAGTTCAACCTCAAATCTTTATTAATGCTTATTATTTTAAAGTACTAAATGTTGATTTTTGTATTTGAGAATCATCTTAGCATCTGCTAGAGAAAGTATGCGAATAGTTTTTAATCTTTGACAACAATTTTTGAGAATAACTTTAAATTTATCAGCATTATAGCAAAGGTTTTTGCACCGTAATACAAATGTTACAATGTATTTTCTTTTTCTACTATAACTCCTCCACATATTTAAACTTTGAAAATATCAGACATGTTTTAGACCATTTCAAGTGAATTATTCAATCAATTCAGAAGAAAAGCAGTTCAATCACTTTACGGTGGGAAGTCCTGCATGAAGGATTGCATTCAGTAGAAAAGATGACCCTTTTTAACTCAGGCAAACGTGCCATGTGAATTTCGCTAGGGGTAACTCTGAAAGGAAAAGACATTTATTGTGTAATAATCATCCCAAATAGAAATGATTCAGGATTTGGCCCTAGAATCCATAACACTTAGAAAATGATCATTTAGAGTTGTTATGCAAATGTATTTAGAATTTTAAACTTCCTTAATTTTATTTGTCCTCAACTAGGCTATTTGAAATTAATTTTATTGATTTTTTCTTGTAGGTGGATTATCTAAAACAGATTTAAGAACTCTGAAAAATATCCATTGATATCTCTATGATCAAAGCAAGTCAGAAGCAAGTAAGTTTATTTATTGAACTAAAGTAAATTAAACAAGTTATTTCAATAGAGAATGTCTTAAAATCTTAACATTCAGGTGGGCTGTTAATTCTTAACAGGAAAATACAGTAAATAGTGTTTGAATCAAAATGGGTATATTTATATTTTATATTTATCAAAAACCTGTACAATCCACTGCTCATTTCAGATGTACTTATTTTCATAGTTTATCATATATATATTGGATAGAGGAAATCAAAACCATACACAGTATTTTAAACACTTATACACCGTGGTTTTATATAAAGATAAGATCACATCATATATTTTCTTCAAATCCTTTTATGGATTCCCAGAATAAAGTTCACTCAAAGCAATGTAAAATAAAATATATCTTGTAAAATAGGATGATTTGTGTTAAGGCATATTTAGGGAATCAGAATACAAAAAGAGGATTTAAGTGCTTAATCAGATTATAATCTCCTGGGATATGTGGCCAATGTGTTATACTTTAATTTTATCTTAGAAGCCATTCAAGTCCTTACACATGATAGTATCTCAAAAACTTGCTGCTGCTTTTGACATACAAATATATTCTGTGATCATAATGGATCAGCCTTATTCATCTTTTAATTACAGACTTTAATAAATAGAAGTATAAAACTTACACAGATGTCAGTTGGTAAAGAAAAAAAAGAAACGGAAAACATCAATTTATTGAGAACAAGAGTTCTCCACATTGTTGGCTAAGAGGACAGGGGACGTTTAAGGCTCAAGAGCCAGCAACACTTGTTTCCCATCAAACAGACACAGCATCTTGGTGTTTTTAATAATGATGTCATTTTGTTTCAGGTTTTTCATTCCAAACAGAGTTTTGGAATTATCAGAGTTGATAATGGATGTAACTTTGTATTTGTGCATGTTTGCTACGTATGTGCACACGAGCTATGAGGACAGGGAGAAGGACGGGTGTAGGCAAAAGACTATGAAACAACTTCTCAAAGGAGAACTCTCCTTTCCCATATCTCTTTTCCTCTCTCTATTCCTAAGTACTCTAAGAAGATCAAATGTGTGCCACCTAAGGAGAAATCACTGACCTAAGGAATCTACGCTTCCAGAAAAGCAGCAATTCCATATTAGCTTAAGGGGCAGACTTGTTCAGCCATTAGTTCTAGAACCTCAATTTCTACCATATAACTACAAAAAAATAAACTCTGAGCTCAAATGGATTCTAAACCACAGAGAAGGAAAGGGAAGCTGCAAACAGATGTGCCTAGAGTAATGTGATTTCTCATCCAAAAATACTGTACTGTGTTCAGGTTTGTGCTCCCCCACCATGTTCACTAAGTAACAGGCATATGAATTAAGAACAGCAAGCAATCTTCTAATTTCTGCTTCTTAGTATGGTATCATTATAACTAGTGTTGGTTTATTATTGTGATATTTTCCTCACAAAGTAATACTGTTTCCAACCTATTACACCACGTGATTTCCTCTCATCCTCTATAGCATAAAAACACAGTCCCTTGGGTTGAGCTGCTTAAGGTTTCTCTATTCTTTGCTTTCTTCCTCAAAACTTATGTAATTGTTTTTTTCCTGAAGATAAATTTTTGAGGAACCCTACAGTCTTAGAAGAATACTCCTGAATATTCAAGAGAATAAACAATTATTCTATGCAAGGTTTGTAATATAAAGTCTATCACTAATAGCACTTTAGAGCCTAGAACACAAGGGAGTTGGCTTCATAATGAGCATAAATACAAATTACTTAGATCTTATGGTTTTATAATCTTCTAATAAATTATTTTTAGCACTTAAAAGTGAAAAAGTCTTTGTTTAAGTCCAGTTTATGTATATTCATTTGCAAAACTGAAGAGGTTTTGGACCACAATCTTATTAATAATATTTCAATAAAAATCCATTTGATTATTAGAATCTATTAGAATAATTTTTACCCATTGACCTATGCAACTCAACATGGTTATGTATTTTTGCTCTTAAATTTAAATTTTTCTTAATTTATTTTAAAATAAATATTCTCTTAAGAAAAGATGCTGAGAAGTAGAGATAAACTGTGCTCTATTACACCTTTATCAGTTGAAATTTTTCATGTAGATTACTAAAGCATAAAACTTAACAGAAAGATGATTACTCTCAATATGCTTCAAAAGATGAGCTAAGTGCAAGATAACAATACAGAAAAAAGGAATGTATCAAATTTAGCGTACATCATCAAAATTTATGAGAATATCAGGCTTTCAGGCTATTGGGAAAGTAACTGTTTCTATTTTGAACATAGATATTTATTGGGCCTTTCCTCATCCCCAATATTCCTTCAATGAAACTTCTATTTATGGAATCTGGTAAAGGAACAAATACAAAATATGTTTTATCAACAATGAGTTAGATTTACTTAAGACAGGACTTGTTATTCTGAGGTCTTTATCTTTCAGCAGACATTTTTCTTGTAAAGGACACTATTGATTGGTAATTTAAACAAACCATGCACATTTCTTGCAACTTACATAATGCAAACCAGAGATACATGTATTATGATGTCACATCCACAAATCCTACTCTGAAAACAGAATGACTGCTATGGAAATAGAGGGTGGCAACTACACCCTATAGGGCACATATGGCCTGCTGCATTTTTGTAAATGGAACTTTAATGGAATACAGCCATGTTCGTTTGCTTATGTGCCTTGTGCACTACAATGGCAGAAGTGAGTAGTTGCAAAGAGACTGTATGGTCTGTAAAGTCTGAAATACTTATTATCTGGCTTTTTACAAAAAGAGCTTTCTGACCCTGGACTAAAATATACTTTATGGATTTAATCATAGTCTAAGAAACTCCTGTGAATATGACTGTGAATAATTCCTAAGATGATGGATATGTTATAAGCTATAACCAATAGCAGATCATACCAATCTACTGGTGAAACTATTTAATAGTCAAGAAAATGTCCAACCCACTCAAATCCCAGTTATTTTGATAAAATATTTCTATTACTTGATCTAAACTGTATTCTAGAAGGAATATTCAGGAAGAGAGTTGCATTTTTATACCAAGGATAAAGATCCAGTTTATTTAAACAGTATTACCAACTCACCTGATTCTACCCCTGGGGCGCTCAGACTGCTCTGACATAAAGCTTGTGCTGCTGAGGCGTGAGGCACTGCTGGTTCGGGAAATGGCGGACACATCACTGACATCGCTATCTGATGATTTGGCAGAGACGTTATCACAGCTTCTGTACTGATCTTTATGTATGTTATACTAAAGATTAAAAACAAGAAAGTGAGAGCTCCATCATCAGATCGTGGGGAAAAGAGACATACATGGTGAGGTTAATTATTATTTAACCCACACCAAATAGAAGTGTACCTTTGTGAAAGTAGGTATGGAACTAACATAACCCATAAATGACACTTGACAGTCTTCAAACACTACCATAATGTATGATTTCCAATGTAAGAATTCTACATACTTTGAATGGTAAGAAATGGTTTATGAAGTCTGAATTATAAATTAAACACAACAATCAAATGTTTGGGTGGAAAAATTCACTGAATTAATTATTTGCACAGACTTAAAACTTCAAAATTGCATTACTCATTTGTTTTCTGAAACATCAGTTTCTTTTTCCTTGCTTTTGCTTTCATTATTTCCTATTTTATTCAACTTCCATTCCACCCATGGTATGGGCTTCCATCTGCCTGTACTCCTTGATTCTTACCTAAAGCCATTTTCTACACAGTTTCCCTACTTTAAGACTTAACATCTTTCAAATTGCTTTAAAATATATCCCTTCACAGAAAGGGCTGATATTAAATCTGAGGGCAGGTGTCAAAAATGAAGAGAGTTAAAAATCAGACTCTACCTTTATATTATGGTTTCATTAGACATTTTCAGACTTAAAAGTAAAAAAATTAGATTCCTATTAAAATCACAGTATTAACTATGCCTTGTGTTTAAATGTTTTAAAGTTTGTCTTTTGTATCAATTCCTAAATTGATAAGATTTAGGACTTATCAATTAAAATATTAAAACATGTAAAGTTGTCAAAGCAATTAATCTATTTTCCTTTCCACCATCATACTGCAACAGACCATGCAGTGGATAGTTTTATATATAATTATATATGATTATTTTATGTATGGGTTATAAATATTAAGGATATATAATTATACATAATTTAAAATACTTAATATGTGAGCAAGTCTCTTACAGTAGGTACCAGGATATAAGACAGCTTCTTACATAAAACAAAAAGAACACACAACAAAACACTTGGGCATTTGTTTCTTAGCAAGCAATGTAATTTTAGATGCATAAGTAATAAAGGTGTGAAGATACGACATGCTTATTAAACTTGTAGAAAAGCAATCCATGCTTCCTATCAGAGAAGTTTTAATGAATCTGAATGATTTTATTTCTAAAAGAAATTGTATAATTGCCTTGCTAAAGTAGATTAAATAAACTGATACTAAAACCTGGATCCACACGTACAAAAAGAAGTATAAGACAATAGTTTAAAAATAACTCTACAGAAGAGACTCACATTTTATTTTATAATCCACAATTTAAGTGTATATAGGCTTAAAACATTTAAATATTAGTTTTAATTGTTCACCCCTCATGTATACGTGTTTGTGAAAGAATTACACATCAGGCATGAAACAATTCCCAATTTTTGGAATATCCTACATTTATCTTTCCAAAGGATATTTTCATAACTGTGGGATTTGTCTTAGAAAGCCATACATAAACTATCTCTAAAAGGAAATATATGTATGTTATTATGTTCAGGACTGATTTAGTTATATAATTTCATGTTTGGTCTAAAATTAATGTGAGTTAAGATAATCTATTCAAAGCACTATAATAATGCAGTTTAAGCAGCAAATTCTGTCATATCTGATAGCATGAACCTGACAGACATGATTCATTTTCATAAGAACTGTTCTTTACTTACAGAGCAGATGTGCTAAAAGCTTAATATGCTCAGGGAGCAGAACCAGAATTTAACTGTGTTGCTCGGGTACAACTAAAACTCCTATAAAACTCCTGGTCTTTGAAACTATTGTGCAAAAGAGATGTCCTATGCAATTATGTATAATCCTTCCACGTACGTTGAAATTATAGTTTATCTATGAGAGTCTATGAAGGAATGGGAATCTAGTGCTCTACGAATTTGTCCAGCTGTAGATTTCCTGGCATTGTGTGGACATCCAGCTCAAATGATGCCCTTATTTGGTAATGCCAACAACAGACTGTGTAGACTACAGCTTAAAAATATGTGCATTCATAGGGAAACAGTTTTACAACCTAAGAAATCTTCTTTTTCTATAAGCTATCTCTTTCTCAACCTTTTTGTAGACTAGACCTTTGAAATTTCAGCAAAGAAACAAAAAAGGAATTTTAAGAGACCTTATGTCTTACTAAATTTTTTAACATTAGGGTAAAGAAAAAGCGATCATTCTGACATTAGGTCACATTTTTCTTCATTTTGATTATTTGAAGAAAATGAAAAACTTTCACATTCACTTTTTAGAGCTACATTTATTGTATTTAAAAATCTGTTAAAAATGTAAAGAATCACTTTAACTTTATAACAAGCTTGATTTATTAAATTTACTTTTTTATCAATTAAATATTTCAATGAGAAAACTTTAGTTATATTTGAGGAAAGCGATGTACTCAAGAGGAATTTATACCGATCACTACAACTGGGAACTAAGACACTGGTATGAAGGGGAGTCTAATTATGGATCTACTATTTTTAGAAGTCAGTAATAATAAACACCCAGCAGCTAACTATAAAACCTATCACTTCAACCTTGGTCTCTATCCCTGGGTTAGAGAAACATAAGCACTCCTTAATATGTGAGGACCTAAATGCACATTCACACTCCTGTGATGAAGTTCACTCCATCACTGAGGCATGCAGCTCTGTATAACATCAAAGAAAAAAAAGCATGGTGCCACATTGCAAGGATACCAAAGCAGTTTTGCTCGTTTTCAAAAGCAAAGTTAGTGCTAACTATTTATTCAAGATGAATGTGAGGGTCATTTAACTTTTTGTAAAGAGGTAACAGTTTTCAAAAAGCATCTCAGGAATTTTACTACATTCTGGCCATGAAGACAGTCTAGTTTTACTGATACTTACAAGTATTTTTTTTGAGAATGGCTAACTAATTTCTAATTTTGCAGGTCTTTCAATAAAGGTATATTGCTTCACCCAAAAGGACAAATGGATTAAGGCACTAAACAAGAGTCAATAAAAGAATGAAGTTCAATTTCATTTTTTAACCATCTTCAAGAAACATGGCTACTGGAACACAGCTCTACATTTTCAGGCACTTCCCTCCAGCCTCTCCAATATACCTTAACTAAAAAGGTGATATCCATATAATGCATACGAACAACCTTTAGGATAACCTCTCAACTCGGTTTGAAATCTCTCAGCCATTGACATTTTATTTTGTCTCATTTCTCTCTTCGCCCTTTTGGTCAAGGAGGTTTTCTCAACCCCTTGATGTTGAGTTCCAGCTCATATTAAGTTCAAAATTTAATCTATGATAATACTGGTTCTTAATTATAGACATGAAATAGATTTTTATAAAGTATATTATAAAAGCTTGGTGTAAAAACATAAAAAGTGAAAAAAATGCTCAATTATGCAAGACAGATTTGAATTTCAATATGGCTATTGAAATTTAATTAAAAATCCTATCGTAAGCTTTAGGCTATAATAAGAATATTAGAATTGTGGAGAGTTTTGCCTTTCATTTGACATAAAAATAAAAATAGCTAAACATTTGTGCAATTTTATCTTACATATTTTCCCGTTTCTCATAAGTTTTTAGAGTTACCATAGCTTTGATTTCCCATGATTGATATTAATTTATAATAATTTTATTTTAAAATATAACAGCATTGATTCATGCAGAAAGAGCAACAGTAATATATTTGAAGGTAAAGGATCTTATAAATGACTGTTTTAAGGCAATGAGAGAAAGGTGGAGCAAGTACAAAGGAGGGAATAAGGATAGAATATGCTAATTTACTTGTATGCAAATTTGAAGTCATATGAGAACCTCTAAATTAAGCTGGAGTAATAAGTACATTTCAATGACCTAAAAAGCAGAATAAAAAGGTGCCCAAGACCCAGATGAAGAGTTCTAATGTTTATTACTCTACAAAGAAACCTTACTGTTACTGGTAAATTATCTTATTTCTTCTGAGTCCTATTTTCATATTTTGCTAAATAATGGAGCTGGAGTAGAAATAGGGAACTTGAGGTGTTTCCAAGTTACAAATTTCTATGGGCCACTGAATTTGGACAGATTTTGGAATTTTCCAAAGCAGATAAACCTATTTTGATTTATTATGACTATAAGTATTAGTGGTGGTTTAGACATCTATAGCACTTCATGTTGTGGACTATTTTCTGATCGACTCATTAGAAACCTAGTTCAGAATGATCCAGAAAGACTTTCAGTATTTTATCCCAGTTGTTCACTTACCTCTTTCTTGCTTCCTGTACTAGCCCTCCCTCCCCTTGCTACTCTATTTCACCTCATCTTTTGACATGATGCTGAGAAATCGATGAAGCCTTTCCAGCTTAATGAAGGACTGCCAGTTCAGTTTTTTGAAATAACTGCCTCTGACTGTGGTGAGAAAACCTAAATCACTCTGGCCTTCCAATTCTTACTGCATTTGTAGTAAAAGAAACAGAACTGAAGATGACATCCATAAAGACATACAAGTAAGCTGATGAAGTGATAACACCATGAAGAATAAGCTGCAGAGAAGATATATGGATCTGGAATCAGCAACTCTATGGACCATCACGATATTTTGTTTCCTATTTAGTTACTTTTTTGCATTACTGATTTTACTTTTTAAATAGTTGTTTCAGTTTCTTAGGAAGTTGAGCTTCACTGAAACACACTGAGCCTTGGCGTTGTCTCAATTGGAAATCCATCTGACTAATGTGGAAAGTGATAGATTTTGTCCAACACACATGACCCTATGACAGTGTAAGTCATACTGCATCATATTTGGTAAGCACCTCTGATTTTTTTTATTGGTCTGTGATGATTATATGGCTATATAGTGAACCATTTCCATTAATACAAAATAAGTATGTTTCTCTAGGTTCATATTTCAAACTAGCAGTATTGAGTCAGCGTAGCTCATATTTAAGTTTGAATTTCTTCCAAAAGGGCTTACCATCAGATTATAACAAAGTTTTACCTGCAATGGGTGTTGACAATTTTGTAGTACTCTAACAAAGGATATTTAAATAAACCAGACAATATATGTAGAATTACATAATGAAATAGAAAATTCTATGATTATTTTAATTAAAATTAATTAATAATAGAAGTTTATCACTTGTTTCCTTCAAAAATACAAATATAAATTAAATGCTTAATCAGCACTTGAAAATATATGGATTTCAGTTTCTAAAAGTTTGAAAACAGTTACTTTTGTTTTTTTTTTTTACTAAAGACAGATCAATAAGAAATCTCATTCAAATGATTTTTCTTACTAACATCTTAATAGTCAATACCAACCTGAAATATATCTATTAATTAAGATTATATCACATATATATCTGATATTTTAAATGCAATATTTGAATGATATTCTGGCAACAGAATGGCTTCAAATATATTGCTTATTTGTGTGAATTTGGCTCCAATACAAAATAGTCACTTTTTTTTAGAAAAATACTAAATTTGCTAATAAATAATATTTTAATAAACAAAGTTATGTCTTGTGAAAACTATCAAGAGGAGAGCTGCTGTATGGACTTTGGTAGGAATTATGATGAAAGGCTATCATTTGAATGAAAACCTCTCTCATACAATTTTGGTGCTAATGGGTCCTGCCTAGTACACACATGTACATTTCTAAGAGTGAAACTATTGTTTGGATACTACTAATTTTACCTTGGAATATTGCTCGCGATCAAGTTCTTGACTAGAACCAGACCCTGTTGTCTGCTTAAATCGATGCACTTTCATTTTCATCTGTCTTGTTCGCTCCTCCACTACTAAGCTTGCTGTAAAAACACACAATGGAAGCCTATTAAAACAAGTGAAGCAACTTTCAGACATGAATGGTTTAAAATTTCAATGCTTTTGGTTTGACTTAAATGAAATTTAGAATTAAGACATGATTAATAAATTAAATGAAAAGCAGATATACAGTACTAGCAACTGTTAATCTAATGATGAACGTGATTCAAATCACACAAAATGGGGAACACAAATGTTAGTAACAGAAGGTAAGTACTCTATTTCTTCTTCTAAGATGAAATATTTTCGATTCTGTTCATAAATGAATCTAAATTTAATTGTGAAAATATGTTTTCTATTTAATCAACTGGTTGTTGCATGTACATAGAGAAAACAAATCATACTTAACACATCACACATATATGCACATGCTTACGTGCATGCACACACCCTCTTAACATCCTCAGCTAACTGCAGCGAACTAAAAATTGTTTAAATCAGTAAGTACTTACTTTTCTATGGAACTTCTTATTAAATCATTTCTACCAGTACATTTTCATGAATATTTGCCAGCCCTAAAAATTGATCTACTAAGAGAAAGGCTTAGTTTTCTGTCTGATGTCTATGTTTGAATAATGCGTAAAATCTCTAATGTATGAAACTATGATTGAAAATTTTTATATCTTTAATTTATAATATGCAGAGAAAAGTATTTCTTGTAAACTTTTATCATTTTTTAAGTAGCAAATAAGACTCTTTTGAGGGGGAGAACTGTGAAATTCAAAAAAGCATTTTTTTTTTAAAGTCAGAATCTATCATAAGGAATGGAGCTTCAAATCTGCCTTTAATTTTTGCGTTTTTATAAATGAAGAAAGAAATAGAATTAGGGATACAGTTGCGTGCAGGATTGACTTTTCAAAAGCTTATACCTGTGTTGTATGAAGACTAAGTTTATTTTACAACTTTATCTTTTGACAGTTTCCCAGGCTACCTAATCCCAGTAAAAACAAGCACTAAAAATTATTTCATAACTTGTATATTACATGCGTCAGGGAAAATTTTTTTGCCAAGAAGCCCTAATGTTTTAAAGGTTAATGGGAATGTTAATATATCTGATGAAATCTGACTGCTGATTTCATTTCTTAATTCCCACAGTAGGTATAATTTATAAAGGCACTTGTGGACAATTTTTTCAATTGTGATGATTAAGCTTAGCCTATCATCTTTGATTAAAGACTTTGACATCCAATTGAAAAATTAAGCAAATATGTAATTATATATGTTCAGGTACAGACTAATAGCCCAAGATAAGTACTTAAAGTTTGAAATGCATGGCTATGTATTTTAATCATACATCAATAATCAAATTATTAAGTGTTTGGCTTTGTTTAAATTCAGTAAGCTAGACAGACAATATCAATATGAACTGAGCAATGACACAAACTTGGTTTGGTTTGAAAATGCTGACTTCGGAGATAGCCACTGGGAACTATTATTATGTTTAGAGGATGGTTCAGTGAACAGCTTGAGAAAAGCAGTTCAGACATGTTTTAATTACCTGGAAGTAATAAGGATTCAAAATAAACTGTATAAAGCAAAATTCCACTTTAGAGTAATTAAGAACAGAGACAAATTTATTGAAAAATGTGAGTTATATTTAGAAGTCATATGCAATATAAGAAAATGGGCAAATATCTGTTCTCTGCTTTCTACAATGGAATGCAGGGTATCTTTGGTTCAGGCTCAGTCATCTGCTTTGAACTTTTAGGAAGTGAAATGAACTATAATCAGCTAGACTCTCTATTTAAAAGATTAAAGCAATTCAAAGCAACCTCAACTTGCAATATTAAACAAATTTAAGTGACTTAAGGATAACTGCTCTTAGGAAATTATACTAATTTTTCTACAATGATTAGCCTATAGCTTTGTGAACTTTTCTTTGAGAATCTTATAATTATTAGTGAGGACAATTACTTAAGGTACTGGAAATATTAATTCCCAAGAGTTTCTTGCTTGAAGCAATCTAAAACAATTACAATGATTAACTGGACAGTGCCTAAATTCTAAAGAGAGTAATAACTGGACAGTGTCTCATAAATCTACACAGGATTACTTGGCATATGATAAGTGGGATTTAAATATTCATTTTGCAAAATTCAAAGTTAAAACATAAGAAGATAGTGGTAGCCCAACTAAACTGAATCCTTAAAATGGTTTTATAGGCTTCACATACACCTTCCCAAAATGAGTAATTTATTACTACCTTTATTTCTAAAACTGACATCTTCTACTTTGTCAGAGAAAGAATTCCTCCAAATACATACTTTGACTCAAAATCATGAGTGGATCTTCTTGTCTCTCCAACAACAGTTTAACTGCTATGCCATCTCACTGCTTGATTCCAAAAAGAACCAAAGCAAAATGCAAATAGCTTATCACTTATACAAAAAAGATCAGATAATTATATATTATCACATATATTTTTTAGTATTCTCATTATTTCCTGATGATACGTACATTATTGTCCATTCTGAAAATTTTTTTTATACAAGTTAGCATGTTTCAGCAAATTTTTTTTTTCCAAAAATATCAACGAAAAACCTTCAGAGTGAATTTGGAAGTTCTTTAACTTTCCTAAGGATTTTGCTTATCTTGCCTTTTTTATTTTCAACCATATTGTGGAATAAAATATCATTATCTGTGGATTACAGGTGTGTCAATCTATATATTAAGACAAGTTTATGGATGAATATAGATATTTTCAGAATTTGAATCAGAAAATATGACTCCATTAAATTTACATGAATTCTAAAGAGCAAAATAACTAGCAATGATCAAAGGTGAACTGAATCAATGAAATACGATTATCTGTTGAGTATTTCAATACTCAACCCCAGCCCAGAAAGCTAAAAAATCTTACTTTGAAAAGAATGATTACTGATCATTACTGAAAAATTTCACGACTTTATCAATTTTATTGCCAATAGCAGAATTAAAATATGAAACAAAGAATTTTCAGTTTTCCCACAAACACTACCTTTAAATCCACATTTCAGTAACATTCTGAATGGTGGTAACATTGTAAACTAACAGAATCATTAAAATATCAGTTGTCACTCCTTTACAAAAAGATGAGACCTTCCGGGTTTTAATTTTAAGAAATTTAATAATAGCCACATACTGGAGAGTTAAATAATACCTCTCATTTTCTACAACAAATAAAGTTGACTTGTAATTTATTTAGTCTTTAATGAAAATTTAGCTTGCATATGATATAGTCAAAAGATAAGGATGTTTACTACAGACTTACTACCTGTAATCATAGATGGTGCCATAGCTTATTAAACACTAATGTCTTAAAAAAAACTGTCTTTTTGCTTCTAAAATATAATTATTTTGGAATTTTATAAATTATACAGTATTGTTTTTAGGTTGGAATTTTGCACTATACTTTCTACAAGCTGAAGGATGTGTTTCATGTTGTTAATAAATTGTGTTTTTAAAAGCACACATTAATTTATGTAAAAATATTCATTGCCTATGAACCCTTTTAACTAGATCAATTTTATTCTACATAGATTTTTACTTCCAAACTCTGGCATTTTTATCAGATGTTCTACATATGTCAATATCAATATTACAATTAAGAAAGTAAAAAGCTACCTTATTTTTAGGGGTTAAATTAAAACCATACTGGTGAAATCCTTGTATTTTAAAACTGAAAAGAAAAATATTGAATGGAGCAAGTAGGGTGAGAAGAGTAAATATAATTTATAAAGTACTGTAATTTATTACAACTTTTAATGACAAATGTTAGATATTATCAAAAATAAAAGTTCAGATTAAAAAATTACTTCCCTTTCATGGCACATACTGCACTAAGAATTCCTAATCTAGCCTTGTGGATGATCTTTGCTGAGTCTACAGTCACGCTGAAATCACTTGCAAATGCTATGTCTGTGCCTATATCTATTTTTATAGATCTATCCCTTTCATGAATTCTGACTTAGAAAAAAAAAGCTGGAGAATCTTTAACAAGCTACACTAGCTCATCATTGAAAAAAATTCTACAATATCGTTTCCCACAAGGAGAATGTGATTTTCTGGGAAAATCTTTCATTTAACAGACACTTGTGACTTGCTTAAAAATATCGACAATATTACAGTTATGTTTAAAATCATTATAAACATTAGGCTTTTTAAACACAATTTAAAAATTATTCATCAATTACCTTCACATAAAAATGCATTGCTCTGATTTTCAAAATGCTTAAATCTTTCACATTTCCCCCAGACTTCTAGAAATTAACATGAATTCAAAATTTCAGATGCCTATGTGCATAGGCGCAAAGTAACCCATATTAATATATGGCTAAATCTTGCAATATTTTTCACGTGTTCTAGGTGAAATACGACTGTAAAAGAGGGTAGGCATGAGAAAATATTCTAATTATGAAATAAACTAAAGTATAAAGATTATAATAATTTTATTTTTTAACAATTGTAGCTAGTATGTGTGGCAAAGGTGATACATAATAATATCTGGACAGGGTAAGTCAGTCTGTCTGGTTAACTAGGATATGCCACTGTACTTTATGAATTGAAAAACTGCCACCTCTGCTTGCTTGCTGTATAGTGGTACAATGAGAGTTCTGCATTAGGGGCGCCATCTCTTTGATCCCAGAGGATCTCTTTCAGAGAGGCAATGGTAAATGGCTGTACACCTGGAAGTTGTCAAGTAGAAAGAAATACATGAATGAAACTTGAAGCATCTATAATGCCTTAGTTATTGACAGCAGTGAAAAGACATCATTTCTCTGAAGTACTTTAAGAAATAACTTCATTGATAGTGGGAACTCAAATACAAGAAACAATATAATATGGAAGACTGAGATTAAGTAGTGAAAGATGGAAATTTAGCTAACTAACTGAGTTTGTAACCTTTACTTGTACAAACTGTACAAGTCTGAAAAGGAAGACAGGATAACTTATTTTATAAACTAGGTCTTAAAATATATTTTTAAAAAACTGACATTTTAAATAAAAAAAAGGCAGTACTATTCTTGCTCACAATTTTTTCAGAGGAATAAGAATTAAGATGGATAAATATTCTCCATACACCTGGGAGGAAGTGACGAAAAGAAAACAATGAAGACTAGGAATCATCAGGTACAGATTTTAGTCCTAGTGTCACCACAATTCATCAGTTCATCAATGTGACCTTGATGAATTCTTATTACTTCTCTCCATCGCAGAGTCTCCATTTGTAAAGTGAAGAGATTACTCAGAGTAACTTCTAGCTGTCGTATTCTATAATTCTGTATTATTTCAAGATGGTTTAGGTAATTTGATATGATTTTCACATTTGTAAAAAAATAAAAAAAAATAAAAGGAAAACTACAGGGACTTTTTCTCTTACTCTACCACCTAATTTTCAATATCTAAAAATCTGCTAGTTTTCCAAATCTAGAGCTGTTAAAGAAAAAAAAATCACTATTTCCTAGTATGGTTTTTCAATTGAAATAAAAAAAAAATCATCCTTTCAACTTCACCCTTATGTCTGGAGTAATACAAGTGTAGTAACAACTTTGGTATAATACTTATCCACCCTCCATCCTTCCCACACCAATGCATCATACATACATAGAGAATAAATTGTCAAAGTTTTTTGGCTATATAGGAGTGCCTAAATTGTGGGTTGCTTTCCTAGAATAAAATGCATCTCAACTGCAAGTGTAGAAATTTTCCACATTGTTTCCCTTGTGGCTGTGTATGATTCTCTTTGATGTTAAGAATTATCTTATGATAATATAAATGGTAGAAGAAAACTTCTATAAAACATGAGGAACATAAAATGCAGGAAGTAAACTGCCTTTAAAAACTTTTAAAGAAAATATCATGCATTCTGCTATAGATAATTGAAGTGGAATATTGGCATAGGCAGAATAGGTAATTTGTATATATAGTCACTCAAATACCATTGCATTCAATACAATGTTTTGAATGCAATGTTATTTATAAACAATAAATCTCTTGTTTAGCATGATTATTTTTACTGAGGTACCTAAAACAAAGCTCAGGAATTTCTACTCCAGGCATTGTTCTCAGTATCAAACTTGCCAAGCCCCAGAGTAACACTGAAAATACTAGTAATTGAGAGATAAGAAAGTTACAGTCAATGAGAGAATGTCTCTTAGCCTTGTCCTTTTTTTGCCACACACAGTTATATCGCTTTTTAAAGGTTATTCAGTTTTTGAGAGGGTGCACTTGTTATTCATGAAGCACTTCTTGGAATACAAACTTTATGCCGTGTAATTAAGGCTTCAATGGAAGACAACAAAACCAACCACTGATGGGTCATGTTGTTCATCCTAAGTGATCTCTAATGTTTATTCATAATTCTTCATTATTCCAAAAAAAATAGTGGCAACAGATTCTGTCTTGAAAGGCTAGACATTGTATAACTTGAAATATTGTCTTCGCTAAATTTAAAGTCAATTTATCTTGACCTCTTTCCACATTTTACATAATTGGAGGACATACCTACTTTTAGAGAAAAAAGAATAACAGAACATAATCACATGGCTAGACATCTTGTTGTCTTCTTTTTTCCTTTTGTGCTTTTCCAACAAAACTCAGGAAGGAAGGGGTAATGAGTTTCTTCATGAATTGGGTATTGCTTGCAAATTGAGACTTGGTTGATTTAAGCGTCAAATATTTGACATATAAAAAGTCTATAAAAGTATTATAAATAAATAAATATATGTGTATAAGAAGAACGCAAAAAGAGGATAACAATCATAACTTCTGATTCGTTCTAGTTGGACTGCTTCACCCTCTGTGCTCCGAAGTTTAAAGAGAAGTACAAGTACAGCAAAACGTATGGGTTTGTGGCAAAAAACAAAATGAGTAAATGATACCTTTACTGATGGAGCTCCAAATATTTATGAATACTTATTCATAAATATCCATAGTTCAAGTATTCAGAAGGAGCAATACTCAGGAAGATTAAAAAATTTGCACCTTTGAAATCTTAACATATAACAATAGGAAAAACATCACCTGGCCTGTGTATCTATTAAATAATAATAGAAATGTAGATAAAATTGAAATCCTTGGCAATTTACTGACAGATAAAATAATGCTGATTCTGAAAAATAAACATAGTAGTTTACATAATTAGCAAAAGTCAAGTTATATGTTTTACTGTAATGTGCTGACAACTATAGCACACTCTAAAAATAAGTGCACATTATCTGTAAAATAATTAGTATAAAAATAAATCACTAAAATTGCTATTTGTCACTTTTGTACAGGAATTGTACCTAATTTAAGCTAATGCTTAACATTTCCACAAAATTACATTTTGCATAACTTAGCATTCAAACTGTTGTTGCCAACATTTAAAGAAGTAAAATACAGGCAATTTATTTGAGCATTTATTATAGAAACCTTGCATAGTTAATGCAATTGACTAGAGACAATCCCTGAACAGTACCAATGATCTGGTTACAGTAATTATATATTTTATCAGTGAAACATGAAAAAAAGCAAAGATATGTATTTACTCATTGTTCCTCTACAAATAATTTATTAAATCACTTGAATTCTAATAGCCTTATCTCTCCAGGTGTTTAAATTACATAGTTTTTATGACAAAGGAAAGTCATGATGTGCTTTGTAATACTTCAAAATTGCTTCTAAAAGCCAAAATGTTACTGCACTTAAGAAATACTATCTAAAGGCATGTAAATTAGAAATTTATTATGACAATAACATTTTTTCTCACCTTGAAGTCATTTTATTTCTGGTTCAGTTTTGATCTTCTTATATCATTATTTCGATGCCCCCAAACTACATTCTGGGCTCTTTAAAACTGTCCAAGAAATGTAGCAGAGAGGGAAAAATTGGCTTATTTTTTTTAATGAATACTTTAAAATATGCCTCTAAAGCAGTTTGTGAAGCCTAAAATGATATGGTCTCTCAGCTTTCAACATACAGGAGGGAAGTAAAAGGTACGTGAAATAGTATGAACATTGATAGTTTCTCAATTAACTTTTCAAGCCCAAGAATGAGTTATCTTTATTAAAATACAACAGCTTCGTTTCTCAAATTGCATGGTAATAAGAGAGGCAAGTCAGGTACTAGAATATTTAGCTGAGTGGCAAACATTTGGGTCATGAGGACAAGGCAGGATGTCTAAGGGAGCCTCTCCAAGATCCTGGGTCGTGGTGGTGCTCCAGTGCGAAGGAGACAGAATATGAGCTGTGCAATCAACTGGCTCTGCTACACAGCAGTTTTTTCTCACCTTAGGTATACAACTCGACTCCTTTGATTCTATTTCAATAAAATAGGGGTAACAGTACTTCTTTGTAGTTGCACATTGTTGTTATTTAAAATCGTGTGACAATGCAAGCACAGTAGGTACTCACTAAAGGCTGTCTCACTAAAGTGGGTGAGAACAAGGTCTTGAAGGGAGGTAGGCGTTTTATTCCCTGTTCTAACTCTTGCCAGATGAATGACTAAGAAGGAGCCATATTTTTAACTTTTCTAGGCTTAAGTTTTCTCGGTTAGAAAATAAGGATGTAATAACTATGTCTCAGGCTGTGAGGAATATATAATGAGATAATATATAACTGTTAGAGTCACTGACTCTAAGTGCTCAAGTAACAGTATCTCCTACTAAAAATGTTAACAGTGTTTATCTGGTTTTACAAAATACATGCTAGAAAACCAATAGGATGTTCCCCTTCAGTTAGGGTGGCCAACTATGCCACTGTGCCGGGGACTGTCCTGGTTTTAGCAGCAGAAGTGTTGTGAGTCAGGAAACCTCTCAATCTCTGGCAATCTGGGACCACTGGTCATCCTACAAGTCACCAAAATAACCCTTAAGGGGGTCTTCAGCAGTTACAGAGATAAGAATACTGGGTCCCAGTCCTCATCTACCCCCAAGGAGCACTTGCTCAAGCTATCTTCAATCTCATAAAACAGGTCTTCAGCTCACTGAAGTAGGGCTGCTTTGCTAAACAAATCTCTCCCTTTCTTTCAAGTTATGTACATCTAAAAGTTGACTTTCAAGACATTTCTTGAACCTGCTTCTAACCCTTCTGGGGTTTTTGAACTTTTGGTGGCTGAGCCATTGTCTCTGAAACCTGTGAGGAGGTGCAGCATTCTTTGCTGCTGGGCGCCTTGCAGATGTGTTTTGGCATGTGCTTCTTTGGTTGTTTTGGTCACGTGGTCCGTTCTGTGAAGCATCTCCATACCCTGCCTCTGAGGAAGACTTGGCAAGGTGATTACACCTCTCAGCCAGGACACACTGACCCTCTAAAAATGTGACAATCTAACATACTTTATAATAAGGCCTTACATAAAGGTACATACTTCACGTAGACTTTAGGTTTTACTACTTAAGGATTTTGTATGTTCTATTTTTTGATTAGCTACTTATAATATTTCATTAATAATAATATGCTTTCATCACTCTAAAATTTATCTTGACAACCCAACTAAATTCTTCTGAATCTACTTACAAATACATTGGCCATTTTTATACTGCTGAAATCTAAAGTATGTTTCTGATACCTGAATTTCAAATGCAGGATGGCCAGAAATGCATGCAAAGTCTAGTGAACAAAACATCTTAATCTCACCGAATACTATTTTATTATATTAATATGCATTTAATGTCTAATATGTCAGATATTATCCCACAACATGTACATTAAGTTATAAATATAAACATAATCATACTTTTTAAATCCAAACTAAAATAATTTATTATTATTACATCCCATTTCACTTTGTAATACTGAGGTACATACCATAAACCAAATATATTAAGACTCAGGGATGATATATTTGGGATTTGGCCTAAAATAGAATACTGCAAAGTATAGTGGAAAGAGGTAAAAAATAAGAAGACCTAAGTATATAGTCTACCACTCATAAGTGGTATGAATGGGAAAATCTCTTAATCTCTCAGAACCTGTGGCTCCTCATTCATAAGATAGGGACGTTGCTACTCTAGGGACTAACTCTGAGGATAAATATGGGCAGCAAATTAATTCAGCCATTAATTCCAATTCAAATATTGAGTAAATATGCTTTTATTAAGTTGTTCAGCATAATACATATATATGAATGTTTATGGTAATTCTTACTACATCAAGCTAAAATCTCACGCTAAGACATTTAATGATCAGGTCAACAGAAGCACTGCATAGGAACCGGTGCAGGTGGCACCTAAGAGTTGGACGAGACCTACACTTATCTGGAACCAAAGTGCAGACCACAAAGAAAATGGGATCCGTAAGACAGTAAGATAGGAGGCCAGCAATGTGCCAGTGTAGCCGGCTGGATGCTTTGCCTTTCCTAAGCCCCTCAGAAACATAGAATTAGTGGACATCATTACCAATATTGAGGCTGAGAGAAGTAATATTTAGGCAGCAATTTCCTAAATTCATGACTGCAATTCAAAAAAAATTGCTGTTTTCTGCATGTGGATTTACCACTGAATAGAAAATTAAACCCTTTATCTATGAGAACAGGAAATGTTAACAAATAAACAAAAAGAACTAATAAAGAATGTTATTTTCCAGAAGGAATTATTTTCTAACTGTCAATTTAGATAAATTCCGAAGTCAATATAATCTCATTTTTAATGTAATCTTTTCTTGTTGGATGTGAATAGTTCATAACAGGAAAGAATTAAAACTAAACACACTACAAAATCATTCAGGGAAATAAGTACCTGTTGGGTAATTTTGCTTATTATTTCAATAAATATAGGTATATAATGCTCATAACAGAAAAGTACAATATTAAATGGTTTAAAAAGTTACATTAATATTTACCTTTTGTGGAAGAGTTATATTTTTCTTGTTCTTCAATGAATTAAATGCACATAATGATGGAAACAAAAGAAAGAAATCAGCAGATTTATAGTTAGACACGTAAATGTGAATGAAGACGATGGCATGAACAATAAAAATGCTTAACATACAAATGTGACATGATAAATTGCAATGAAAAACCATGAGAAAGTCTCAAATATGGTAGTAAAATTAACCAAAGAAAGAATGAATATAAAAATTGAAATATATAAAATAAAAACAGAAACTTTAGGAAATTCATATCTTTGGTATTTGAAAAGTTTATTTCGTGGTATTTTTTTCTTGTTTTTCAAGAATTATGTAATACTTCAGTACTAATTTTACCTAAACATTTTAATTTGAATCCATTGTGAGTCTTCACTATAAAAGCATTTCAAAGCCTATTTAATGTTCATAATTAAAATTTTCATCAATTCATAAATGATAGCATTTCAGGTAATTTGAAATTTCATACATTAAATACAAAAAATAAATTACACTTTTTACTTAACAGCAGGCATTTCTTTTCACTGTGGAAAATATAACACTTTCTATTAACAAAAAACATATTCCAGATTAAGTAATTCATTTTCCCTTCTTCAGTTATATTACACTAGGCCAAAGTGAAATTTCTTATTTCTTTAAAGACTGTATTTTGGAGACATTTCATAGTTTCAGATTCACCTTCTTGTAATATACTACGTACTGAAAAATAATGGCCTATCTAGATATTTCTGAAGTGGAATACCATTAGAGTTTTAGGTAATACAAGAACACATAAAACATAACTGACACACCACAAGTGTTAGACTATGAATGATCTTTAAAAATTTATCAGACATTCAGCTCAGCATGAAAAAAACATTACTTCGCTGGTTTTAGAAAACCACACAAATTTTTCATAGAACCAACTATATTACATTCAGCCTCACTCAAAACAAGGGCTACACTGGAATAAAATGTTGGAATACCACCGGAGAAATTTGTTGGAACTCTCTGACCTTATTATCACACACTATTATAGTTACATAAAATGTAAGTTGACTTGCTCGATTACTTTCTCTGAAATTCTGTATTGTAATCACCTCTTCTTTTTCCCTAAACATACTTTAGCATAGTCATATAGCATAACAGTCTAGCCATACAGCATAACAGGGCAACATTTCCAATTTTTAAAAGAAACTTGAGAACACTTTTAGAAAAATTAAGTAGACATGTCTTTGCATATGATATATCAGTATTTAAAATAAGGTTGCTTTAGTGGTACAAAGAGGGATTGGTAAATTTGAACTACAAGAAAATAATATTTATCTGTCAAACAATATACATGTCCCAACACATATCCTAAAAACATAATGTAGATAATTATACACAGAAATTGTGTATGAAAAGACATTCTATAAATTCATCATGCAGTTGATTCACTGTTCAAGAATCTATACCATTTGAAATATTTGGTCTTACCAATCAACTGCTTATGTTTTTTTTTAAAAAAAAACACCTTTTGTTAAAAATAACAAACAAAAAAGAAGTGAAAGAAGGGAAGAAGGAGGGAAGTCAAATGCAGTAGAGCTTAATTAACTGCAAATAAATGACAGCATTAATCTTTGTAGAAGACAGAAATAAAGTCTAAGGAACAAAAGCAAAACATAAGCCTACTTAATAGCCACAAAAAGAACAATGAAATTCATCTTAAGTAGAATATGTCAAATCCTGTCTAGTTCATGAATCAAAATATATACATTTACTTTTAAAAATATATTTTAGTACAAAGCTATCATGTGAATTATTTAGCATGAAATAGATCCATAATAAGATGACAGCAGACAGTATCATTTACCAAAAGTCCCAAAGCACATCATAACATCATAAAGTGAACAATATCTATTTTAATTATAGAAGAACACCTAGATAAAATAACACAGGTCTATTGTCATATTTTTAAGTGGTTATATTTATAAGACTCTTGAAATTATATATTCCAGGAACTTCAAAAGTGTTTACTAATGTATTTATGATATTAAATGTATTATTTATTTAATAAATATATTTATTATCAACATAATAACACCATCAGTTTCATACTCAGTCATTCCCTTTTTCCCACCTCAATTCAATCCTTACATACTGATGATTTCTCAAAAGACAACTGTGAATACAAATATCATAAACAGTGACATTGATATTTACAATAAAATGTGATCTTTTTAAACCAAAATCCAACATACAACTGATTTCAGAGAAGCAACTGTTATTTCTACAGAAATAATGACTATAATCTCACCATTTAAAAGCTGTATTCAGAACCTTTACATATTTTGAACGTGCAGAGTGATTTATTTGCAAATAGAGGAAATGCAAAGAATTTAAGGAACAAATAACTTTTTGGATATCAATCTTAAGCAAAATATGGTCAGTGGGTTGGCAGCTGAACACCAAACTTTAGGTTTTTTAGTTGTGCAACAGGAGTTCATGAATGGACAATTTAAACACCAACTTTTATATTTTTTTAATATGCAAAATTTTAAGTAATTTCACCTGGGCTACTGTTCCTTAGAGCCTTAATAATATTAATTATGAATAATCTTCTCAAAGTATTCCCAAGAGAGAGAAGAAAGAGTTTGTTAGACAAGTGAATTGATCAATTAAATGAATAAAGTGGTATTTTAGAAAAGAAAGTCAGAGATTCACAAAGCATCAGATTTTTCAGATTAACTAAAAGAATACCCTACAGCAACAGTGAAAATTAAAATGTGATGTATCGACGGGTGTATGTATGTATTTTTTTAAACACAGATCCAAAGTTCACTATACCAGTATTTCTCTATTAATAAACTGATACCTCTTAAAACCTACACTAATTTCTAGCATAATCGAGTATTCTGTATCACAATCTAAGCTGCACCAATATTAGAAACAATGCCTTTATCTTCTTAGATCTTTAACATTTCTGTGTTTAGAAAAGAACTTCATTAAATCAGTGAAACACATATCCAGCATCCTCAATAAAGAATGGAAATAGAAATTTTATATCAGCAACAATTGACACTGTTGAAAAAATATTCAAAATGTTAACCTTTCAGTTGTTTCACAGGCATAAAGATTTACAAGATGTGTTTTAATATATCTAAGACCGCTTCATTTATACTACAACTCCAAATTAGAAAATAGTAAATTTCTTAGCAAATCCCTGATAACAAATCATTTCACCTATTGAGACATGGGATAGCACCTTGGGTCAGTTTTTAATCATCTTGACTAGGCAGTTTAGTGAATTTAGTTTCAACAGATGCATGTACACAATACACACACTCTCTCTCTTTAGGAAAATAAAATGCAACCTACTGCTCAAATTAAGGGAAACTTAAAGTAACATCAACTGTTAAAAGGACAGGAAAATGTGTGCTCCAAGCCCTTTTTTCATTATCAAACTTACATAAAAAATACAGGGATACTGTAAGTTAAAAAAAAATCCTTAAAGACTTTAATATGATAAAGGATTTAGTTTAAAAAAATGTTTTTAAAATAAGGTAAAATGTCTCCCTTTAATACATTAAATAATACTATATTGTACTGAGGTTTTAAATCTTATTTTCTTCCTTTGTCCCTTTGAACAAAGGTATTTTTTGGTCTCAATCAGTTCTATTACTTGACCATCGAAAATTCACTGCATTCATGCCTTCAGCAAAAACTGAGCATATGCCACAAACCATTACAGCTAGGTTCCGAAGAAAAATTTCTAAGAAACTTGAATGTTCAGGATAAAGCAAACTACATACAATCAAACTACCATTCATTCAATAAAAGGCATATATAAAAAAAAGGTGGTTTTCAAACCCAAGATTTTTGGACCACGGCCTCCCTTTATTGGATACCTTGTTCTATACTGCCACTTCTCACTGGCACTTGTGGGAGCTGTCTTCCCCTGCGACTGCTGAAGGGTGTGTCTACTGGAGGAGACTGGGTTGGACTTCTCTGTCGGTGCATTCTGTAAGCCAAAAACAAAGTGGGGGGAGGGGAATGAAACAACAAAATTCCAACATGGCCTGAAAAAAACCTTTATCTTCCTCCTATTACTATAATAACAGACATAACCTCCCAACTGTGCCTTTGGAAGCAAATTCCAATATTTCCTACTTATGTGCCAAAGGAATATTTAAAAAGAGGCTAAAAGACATGGGGCAGTGTCTGTCACACACACATCTGCACAATGAATTCCTGAACTAAACAGAATTGGATTCACTTCTTTTCATTGTGTTTCTTTCACTTCTTTTCATTGTCTTTCTTTGAAGTTTGCGCTTTCTGGCCGGTTATTCATTCTTGGTAGCGCTAAATCAAATCCACCTAATTACAGCCTCTGGATCTTCATGGTATGAATAAATTAGGGAAAAGAGACTGTTGCCTAAATTGCTATTAAGTAGATATATACTCTAGAATTATTTACAACTGGTAAGAATAATTCTAGTAGCAGACTTTCATAAATTACCAATCACCTATAGTTTACTTTTAAACAGGAAAAACCTTGAATAAAATTTCAAAAAATAACCTTAATAAATGCTATAAAAACTACTAGTTACAATGATTGCAATTACAAATGAAAATCTGAGTAGCATACAGATGCACCACTACTGCAAAGGACTAAGCTGACCTCCATCTGCTGGCATTCCAACTGTTTTTTTTAATTAAAGAAACTAAAACACTCTAATATTTTACTGAATACATGAACATTTTTTTAAAATTCTTCTTACACTTTGAAGCAAATCCAGTTTTAATTTCAGATAATTTCTTATCAAAATTTCACATATTTAAAAAGTTATATATGATTATGCCACAAACAGATGGAAGGACATACACAGCCAGATTTATTTTTTCAATGGTAGCTAATTGGCAGGAGCTATAGAATACTACCAGCACAGTGAAAATAGATGCAAGTAATAGGAGATGTGGGAGAGGTTTCAGTGTCACAAAGAGGGTTAAAAACCATGGTGTCATAATGAGTGAAAGCATCAAGTGCTCAGGAAGGTACAAGACCACACCAACACCTGGAGGCAGGACATGAATGCTGGGCTGGACACTGAATAGCGACCTTGTCAGAAGCGGAGAAGGTGGCGCCGACCCTCCAGGGGCAAGGTGGTGCATAGAACACAGTGTTCTGACACTAGAGTGCTCACTCGACCTGGAGCGAGCGGGATGTTTCCCCCTAATGACTGGCTGATCAGTCGCTCTTGGGGCTGCGTGTCCCCTTCTAGAAAGACATGGTGGGAGAACCCTAAAACATTAGGGTCAAAAAAGATCTTCAGTCAGCAGGTTCACATTTACTTTGATACCACATATCTGTCCAAGGAAAACCTGATTACTCTTATAAGACAGTGATTTTTAAAACCAGAAGAAAACCCATCACAGAATTACTGAAATGGAATTCACATCAAACTGACAAGTTATTATTGCAAATGTTCATGCCATGCAGTTTTTAAAAGGGATAATCTACATTTCCCTAAGGTAATCAACCTGTTCTAAGGTCTCCAGGGCAGAGACTTCTGTGTCTTGTTTTTGTTACTGAGCTGTATCTTCAATGCCTAGAACAAAGCTCCACAGAGACTGAGAGCTCAAAAAAGATATGTTGATTGAATGAGTGAATATAATTAGAATAATGATTACAGGGATATTTTAAGCACTTGCCGTCAAGAAAAAATAACGCCTGTAAAAGTCTTTCTTTTCAATAATTGAAAGTCTATTTTAATATTGAAAAGCCCACTTTTCAATTACTGAATCTATGCCAAATAGATTGCAAAGGAATCTTTTGAGGCTAATTTAAGCAAACAAAAGTATTAAATGATAAAAGATGATAAAATGGAAATGCCTGATCTATGGATAAAAACAAGTGCACTCATATACAAAAATATCTAAAAAAGTATCTGTCCCTATATCAACTATTACCTCAATATGTGTTCAAAATTATGTGAAGACAACTCTGAATAAAGGATTAAGAGTGAAAAATTGATATTTTTATTTCAACATATAATTAGGCTTAAAACAGATACATTTTTTCCATCATTTCATTATCTATTCTAAATAAAAAATGTCTAAAATACCTATTATGTATTGTCTTTTTTTTTTTTTTTTTTTTTACAAATGAAGCAACATAAAACCGCATTCTTTTTAAAGGCTGTAAAATTTACTTAGTATGTCACTAAAAGTGTGTCAAGGTAAGGATTACATATTAATGACCAAAACTATATTAATTATTGGTTGCTTTATTCCATTTTTGTTCAGACTGTATATATTCCTTTTTCTTTTAGGTAAAATGATTCACAGTTATGATGATTTTGATTCAGGGTACCTCCTCATTTTGGAGCAATAAAATGGGAAAAGGTCAGGTTTCAAAAATCATAAGATACATGTGCATTTTATCTTATTGAGCTATGGATTAATGTTTCATCAGATCATAACAGAAACTCTGAAACCTTGAGTTGACTGTCATCTCAACTTATGAATTAAAAAAAAATTGACAATAATATATCAAAAATTGTTCAATAATTCTAAATTAATTTTTCACAATAACTCAACAACGCATGTATACACTTCATACAATTATTGTAGGAAGGCCTGCATGATCAGTTCCTTTATAATGATGTGTTTTTATCTATTCCTCTTTAAAAGCCCTTATCATTCACATAAACTTAAAAGTAATCCTTATTCAAAATACACTTTCTAAATGTAGTTGAAAGTAAATGACACAATTTTTACCATAATACTGAAAAATCTCATGGATCTTTCAATTTCAATAAAATCTTGCTTCATCCCTCAATGCAACTTCATAAGCACTAAAAGGACTACTTAACTGAGACTTGAGATGTGAATAATTTAGGTGAATCTTATAAGGTGACAAAATATAAGAAACAATTTCAGGGATAAGTAATAGGCTTTCTGAGTGAGTATTATACAGCTTGAGAATATCTGCGCCTCGAGACGTGAAGAGCCTGGAAAGAAAAGCTTGTAGTGTTTGAGGCTAATCATTTCACACAAGGTCTGTTTTCCCCTTGACATGAACTAAAAGTCCTATAATAATGACAACAGTTCCTGCCACCAACCAATTTATACAAATAAGAGTCCAGACCACAGTGGAAGCATAGAAAACTATGCTTCCACTTCCCTTGAGGAACAGAGAAGAATGTGGCCGTAAGTCTAGGTTACAAGAGGGGAAATGCAGAACTTAAATAGAGTAAAGCTTTGGAGATGAGAAAGAATGGAATCAAGTACAGTTTTTTAAAAGAAGACCAAAGGACAATTAATAAATTCTGAGATATCGAAGTGTTAAGTCAGGAGACTCTCAGCTGTAGATGATCATTTCAAGCCATGGGATGTGACAATGTAAGGTTGTAAGAAAATGAGTGAGATTTAGAACAACCAGATTGAGAACCGGATAGGGAGTGAATGATGAATGAGTAAAATGATAGTAACAACTATTCTTTACTGAGTATCCATACTAAGCATTTATACATGCCACAGACACTGAATGCATGCATATATATATATGTGTGTGTATATGTATATATGTGTGTATGTATGCATGCATTTTTGTACACATATTTACATGTCTGCATGTATGCATAATTTTTTGGTTTTTTGCAAATGTATAAGTGCATTTTCTGGTATTCTCACAACAGCCACCCTGAGAATTAAGTGTTACTACTCCCATTTTATAGATGTAATAATTGAGGGTCAGAGAGTGACTTGCCAAAAGACAAAGAGCTAACATGAAGTAGAGGTGGGATTCATAAATAGGACTGCCTGGCTTAATGCTAGCACTCCTTTCTGTCCATTGAGACATGTCTTGTTTTTATATCATGACATAGAAATGGTAATTTCACATATCTGTATATATTAATATATATATATGAGTGTGTTACTATAACACAAAACTAACATATGTCCAAGTATCAAATGTGCCTACTCTGCTATATATATCATTTGATAGTTCCAACAATTTTATGTGGAAGGTAATAATATTATTCTAATTGTTTAAAACAAAAAACATGAAGATTCTAGAACAAAATTCCAATTCAAGCCTAAATATGTCTGACATCAGTTCACTGACTCCAGTTCTAAGATCTATTAACCAGTGAACTCAAACCATACCTACTCTAGCTGAAAAGTAGTGTTTTGACCTGAACCTAAGTGAAACACTTTTCTTTACTCATGTATTTCCTTGGTTGCAAATGGACTTGTAGTGAATTGCTTCTATTGAAGCTTAAATATGTAGTAATGGGTTTTTTTTTAATGACTTGTTAGGGGGTGGACATTACATGGTATTTAAAGTCAAGCCTTCAAAATGGCTCCTGCTGACAAAATTGCACAGTAATAGCCCATTACAGACCTGCAGAGGTTCTTCCCAACAGCAGTAGGAGAAAGATAATATGCGTATTTAAGCAATTCTAAAGAGTAGTCTAGAAAAGCAACTCCCAGATAGGATGCAAATTGTAGAAGGTTCCAGAAGAAAAAACTCAACAGAATGGAATGCAGAAATTGTGCTAGCAGTTTATGGAGCTGAATTCACATGAGGATGAGAAGGAAGGCATATATTACTGAGGAGTTTACCAAGAGAATCTAAAACACTGTTTATAAGTGCCTAGGAAAAATGGGAAGAGAAGGGGAGAAGGGAAGTAGAGGAGAGGGGAAGGGAGAGGAAGGAAGGAAAGAAGGAAGGAAGGAAGGAAAAAGAAAAGAAAAAAGAAAAGGAGAGCAAGAGAGAGAGAAAGGAAGGAAAGAAAGAAAAAGAAAAGAAAAGAAAAGAAAAGGGAAGGAGTGAGGGAGTGGGGAAGGAGGGAAGGAAGGAAGAAAAGAAAGAAAGAGAGCGGGGGAGAGGAAAGAAGGAAGGGAAGGGAAGGGAGGTAGGGAGGGAAGAAAGTAAGAAGCAAAGGAAGGAAGAAAGAAGGAAAAAAAAGAAAGCAATCAATTCTGCATGTCTTCTACAACTGGTCACCATATTTTAAAAAACGTTTCCTTACAAGGCTGCTCCTCATATTAAAGCAGGATAGAATAAGACAACTGCAGGTACCTCATTTCCTATTCCGTGATTAAAGAGTTAACAGACACCTGGTAATCCCTTTTTTCTTATCTAGCTTCAAAAGAATTAAAGCAAACTGCAAACTCCCTAAAGCAAGAATTTCCCTAAAGCAAACCAGCAAACTACATAAGCATCTGGTTACTACAAACCATGTAAATCTCAGGTATTCAAAGGTCACTAGAGAAGCCTGCTAACAACAAAACCTCCCTATAAAACAAGCTAACCCAGTCCACTCAAGTGTGTGCTTCTCCCTTGAACACATCCGTATTAATTTCTTTAACACATACTGTCTCTTTAATAAACTTGACTACTTATTCCTACTGGCCTTGTTATGAATGCTTTTGGTGACCCACGAAACCTGGTATGAGGCTTAGCTAGCAGTACTGATAAGGCTTAGCTAGCAGTACCGTCAGCAACACTCTGGTTACAGTAAGGCCAAATCTGTTGAGGCAGGCAATGGGCATCAAAAGTTATGATTATTTCATAGAAAAATGTTGCTAGAAGCCAAGGTATCACTGTGTGGTACGACTCTTTTTGGGAAGATGTTAACCCAATGGACAAGAATCAGTGACCCAGGTTCACTCGTAGATATCAACTCAAAGCATCTTCTGAAGAAAGGAAGGCTAACACTAATATTTAGACAAGCCAGGCCTGTTCTTTTAGGACCAGCTACTCAATAATTCATTTAAAAACTAGGTTTGTAATTTGCATTCTATTAATAAATAAGGAAAGAAAAGCTTTAACTATCATCAACTAAATCTACCCTCCTAAAAAATTAAGGCTTTTCTACTAAGACCTACAAGCAAAGTAGAGGCAAGTGTAATATGAATATGGACCTTAAGAAGCAAACATTTGAGATTGGGGGGTTAACCAAATCTTCGCTGTTCTTACTGGAGGGAGGGAGGATTTGTTTTTATCCACAGATGATTTCAATGTTGCAGAAGAAGATGCCCAAATATCACTTGTCTGAAGTTAAGCACCTTCAACTGCCTCTGGAATTATCCAATGCTTTGTAAAATAGCATCCTACTGTCAAAAAAATATTTATTGGTATATCCTCAACACCCATAACTGTACACAGCACTCACTCGATTATTAGCTGTTAGATGAGTGAATGAAACGTGAATATAATAAAGAGCATCTGACTTTGAGGAAACATTACAATCATGTCAAAATAATTGAAGTCATGTGTGGAGGACTGGGAAGGATGCTTGGAGATTTAAAACTTGCCTAAGGAGTTCAAGTCATTTATAATGTTAAAAAAAAAAACAAACCACAACTACATTTAACTGAAGTGAGATTAAAACCCATTAATGGCTCAAAACTGAATAAAATGAAGTCAAAATTCCGTATCATGGCTCGCAAGATCATTAACAACAAAATGTTTAATGATATATCCAGTTTTTTATCTAACCCTCTCTTTCCATTTCCTGAATTCTATTCTCCTTCCATCCCAAAGGTGAGTTAGTTTCCCAAAGTCAGTGTTTCGTCACACTGTTCCCTCTCACAGATTATTTTATACTTCACGTCAACTTTCTTTATCTAGAGGTAGGTCAAATGACACTTGTTTAAGAAACCGTCCTAATCTCTTTCTCACTATGCTTTCTGTGTTCTCTCTGTAACCTTGTGCATAGATCTATAATAAGAGATATAACACGTTTGTGCACACATTCATTATTGTTGGGTAAATGAAAAGGTGAGTGAATATATATTAGTTGTTATTTTATAGGTGTTTTACAGCTATGTCAAAAAAGTAACAACATTATACCGACAACTACTAAGAAAATCAAAAATTGTGGAATTAAATGTGAATTTCAAAAAGTCAGAAGCTCTTATTATTTTTACATTTAATAAATACTTTCTTTGCAAAAAAAATCTAAATTAAGTTAAAGTTGTCACAGAATCTTACTCATTTGTAGAAAAGATACAGGAAAAAATATGGTATTATTCAGATAAATAATAGACATTCAAAATACTTGCATATGCCACGTACTATACTCATAGTAACATTTAAATCGTCTCAGAAACAAAATACATACTCCAATATGTATTTGGAATGATTATGGATTTAATCATCTTCAGAAATCAGAATGATCACTTAAAGAAAGATAGGAGCTATTGTTTAAAACCTAAGATTTAAGATGATCCTTCAAATGATCTTTCTCTTGTTTCTTAAATGAAACCATTCCCATATAGGAGTAGATGTATTTTACATGGACACTTCAAACATCACGGCTTGTGTCTAAGGAGTGATCATGTAAAACAAGAGTGGGGGCACCCCTGAATATGTAAAACAGCAGCACAGCACAACACCAAGCCTACCTTTCTGTATCAGAGGCAGTGCCTTTCCTAGTCTGTTTTTGGATGCTAGATCTTTCAGACTTTCTGGAGTGCCTGTGGAATGAAATGTTAAAGAAATACAGAATATATGATAAATAAAGCTACAATTATATCACACAATGACAAAAGCAAGAAAAATGGCAACTATCAGACCTAAATGGTTTTGTCAGTCAGTACTTCTTAAAATAAAAACAAATAAACAAAAATCAGAATGGGTGCTGTGTGGAAGACACAAGTTGCCCAACAGGAAATACGAGCAGCTGGTATTTCCGTCGTCTACGTAGGTACGTCTACAGCAATATTTAATACGGGCTCCTGCTGAGCAACTCTGTCTCTCCTGATGAGTAAGTTAATTGAATGATAAAATGTAGGGATGATAAACATGATGATGGCAATGGTTAGACGCTGAAAGACCACAAAAGGGTGATATACCCTCTAGTTTTACAAGTTGAAATCTGGGGCTATCAAATTTTTTCCCAAGACAATTATGAAATACAGAAAAGAAAAATGCTATAGTGAAACATGTTTGACAAAAGTGAAAGTGCCTTAAATCAACATTAAACTTTTTGGTACATCACAGTAAAGATGTGTTTCTAATCTTGTGGCATTTAAAATATTAACACAAATCACAAATTACAGAACTAATAAAGTTCCTGATTTGACCTATGTTACAAAAGCACATTTTCTCATTGAATATTCGGAGCTTGAAATGCATTCGCCCACAGAAATAATGTCTTTTAAATAAGGCTTATTTCTCAAGGCAGCATATGTCTGTCTATTTAGCCTAAATTTTGTCTAAGATGCTACATGTTTGAACAAATAAATGTAAAATACTGTGCTCAAGAAACTCACAGTTGAAATAACCCAGAGAAACATAACATGGAATTTGTATTTTTCTTACTGGTTCTCTACAGTTTATAACTACTTTTCTTTCCTCATTTCCCGTATTCCTAGCAATCTTAATAGGACAATTGCCTTTACTTATTAATTACACAGCTCCTAATTGAATGCCTAGGACATGTCAGGTCCTGCTAGGTGCTAGAGACACATCGAAGTATAAAGTCGGCCTTCACAGGGTGCAATAACTTCCTGAGCTGCTCAGCTCTCCCCATCTCTTCTGCTATCGCCAGAAACTTGGTTCACACTATCTTGCCCCTTTAATTCATGGCCTCATGTAGGTTTTCTTCAGCTGCCTGTCACAACAAATTCTACTTCTAAGATGGAAAAAAAGGGAAGAAACAGAAGAAGGAGGCATCTTTCACATCACTTTCCCTGAATAGTTGGTTATCAGTGTACTCAATATATTGAAGGCTAACTCTATGTTAGGCACAGTGGGAGAAACTGGCTTATTTAACCTTCACGATAATCTTTTAAGAAGGTGCCCTCTCCATTTCACGGGAGAGGGAACAGATTTAGGGCAAGAACAGTCAGTCAGTAAGTAGCAGAACTGGGATTAGAGTCTGTCTTTCTGGCTCCTAAACTATTTCGACCATATATCGTTCAGCAAAAATAGTTGAGGATATTGGTTCAAACTCATCCCCCTTTGGATATACCCTTGTTCAAGTGAGGAAACTATAAAATCTGGTACAGGCCTGGAAAAGTACTAAGAGAGAAATATCTCTCTGACATTAAGGATCAGTAGTATTTATTTACTGCTTCTATGGTCAGGAGAGGGAATTGTGGGGTGAGCAGAAGAGTAGAGGAGGACATAGCATAGATGTCTGAAATCAATGAAAGAAAGTTGTTGGGAAGGGAAGCTCATTTCTGAACCGTGGGGGAGGAGGGTGGCTACATAGCAGGAGAAGGTAAAGGAAGGGAAGAAGAGAGGCAGAGTATGCAGGTTTACATGGTCAGATGTATTGAACTGAAAAGGAAAAGGAGTGTACTAGTATGGGGAATTTCAGCTCGACTGCAAGGGTGCTCAGGAAAATTGCCTGGGAGATAAAAAAAAAGTGTTCCTTTTCTCATCTTTAGCAGAATGAAGGATGAGCAAGAGCAGAGGATTTCAGGCAGATTAGCAAAACTTGCCATTAAAGGTTTTCACATCATATTCATTCATTCATTCCACAAACATTTACTGTGCATGTATACGTGCTGGGCAATGTTCTATGCACCTGGAATATGTCTATGAACAACTCATACGCAGAATTCTGCCTTCAAGCAATTTACATTTTATTGGCAGAAGACAGACAATAAACAAGAAAAAACTCAAGCAAATAAATTATATAGGATGTTAGATGGTGATAAATGCTAATTTAAAAACACAAAAGCAAATATAGAGCAGGACACCAAAAGACCAGGACTTGGGATGGTGTTTGGAGCAGGTGCAGACTGCAATTTTAAACAGGGTAGTCAGGGAAAGAGTTATTGAGAGGGTGACACTTTAACAAAGACTTAAGGTGAGGAACTTAGCCATGCATATATCTGGGAAAAGAGTCCCAAGCAGAGGAAACAGCAAGTTTAAAGGTCCTAAGGCAGGAACAGGAAGGAAGTCAGTACCTTATAGAGTAGTTGAAACAGCCAGGGGAAATGGAAAAGGAGAGAAATCCCAGAGTTGGGGGGTGGGGTAAGGTGGGGAGAGGGATTGTGCGGAACCTGATAGGACTTCGCACAAACTTTCAATCCCTGCACAACTAAAGGGTTATAGACTCCTTACAGAACGTTCCTTTCTTTCCACCTATCCTTAATAATCTTGTTAATATTTGTACATAAGTGAAATGCCACTTTCGTGAAATTCTTACACTCTTCCTCCTATCACTTAATGGATTAATAAGCTTGATCACCACAGTAATTGATGATGGTGATAGTGATGATGACAATACTATCTAATGCTGACTAAAGGCTTCCTGTGTGCTAGAATGATCACTTCACCTACCTTACCTCATCCAATCCTGCCAATCCAATGACATGGGAACTACTGTTTCCTTTTAAGAGTAAGAAGTAAAGCTTAGAGGATAAATATTTTTGCTCTAACCCACACAGTCGTTAAGAGCCCAAACTAAGATATGATATGACAGTCTATAATCTTAAGAGCAGTGTTCACATTGCATCTCTGGCATAACTGACACTGTAGCCTAGCGGTTAAGGGCATCAACTCTACAGTCAGACTTACTGGGTATAATCTCAGTTAAGTTTCTGTGTACTCGGGTGACTTCACCCAAGTTACTTAATCTCTCTTTACCTCAGGTTATCGTCTACAAAGTGGGGATAAAAACACTATCTACCTAATAAGTCTGCTAATTCCAAGTGTTTCAATAGTACTTAGTATTTATATTTGTTATGTGTAATTTTTGTAATATTATTTAGAAATAAGATTTGTTACTGAAAGTTAAAACTAGCAAGTGATGTCATAAAAGTATTGTTAAAAATAATAACATATACTTGTTTCTTGAAGGCAAAGGCTCTTACACATCTAAAACAGTACTGTGCTCAGAGTTAATGTGCCATAGCTGGATGATAAAAATGTTTCTGCGGAGGTTCGCACATCTGATTTTTTTTTTATACTCTTGTCAAGGATGCCTTTTTATGTTTTCAAATGCCAATGAAATTTTCTTTCACCAATGATGCTTCTAAAGATGTCTACAAAAGGACATGCCTTTAAAATTTTTGTAATCATATAAAAGAATCGTCAAATTGAGTTAAAATTGTATACTTACTTTATAATTTAATTCAGTGTAAAGGAAGAACAGGGAATAGAAATTTAATGTCTTTCAACACCAAATCTTAAAGTGTGGCCATAATTAAATTATACATGTTTTTACAATGCTGTTTCCTGGAATAAACAGAAGTTTGGGATATGGTATGAGGGTTTACCACAATCAATCTATACTCACACATATACTACCAAAGACATTGATAATGCAATCATAAAGTGGATCACAATGAAATGAACTAACTTATACCTGACACTACTCTTCCTAAGTTCCTTGTGGTCAGGAACTGCATCTGTTTGGGTCATTACTGTAATACAGATATCTGGCACATAGGAGGTGCTCAATAAGTTATTTATTGAATGAATGATTAAGAAAGTAACAATATATTGAGTACTATCACAGAATTTTAGAATCTAAAAATTACAATGAGCAAAAAACTAGAGCTATAAAATCCAGTTTATATCCAGTCTAACAAATTTAAAAATGCAACTTTGCATTTTTTGGGGGAGTTCCAGTAAATATGAAATGGTTTAAATAAGAAATGCCCTCTGGTTTACTTCCTTATGTATAGCAAACTACCAGTCATTATTATGGGCTGGATGTATGTTTTTTTCCCTGATGCAACAAGACAGCATGGATTCAATTTTAGTGTTTTAAGGGACATTATAATTTGGCTAGTACAAGTACTCCTCTCTGAATTTACAGATGAGGAAACCAAGTCCCAGAAAGTTTAAGGGTCTTTTCCAAGGTAATACAGGACTTAATTACGTGGTGAGGACACTCTCAGGTCCAGTGTCCTTAGATCCTCTCTAAACTCTGCAATACTGCTTTGATGTTTACCTAAGGGATGAATGGACAGAAATGAACAATAGAGGTGACCGTTTCAGTGCTCTCATCGCACCTTATTTACTTTTGGATTTAATATGATGTTTTTGTTTCAGTAAATTTTTGCTATTGTTATTTTATTATTCATTAGGAATGTTTCTTTGGTTTAAGTCAGACTTGGCTTATACATATAAGAATCATAAATCTTAATTTATTTTCTTTACTTCACAATGTACTGGTGATATGACTGGCGTTATGCTTCCTAATTCATAGGGCAAAAATGAAATTTCTTAAAAGCTATGAAGATACAATATAAGTTATTAACAAAATTATTTGATTATTAAATTGAAGTAAAAACAGCAATCAGAAAATTGGTATTGTCTAAATTAAACCTAAAGTCTTTTTGATGTTCCATTTTCAATTATTATTTCTTTATCATTAACTTAAGTGTAAAGATTTATAAAATGCACAAACGTAAAGAGAGATAATTGGTAAAAATATTTTTATGCTACTTTCCTTTCTTGCTTAATAACAAATTTCAGTTTGATCAATTTCCTGAAGACATCGGTAAATAAAGGTTTTCTACAGCTATTACAATTCTATTACAATGTCAAATTAACATGTTAATGAAATAGTAAGATCATTTAAGGTCATTTTATAATAAAATGAAAATAGAGCATGTTTTGTTTTAGGAAAAATGTAACAAAAATCTACCATGTTTTACTTTAGATTAACATTGATTTCATGAGAATATATCTTTATACATGCTGGCTGACTACCTGGATGGCTTATATTATTTTAATGTAGAATGTAAATCTCTAGCATCATATTTTCTTAGCAGTTTGGGAAAAGAAAAGAAAAATTGAATAGAAAAAAAACAAAATAAAATGTTCATATGCTTTGAAGATGGATGCTTGCACTTAAGATACATTTGTCTTTCTGTTCATTATTCATTGTTCATATACATGTCAACAGCTATTTAACAGCGTCAATAAACATTTTATAGAACAGATATGTTTCTTTAATTCTAACAGAGGGCATTTTTGGGAAGCACACATCATAAAGGACGTAATGATGCATTATCATTATATAAGTAATGTACTGAGTCTATGAAGTCACTCTACATTAAATCTGTACCTACATGGTAGCTACCATGAATTTCAGAAGTAAAAAGTAGATGACTTTTATTCCAGAAATATTTTCAACGGAAAAAGAAGATTCTTATACTGTGACTCTTAAGAAACCATGTGACACCTTTGGTCAAAGATTCTTATTCACCAGCAGCTGCCACAAAACAGGTATGGAAAACTATACAGACTATGGTTGTTTCCAAAACAAATTACAGCTATTTGAGCAGAATGATTCAGGAATTAATCTTAAACAGAGTGGGATGTTTTTGTCATCTTAATAATTTAGGACCTCTGAAAACAGGATTATTTTATCAAATATTTTCAGTATTTAAGTCAAATACTGATAAATCACATCCTTAAAAACATATGGGTTGATGCAAAAACATTCTAAATCAAAATTTTAAATTTAATAACATTAAGATAATGAAATGTTTAAAACACATCTCAAAATTTACCAAATAAGAATACTGCATTTAAGAGTAAAACATTTACAGAGAAGAATTTAAAGTTGAATTAGATATTACTACTAATAATAATTTACACTATTCCTTCACGCTTAAGGATTGGCTAAACTGTGCACACTAAATTCAGAACTTTGATACTTCAAGGACATATTAAAATAATTGTTTTTCTTAGTTATTGCTCACTAATATTTGGCTAATGTCAAGTCACATGTAGATCTAAGTGTTAATAAGATTCACATACAGAATTATTGCACACAATTGTTAAAAAAGTTATTTTGCACATTAAAATATGCTTATTTAAAAAAGAGACCCTTCGTTATTGGAGTGGTAATTCTAAAAAGGCTTAAACTTTATAGTACTAAAACAGAAAGCAAATTTTCACTAAAATTGTTAAGTTAGAAATCTGACCTAGGGGTCCATCATTGTTTTAAATATTCTACTACGTCTAGAATGTATATCTAGATCCATGTTAATTCCAAATAAATCTACAGTATCATTGGAATTGGCATCAAGAATGCTCACTATTAAAAATGAAATTAAATGTGTCTCTGTGTGCATTTAAACTATGAGAAATGAGAGAGTACCTAAACACTTTTCAATTTACTTGAATTTACTACAGAACTCTGTTAAGCAAGAATTTACTTTTAGTATGACAATATTATTTTCAAACTAATCAAATGTGGCCCTGATACAGGACACCGAAAGGTTGACTGTATAAGCTGTAACTGATTTTAGAATCTTTTCCTTGCTACCAGACTCTTAATGCAAAAGCCACCTAACATTGAAATCCTTATGAACAGTCACTATATCCAAATCTAATGCCATATTTACTTCACTTAGAAATTGGGAGAAACTTCTGAATGAGTAGATAAAGCTGGTGACAGAAGAAACAAAGTATTCACCATGCCAAGTGTTAGGATGGTAATTTAAACACTATACACTTCAGTAATTTCTCTCCCATTTTTATGGGCACAAATTGCTCTTATAAAAGTTTTCTATTTTCTACAGTAATATATAATCATATAAAGACATGAAATGCATTTCTTTGGTGAATATAGGAGTTATTTACAAACAAGTCACAATAAAAAACAAAATGTATATTCTAAATTATGTATTAATATTTTCCTTAATAATCTAATGAGTACAATGAAGGGTAGAACAAGAATGAAATAATTAGATGAGACCTTGGACAAGTTATTTCAGTCTCAGTCTTCTCATCTATAAATTATTAAACTCAGCAAGATAATCTAAAAAGATCACTTCTGCCCCTAAAAATCTACCCTTAAATAGCTAGGAAATCAAATAATATATTTAATTCATACACCATCTCATGCATGCAAGAACTGAAACTATTATATGGATTCCCATTTTGCTTAATCAATGCCCACATAAACTTATTTATATCCATAACAAAAAAAATCACATTTAATAAGCCCTATATTCAAACCACCATTATATAAGATGAAATCAAGTTTCTTGATGGCCAAGAGTTTGCCTTCATTAGGTACTACTGAGACCCCAGCCTTCAGAATTGTGCTCACAGTAGGGGCACAAGAGATATTCGCTAAATTAATGAGTACCAACATGGATGTAAATTTTTACTTAATTCATGCAATTATTTTATATTTTTATTTGAAAAGACTTTACATTAGTAACAATTTCTGGAATGGAGATTTTACTAATTTTTCTAGTATTAGAAATTCTGTCCCAGAAACCAGATAATAGGAGAAGAAATTAATTTTACATTCTGAACATATAAATACAAATCATATTGAGTTAAATGTCTTAAAGAGTAAAACATGCTAAAATAGTCCTGAAACCTTCATAAAATATCATAGCTTGCTTTTTCCCAGCTACAAAATAACACTAATGCTTTCCTTCTGGGTAGTGTTAAATTTTCTTTCAAGCTGAAATCCTTAAGATATTTTGAGTGTTCATAGAAATTGAAGATAAATTAAGTCACCCTTAACTAAGGCTACAATTACTCTGAAGGCTGTATACCTGCATATCAAAATACAAACACACACACATGCACAAACCATATGCTTGGATGATGTGTTCTATTTTTGAAATCACTGCATCCACTTATGTACTTTAGAAATACTATCAATGTGGTGGCTGAATTTCTGTTTACACCATAAGCATAACATTCATAATACCCCAAAATCTTTCGTGACCAGTAGGGAAAATATTCAAAGATAAGGAATATATATAACAAACACCATAAAACAGGAGAATTGGTGTAACTATAACTGAGAAGGATAACAAAGTAATGAAAAATGTACACTGTGGCACTTAAGGCATAACAACATGAAGTAGATTCAAAGCACTGATACTACTTCTAACAACCTACCTTATGGATTGACCCCTAGCCCTTGACGATATTCTCTTTAAAAATACAATATTCACAAAATATATAAGAATCAGGTGTCAACCAGAAGCTTAAACTTAAACTTAAACTTAACTTTCAACCAGAAATTTAAAAATATACTCCAAAGCCGAAATTTCATTAACAAGTTTACATAGTAATAAAATAAGACAACCAAGATTAAATCATGAACCAATATAAGAAAGGACTCTGACAGATTTTAACATAGTATAAAGCACCTGAGAATTTATGTTTATTCACGTGCAAATAAAAACAATATTTAAGTATTTTCTAGAAATTCAAAACACTGAGACAAATGTTCATTAAACAGAAACTTTCCCATTGGATATCCATTTTGTTGTGTTTAAAACTGTGTCATCTGCATCCAAGCCTCATTTCGGTAAACATTCCGAGGTGCTTTATTAAACTGATGCAATCACATTACATCTTGCTCTTGCTCCTGAAAGGAAGCATGTTAACCAGCATTTCCCTCGGTAATCCTTCTCTTGGTGGCCTACAAGCCTCTAAAAGCCACTTTTCTTTGAGGAGGAGTTGACTAGTACCTGTCATTCTCCGGAGATGCATGCTGGATTTGAATCCTGGGACTAGGAGGTCGTCTCCTATCTAGGGAAGGGGACCATCTACCCCTGTTTGCCCAATGAACAAGACAGGAAAAAAACAGGACATTTAGTAACTCCTAAAATAAAAGAATATATGGAACGCTAGGACTGGAAAAGCACCCCCAAAAAAGCAAAGTGTAGATTTGCTCCATAATTTAATCTTACCTTTCACGTCTTAGAACAATAGATTATAATATTGCAAGTGAAGAAAACCTGTAACTCTAAATGTGAAAAGAGACAATTTATTTGGTAATATTCTTGAAATCTAGTACAAATTTGTTCCTTCAAAATGTACTTGTGTGCATATGCGTAAGTGTGTACATATATCTATGCAAACACACACATATGTATATAACTTTGTTTAAAAAAAGTGCATCCTTAAGGGTCTGGCTTATGTTCAAATAAAAACAGATTCAATAAGCTACCAATGCTTTTTTTTGGTACCAAGCCTTGAAGTTATTGGGTAAAGTGGAAAGATTCAGTGTGCGAATTTAATACAAGGCAGGAAAACAATTTATGAGGAAGAAATAAAATGCTCTTGAATGTGGAAACAATGACATGAAGAAATGATTTATGGGAATGCTATTAATTAAGTCTTAAAAAGTTTTCTTGGGGAAAACTGCAGGGCTAATTACTGAAATATAAAAATTTTCCCACATGAATACCATGAGACAATATAGATGGATGTAAAGGTAATATAGTATTACATCTTAAAATTTTGTTAATATTTAATTGCAGAAGCCTCTCTGAGTTGGTCAGCAATTTTTTAATTTCAGCATTTACAAGTTGGAAACTTGGTTCAATTATTTGTTAAACTATCTTACATGCCTGATTGTGCATAATCAGGTTCACAAATTACAAATATTCTGGTGCAAAATGAAAAGAGAAATAAAGAACTGAACAGGTCAGATTTCGAAATTTGTATTTGTTAGATATGAAAAATTTAAGCAGGGTAATTTCTCTGGGCATTGGCTTTCTCATGTGCAACAAGGGATAACTGGAAGCTCTTATAGCAAGATTCATCTTGCTATAAGGTTTATAATTATCCAAAGGAGACTCCTAACATCCCTACCTCCACCCCCAAAGTCATCTATCTTGCCATTTTAACTTGGTTTACTGGATTTATTAGAAAATTTGGGTAAAAGCAGCAAAGGCCTGTCAACACGACATTAGGATCTTTGTGTCCAGCAGGTACTCAATTCTGAAAGCTCTTTGGAAATCTGTACTTAAATCAATCAGCCTTAGACAGACAAATTCAGTGTGAAACAAGTCAGGCTTTGAGAATGCTGTGAAGCAAATCACAGAATTTGAGCAGAAGATGAAACTCTGTACCATGTTTCCTTTAATGTGTTATATGTCGATAAAATTAAAAGACACTTTGGGCAGTCTCTGGGAATTGAACCTGGGTCTCCGGCATCGCAGGTGAGAATTCTGCCACTGAGCCACCATTGGGCCACCCTTGGGTTAGTTTTAAATGTACAAAATGGCTGGCCAATGCAATCTGAAACGTCTTGCTTTAAAATGTTTTTTTTTTCTTCATTTTGTTAGCTTTTGTTCTGAGAAATAAAAGAATATTTCTAAAATAACTGAAATTGTTTTCTACATTAAGTGATATTTAATTATGCTAAAACTCACTGTTATTTGAAAACAAAAAAAAAGAGTTAATATACTTCTTGTGAAGTAATAAGAAATATTAGCTTGCCAGGATTATGAATAACCTTGCTTCCTGAGGTAAGATTCCAGTCCTTGTGTTTATTTAAACATAAACAAAGGTAAAGAAAAGATAAAGAAAAATGCCAAAACTATGAAACATGCAGTTAAAGCTATGAAGGAGAAAGGTGTACATTTAGAAACAAGCAATTGCGAATACAAGGTAATTCTGTAAAACAAATATTATAGCATAATATGTATGTATTTATACACTCAAAGTCCTTCTAAATATGCTGATATGCAGTACCAATTCAAAAAATTGTTTTCCTTTTTCAGATATTGGGCATGATGAGAACAGAAGCAATCTTTATTCTTTTTTTTTTCCTGGTCTGAAGAATAGATATTACATAAGTTTAATATCACACATCTGTGAATTTTAAGTATATTAGCATATTTTAAGAATGTGTGCAATTTCTTTTTCTCCTGTCACAAAGAAGAAAAGGATCAAAATTAGAATCTTTGTCCCTACATTACTGAGAAATACACAAAGCTTCAACTTCATTTTTACATTATAGGCTAACATGGCAGGGTATGTAGATATTAGTCACAAAGTGGAGCTAAACCAGCTCTTTCTTGATTTCTCTTTCCAAACCAGCCTGCTTGCAAGTTACATTAGTTAGTTACATCCTTACTACTTTAACATCAGGTATACTATATTTAATAACTCAAACATTTATTTCTTGGGAGCCCAACCCTTTAACTGTGCTCAGAAAGGGAGTAAAGCTGATCAGATAGACACGTGAAAATATCGATAGATTTTGAATTCCCTGTGGAAAAGAACTGTAGTGCTTTGTTCTTCTTGACAGGTGCATCAATTACACACAGCAGAGAAAAAATAGTCAATAAATATTTGTGGATACTTAAGTATACGATAAGCAGATAAGACTCTAGGCTTTGCAGTAACCTAGGTAAGAAATGACGACAACCTTGAGGGTGACAGTGGTGACAGATAGGACATACTGGTGAGATATAAGGAAATTAAAATTGACAGGCCTTAGTTAGCAATTAAATGATTCTCAGGTTGTGGCTTTTATTCCCCTAGCATTCATATAACTCAAAGCAAACGTGTGCATGTATGTGTGTGTTTAAATCTGAAATTAATACACACACATGCATATCTAGATTATATTTCAGTGGTACATATCTCCTAGCAGAACATGGTTAAGCAGCTTAATTATCTAAAATAGATATTATATGGAAATGCAAATCATTTGACACATTAATACCGGCAATCTAAAATATGTGGGAGGTTATTATAACATTAGAAGAAAAGCCAAACAAATGAGATATCTGACTGTATAGAGTATTTTGTTATCTATTCCCAATAAACATTTTAGTCCTTTCCTCCTAATATTGTTTTAAACTGAATTTCACTTATTTTAACTAATACACATACATTGAAACAAGACTTACCATATTAATATTTAATTCAATTCAATTTTCAGTTTTTGAGCTTTAAGTAGGAACCTTCTTTTCCTTTGGTCTCATGTTTCCAGGTTTAGGTATACATTTGTTCAAGTAATGCTCCTGGTCTCTCTCCACTCTTTCCTTCATTTCATCCCAAGATAGAAGAAGGGCTTATATGTCAGGGGAGTTTCTGCTAAGGAGTTAGGCACAGGTGACTTAGCCTTTCAGGATTCCTCTTTCCAAACCAAGTTGCAAGCTGCTTGTAAAGACCAAACATTCCAATCTGGTCTCAGCCATGAGATAAGAGGCCTAACCCTGAACGGGAAGCCCCTCGTGGTTAGATTAATCTATGGTGAGTTATTAGCAAGCATAAAGACCAATAGTCACAGTGTCAAAATCTGTTCATTGTACTTATGGTGATATTTAGATTTCCTATCTTTCTTGTTCCCACATGTAGTGCACAATTAGATCCAAATTTGGGAGTAGAAAACTGAGGTGCTACTTATAAGCTCCCAAATACCAAAATAGAACATTTACTAAGTAAAAAAGGAAAGGAAAATAAAGCTGTCACTTAATGATGGCCAAGACAAATAAAGATATGCTTCCTGCCCTCAAGGGGGCTACAATATAGTGGCTAACAAATACTAAGCAAAAACAAACAAACAAACAAAAACAATGTGTTTTAATAGAAGTAAACAATATTGGGTGGGCCCAGAAAAGAAGGTACATGATTCTGACTGGGAGAAAGAACGGGAAAGTGGAGGTGGTTAAGAGAGGTTTTACAAAAGATACAGTATTTGACCTGCATTTTTTAAGAACAAGCAGAATTTTTAAGCAACAAAGGGAGAATGTACTTTAATTTTAATGGAGAGAAAACTTGATACCCAAAGCACTAAAGAATATTACTAGAGCTAATGAGAAAAGTAATGGGGGCAGATCGGAACAGGAGAAGAAAGGTTAGAAGAAATGAAAGGGATCTATTTTGAAGGAACTGATAGGTTTCATCGACTCACTGAAAGTGGGGGAACAGGAGGAGAAATATTTTCAGATTATGTAGATTATGTGGCTGGCTGGGGGAGAAGCCTTTTGCTGTAAAGGGAGAGGTGTGGAGATCATGAATTTTGTTTAGATATTCTGATTGCTCAGTGTCTAACATCCATTTAAAATTTTGGGTCTGGTGCTCAGGAGCAGAAATTTGGGTTTGGTCAATTACAGGGGAGAGTTGTCTTCACAGGTTTTAGAGTAGGAGTCTTTGATAGAGATATAGTTTAAGGGAAAGTGTGGGTCACACAAAAGAGGAAAACTGAGAATGAAGCTAGGGAAATAAATTTTTACATAGGACAGAGGAACAAGAGAAGCTGCAAAGGAGACTGAGTCAAAACAAAGGCGTGAGAAAATTTGTAGAGGGCACTTAGCGGAGGAGAGGCAGAAGTGATATGGTGGCGAATATGACTTGTTTGTGGATGTCGCTGACAATCAGGGATCCAAACCTAACTCCCAGAGTTACGTCAGCACAATGGTAGAGCAGCAGGAAGAGAGAGAAGTCAGATTACAAAAGTTAAGGCGTTACTAGAAGGTAAAAACTGGAGGCAGAAGTATAGACTACCCTTTCATGGGCTTTCAGTAAAACTATGAATGCTACGAAAGGTCAAGGGAGAAGATAAAACATCTAAGACAAGTAACTATCCTTCAGGGGCTATAAAATCAATGCCTCTGAACTTCAAGTGATAATTTGCTTTGCAACCTTGGAAGGGAAGAGCTAATGGCAGGCATGCAATTCTCTCCTTCTCTAGCAGGGAAGAAGGGGAAAGAATAACACCTGACAGACCCTGATAAAGATGAAGGGGGGATGCAATTATCTTGGCCAGACCTCCATGTAAACATGCAATGGTATTTGCTAGTGAAACAATAAAGAAAAAGCCCTTATCTATAAAATGTTTTTATAGGATAAAACTGGTTTTCCTAGATCATTCACTGTAAACAAACCGGAAATTTCTTGATTTATAGGACAAGACCGGATTGGAGAATGGGGTAGTCTGTAACCATTTTTTCTATAGGGTAATGAACAGACTATTAAATGGAAGAGCTCCAAAACCAAACAGCTTTCTTTGAAAACAGTCTATCCATATGTATTGCTCAAAACTCATCTGTTAATCTGGGCCAAACCATGCTTACAATGGAAAAAGGTGACTCTGATGGCTTCAGGCTTTTTCAGGAAAAGAATGTTTTCTCTGCCCCCGTTACTTCCTTTATCTTTTGAATCATCAGCGATGTTTGGTGTTGGGTACTGATCTTCTTACCAATTTCACCTTTTATAGTAATACAATCTTTGTTTTGATAGTCAGTGTGGCTACTTCAGAAAAGAGCATTTCTTTGGCAAAATAGCATATAAATGCCAACTGAAATGGGTTTGAATAAACAGTTTAACCTTCCTAGTTCATATGGATGTGGGAATATGTTACTATCTTAAGAACGTGGAACTATGCTGTTTTAAAAATGCCTCTAACATTTTATCTACCATGTATATACCAACCAGAGAAATTAAGTAACCTGGAAAACTTTCTAAACTTCCTCCCACATTATATCACCACTAATGTTAATGTTGTATTCTGCTTCAAAGCTGCTTTTTGTTGTGAGCTCAAATTGGTATTCACGGCCCCTATCCTAGAAACTAACAGGCATCTACAACTTGTTCAATTTACTTGGTGAAAACTTACCTCCCTTTATCTTCTTTTTTGCAACAAAATGACCCTTATAAATTGAGGATCATTAAGAGTACCAATTCCAATCTCATTTTTTAATGAAAAATTTCCTTTAATTCAATATACAGAATGAATATAGGTTTCAATTATATTTTTCTTCTTCTATCACAGACAAGTACACTCAGACTTTATGCTGCTGACCTGTGTGATAATTATGGCCAGTTTATTCATCTGTGAGATCACCTGTTTTAGGGTTACTATCTGAGAGGTAAAATTCACCAATGTACACATTTGTGATCTCCCTGGTTTCAATGTTACATAGGAACATATGCTAGGAGGAGTCATCACAGAAAGAGTCATACGCTGTCTAAGTCAGCAGTCACAAGCCACATGGGGCTACTGAGCACTTGAATGTGGCTACTTCAAACTGGGATGAGTTATTAAGTAGAAAATACACATTAAATTCAAATAACTAGTACAAAAAAGGAATGCAAAATATCTCACTAATAATTCTTATATTACTACATGTTAAAGTGGTGATACTCTGGATATTTGGGTCAAATAAGACTACCAAGTTTACTGGAATAGAAAGTTCCATCATAATGAAAACATTAGTTGTTCATAATTAGGTGAGCATGTAACACATAATCCCTGAATGCATCTGAAGTAAAACCAGAATTATTCTTTAATCAAACAATGAGAAGCTAAGCAAAATTACATATATATTATGGGCATTTATTTTTTTAAGAGCATCAGAAAATCTATAATGAACATACCATCTTTTTGTTGCCAAAATATAGTTTAATGCAAAACCACAATGTATCTCAAAGACCATGTTGGTTCTAAATATATGTAAATGTAAAGGGAATGATTCTACCTAAATAGAATCATTGTTTTGAGTTTATGGAAGATTGCTGCTAAATCTACAAATACTGTTTGTGGAACAAATAGGAAAGTGATACTCCCCCCCTTCAGGTAACTCACTGGACTTTGTAACTTTATCAGCATACTGAAGGCTCCCTGAGTAGTTTGTAACTAAAAATACTGAACAGCAACAAAAGCAGAAAAGCAGCAGCCAGAAGCTGTTACAAATTACATCACACCATTTGCAACAACATACATAGAAATATGTATATGTGTTTCCTTGGGCTTATCCACATAGGCATATCTCCACACAGACACATACAGTAAGTGTGTGTAGGGGGGATGTAGGCAGCAAAGCGAACATGAATGAATAAACCTGTGAAAGACTCACACGGAACAAAACAAAGTGATTGAAAAAAAAATTCACTCATACAAATGATAAGAAATTAAGAAAGTCTTTATTTTATACCTTTCTCGTTCTGGTGAATGCAAACTAGTATCTGGTCTCAAGCAGTTGGTACTAGCACTCCTAGCCCTGTCAAGGGAGGGCTGCAGTTCACTAGTGCCAGTGCATTGCATCCAGTGGTAGAAGAGAAAGACAAAGAAAACAAAGAAAGGAAGACCATGTTAGAGAGTAAAGCATAAAATAATGTCCCCTTTACACAAAATGTAGAATCACTGAGATTCAGTTCATAAGGGTGTGAGCTGATAGAATGATAGTGCAAATTTTGTTTAGAAAATGAAACTAAACAAAGATTATGCTTGAATTGCTTTGCATAATATTTAAAAAGGGTCTCAGACTGAAAAAATGAGACTAAATCACACCTACTTATGAAAAAATTGGGTACAGGAAGCATTGAAACAAAATGCCTAAAACTCCATTACCAAGAACAAATGCCACACCAAAACAAAATGAAGGACATCAGAGGAGAAACAATTTTGCAACTTTATTTTGGTTCATAGCACCAGACAAGGGAAGTGGAAGATATCACTTCCACATGTTCCCAACGGGTACATCACCAGTAAACCTCAACAGTCTTGAGTTAAAGCACTCATGATGAAGGGAAATGTCCTGTCTAGTCACTGATTTGGTTTGAGTATGTGCAGGCAGAACAGAGCTTCAACAAATTAAAAGTATTCAAAAATAAAATAAGATTAATTCTGATAATTAAAATGAACAAGTAAAACAACCAATAAATGACAAAGAAGACAACTAGAATTATTTATGAATAACTATGTTTTATTTAAAGAAATATTCTTGAGTTAATAAGTTTTAAAACTAAAACGTCTTCTAGGTATCATGAATCTAATGTTTCTATGTAGAATTAATTGCAAGGGAAAATGTTACTATTTCATTAGAATATAAATTTGCTATTTTTTAGGAGGCAAGGGATTAGGAATTAGTTTATAACTAGGACTCACTGTTAGGGCTCTTACCTGTAAATATTCCAGTGAGAACCGTTCTCTAATAAAGGCATCTTGGGTGGTAATATTTTAGAGTGCCTAACAAGATGTCTGGAGCATGGCAACACAAACACGTAGGAAACAGAAAAATATATATGAAGCAAATTTTACTAGTATTTGAAGAAATCAGGAATGCTATAAAGCTACAAACATAGATGGTTCTTGGCTCAAAAGAACCACGATAATTATTTGAAGACAGGATTAGAATTATTAAAATATGAAATCATATACAACTGACTTCACAAGTAAAATACAGACTCAAAATGATAATTTAATTACCTCAATTACAAAAATATCTGCTAATCAAACTCTATGAGTTATATATTTAATTTTTCTATTTATTTCCTGATTTAATTTTATAACTCCTATGCACACAATGCATAGCTAAAAGCACTATTCAAATAATTTATGTAACTTGAAAATTAAAATATGACTAAAAGAGTTAATGTTCTAACAGTAAGCAAATAGCTGACCAACATCACAAGGATGAGGCTGTATTAGATTGTAGTAATGAAAGAAAAGAGCAGAAGGCCAAAACTTGACTGCAGAAGAACAAGTTCTTTCCATTTATCAGCTTCTGGATCCATATCCAACAGCAGGTTAAAATTCACCATTGGAAATCGAGTGGGATGGGACTTAGATGCAAGTCAGAATCCAAATTTTGAGTTGGCATAAAATGTTAGAAACAACAGTCTAAGTTTACCTTAATTATTGGACTGTCTAGACTACCAAATGCAAACTAAATTCAGTCAATTTAATTTTTTTATAATTAAATAATGTCCCTACAAATTTAATTGTTGATTATAAAAATTGATGATCGATCATAAATAAGGAAGGGAATAAATACTTACTGAGGATACAATAAACCTCGAATACTTCACTGGTGGAAACAGAAAATCTTTGCAACACACAACCTACAGCAAATATATTTAGCAACAACTTACTATGTAACTTTTCTCATCAACTGGTTCAAAAGATTTTTTTTTCCTCATGAACATTCTAACAGGAATCAGCATAAAATGGGAAACAGTATGGAAAATAGTATTGAATTTACAGGCTGAAGGTTTAAGTTCACACCTTGAGTTTAGCACATATTGGCTGTAAACTTGGGTAATCCATTTTGTATCCCTAAACCTGTTTCTACCTTTACATAAGGGAGAAATAACATCTCTTTAACAGGAATGCTGGGATAATTAAATGTGATAACAGGCATAGAGTGTTTGGGACATAGGGACTACTCATCATTTTCTGCACAACACAACTTCCTCAGTACATGTTTTACAAAAAAAAAGTTTGTTGGCCAAGTAATTTGAGAGAAAAAAGTATTAAACAATATGAGGCAGATTTCTTATGGGACTTTAATATGCTGTGCAATGTAAATCTCCAAGTAGACGATTTAAAATGTGCAAAGTTTTCAAAATCTACTTGGCCCACAAACACTTTTATTGGTGGAGCATCTCCCAAAACCAACTCCTCAGGAAATATTTTCAGAAATACTAGTTTAGCAGAAAATGTCAAATATACCTGATTTTGAATTATTGCTCCACTACTTATCAAATTAAACTTTTTAGCCTCTATCCTCATTGTAAAATGAGTATAATTACCATATCATATAATTTCATATCATATAATAATTCCAGGAAATTGAGCTGAAGTACACTGAATACGTAAGACTTCAGTTGGTACTCAATAAATGTTATTTTCCTTATGTTTATTACAGAATAGTAAATGTTGAGATGATGCACTTAAATAGTTTTGATTAAGATTTCAGCCACAGATGGTTATAATATCACATTTATATAATTTAAATGAAACTAAAGTTATATTACTGATATAATCATAGAAACCTGGAATTATTCATATGTTTGTATTTTGGTTTATTTTTTCACTGAGATATAAGTAAAATGCCTTTATAGATTCCTGAGTAAAAACAGAAGAGATTACATATACATACATACACATATAAAACATAATTTAATTCATGTTTTCTTTACCTCCACACTTCTAGAGTTACATATTGGGAAATCAAAAGGGAGAAGTTTTTGAAAGTTCAGGAATAAAAAATATAATTGCTACAATTACATTCTGTAACTGTGATTAAAATAAACAATTAGTAGGTGTTGCAGAAAAATTGAGGTAAATTACTGCTACCGTAAAAACTAGGAAGGAGGAGGAAAACTTTAGTGACACATGTTTTGCATCTGCCTAACTGCCTGGCTCTGCTTCTACTTCTCAACTTTTTGTAGCAGCATCTATTAAAACACTTGATCTGCTTCAGGTGAGCATTAATCAACTTTAAAACTGTATACATATATAGGATTATTAAATCAGGAAACATAAAGTCAACATACTGATAATAGCTATTAAATAAAGAGGAGAAATGGAGTCCAGAATTATTAGTAAAACAATCTTAAAGATAAGATTGTACAAAATGATGCGACTGTGAGTATATAATACGTCACATTTTGATATTTCACTTTTAGAAGTACAAAATAACAGAAAGGAAAACAAAAGATCTTTAGCTAAGTCTATTTAGACTACTGATGTGAATATAACAGAAACACCCCCACATCTGGTGGTTAGCACACATGAGGTACCTAATAAATAAATGTATTTTTAAATTATAATCACAACAACAGACCTATGAGAAAACTTCCTGAGTTTTTAATTAAATCATTCCTATTAACAAACTATTTATCAGGAAAAATAACTAATAGTAAATCTGGGCAGGTTAGTATTATAAAAAAATTTAGGTTGATTTTTATAATATTTTTGACTTTATATTTTGTTCCCAGTTAGCGAACAGAACTGTTACTACTTCTTCCTTTTTTCCTGTAGTACTTAAAGCAAACAAGGCAATAACTATCAAAACTATGACTTTTTATACCTGTAAAAAGTCAAAACAATTCTTCCTAGCCTAACATATATGCTTGTATTATTGAGCAGAAAACCACATGCTCCACCCAGACACTGAATCTTGCATTTGGCCTTCTACTGACAGTCTTCCAGTTTTAGCTCTTTCCTTCCATTTCCTACTTATTTTTTAAGGGACAAAATTTTTGAGGCAGTGTGTCTTTTTCACTAACTTCCTAATTCCTTACCGTTTAATCAGTCCAAATTGCTAATAAAATATGTATAGACTGTCTTCTATGAATAGGCTTCTATGTAAGAGCTTTTATTTTAGATACGCAATTCAAGATGTACTCAGACAAAAAAAGCATATTCTAGAGCCCAGTTTAGAGGCAAATATTATATCCCTTGTTTCTTCATCTTTATGGAGGTATCTCCATGTTACATGTCTTTATGGGAAAGTTTGTGCTTCAGGTTTGCACTAAGGTGGCAGGGACTTTAGAAGTTAACATTTCAAACATTCTTTATCAAGAAGGAAGCTGAGGTTCAGCTTTTAGAAACAAACTTGTAAAGGTTTTATTGAAAGCAAACAGATATAAACAACAATAGATTCCAAAAGGAAATAAAAAGGCTAAAACAGAACAAATTCACAACCATGAAACGATTACATTGCCGTGCACAGAGGATCAGACCTTTTGTGACTAGACAGGTGTGTGTGTGGGGGGCGGGGTGCTCAAAGAGAGTATTTAGAATTTTAATTGCAGAAACTGGGCCACTCCACAGAGGCTCATCTGCCTCTGGATTTTGAATTTACTGACAGCAAAGTAATTTGCCTTTGATCAGAACTGAAATATATTTGGGACCTTTTTCACGACCTCATATAACACAAAACAAATTTGAATACTTGGGAAAATAATTTTTCCTATTTGTAAAGGCACCTCTCAGGAGCAAATGGAAGAAAAGGAGAATGGAAAGAGTCACACACAGTTATGATTACCAATCCCTCTATTTACCTGGTAGTATGTAGGCATTCTGCACTTCGTCCTCGTTTTGCTCTGGGCAGCATAAGAAGCTCACTGCACAGACAGGATGGGTGGTGAGTGAGACAGATATAAATTATGAGGCATTAAATGACATGGGTTATGCCAATGGAAAGTCAATGAAAACATAAAAAGGTAAGAAACTGGATTGTCCGCACTAACATATTTGCTTGAAAGGTTAAACAAAAAAGAAAACATAACAGCATTTTAAAAACTTAAACAATAAAGTGCAAATATTATGGTTGAAATCCTAGTTGTTGCTCATTTACTATTGTATTTCAAAATGATTTCACATAATATCAAACAAAACAAAATAAAAATAAGCCTTCCCCACATAACACAGAGAAATCTATTTCTAATACTAGACATTTGGATTATTTTATTGACTGTTAAAAGGCCTATAAACCTGGTCTTTCTGATACTCATGGGGACCTAGAAGTTATTCTTTTTTAGCAACTTATAGCAGGAATTCCTTTGCTTTTAATGTCATTGAAAATGCAGTATCATATTAAGTATCTTTTTAGTCAAGAAAGAATTTTACACTTGATTAGGATAATTTTATTTTTTAATTAATACTTTTACTACACCCAAATTAATTTCAATCTTTTAAGTGCCCTGGTCAAGAAGTCCTTGATTTTCTTTCTTCAACTAAGTTTACAGTGGCCCATATAATTGTTGACAAAGTAACTCAACTCTCACTCAATTCAACTCAAGCTGTCCAATCTGGAATCCTATTCCTCAAGAGTAGTTCCCTATTTCCATACTCATTCTCTTTTCCACCTTTTTAAACATCATGGCATCACTTCCCACAGTAGGGTGACAATTAGGAATATAAGAATCTCTATTTTGGGCTTTCTGTCCTGACTACAGAACAAAAAACACAATAATTCAGCACATTATCACTGAAAGTTTTTCCACTTCAAACAGCCAGAAAAAAATATTTGACATGACGGGTCTCATAAAGGCTACTAATTGGATCCTGAGCTTGTGTTCAGATATACTGTACAGGTATGTGGTTACTACAAGAAGAAATTCTGCGGACACATAGCACAACAGAGTCATAATGTAGATTTGTAGTAATCGTGTCCATGAAGTATTTTTTTGTAAATACACACGGGACTAAACTTAAATACATATCCCATATAAGAAATAATTCATCCCAACATATTTTGTACGTTATAGACCTTTTATGGAAAAAGAGGTATATAACAAAAACATTATTACTGATATTTTACAGAAGCTTTAAAGTATTAACTCTCTCAAATGACTTGTATCCAAAAATTACCTTGATAATTACATAGATGGCATCCCCAACACTATAACTGACACACTATACAGCAGTTGAAAATTGCTGATGCAGGTCCCCTTCTGTAATTTGTCAGTCTCATTGTTTGGTGGTGGACTGTACATTCAGAACTGGCTCAACAGGAGGAATGCCTTCCTCTGCCCAGCAGAGACTGATCTTCACTGGGAAGCAGCTGGAAGATGCACGCACTTGTCTGACTACAAGCAGCCAGAAACAGTTTACTCTGCGTTTGGTTCTGCGCTCGAGGGGAGGTGTCCAGGCCCCCCTCCCCCCACTTTTTTTAAGCTTTCAAGAAATTTCATTGCATTTTTCTTTCAGTAAAGCTGTTGCATTCCCCGCAAAATAAAGAAATAAAACTGGCTAAACATAAACTTTACTTTTTTAAAAATTATATATTGTGACAATCTAGTGTTAGCCAAGTCTTTCCTGTAGCCTCATTGCTATTAGACTATCTTAATAGTTGTTCCTTGAGAGAAGTTCACTTTCAAGCAATGAAATACTTTGACTTTCTAATGCATGATACCAAGTTATCTGTTATATATTGAAACAGAGAAAAGAGAAAATTATAATGTTGAGATTATAATTTAGACAAATACCTGTCCTGTTCAGATAAATACTGACTATCCACTTCCCTGGATCTGTGATCAACAGGACTTCGGGAGGCATCGTGGTGTCTGGTTGGAGAACGTGACCTTCTTGTTGGATGAATTTCATCTAAACTCCTAAACCAAACACAGAAATCCAAGTGTCAAAGCATACCGTCTTCCCAAACAGGCAGACACACTCGGGGAAGAATGGTCAGCAACCGACAAACTACTGGCATAGCTCAAAAGTGATCATGATCGAGAAACTATCTTATCTATGAGTTAAGATCTTATTTATTCTCTAAGGAATGCTTTGCTTGTGCTGCATTTCCCCAACCTTACTTTGTGCCTCTGTCAAAAAAAGAAAAAAAAAGGACCACAATTTTCAAGTATACAGTTAAAGTTTCAGAGGTATATTTCCGGGTAAGATGAAAGAAAGCACTACATTATAGATGATGTATTTTTTCTAAGCATTTAAACTACTTCAAAACTTCCCAAATTTTAACCTTATCATTTATCTCTCCGTCCACTATTTTGATTCATTATCTTACGGTTTCACCTAACATGGAAGAAAACTAGTAAACACAATAAAAGACAGTTATTCACAAAAATTGTAAGGAAACATAAACTTTCTCGGAAAATTCTTGAGATTAGAGAAAAAAATGCCCATAACTTAGGGAATGAATAAAAAGGCAGACTGCCTACAAATGACGCTGAAAGAAAACCTGATGGATGAAACCATTATTATTTTTTTTAATTAGTGCCCTGTGTCAATTTAGATTACATTTTTAAAAGTACTACTGGGGACACGGAACCCATTTCAAAGCCTACCTCTGTAATGGCACATTTGGTAAACGTGAACGCGGCCTTCCCTGATCGTCGCCGCGATGAGGAGACACCGAACGCGAGCGGTGATGAGTTGTTCTCTGCTGCTCTGGCACAGTTAAAGTTGTAGACTTATTTTCTCTAGCACTAGACCTATAACCTACTGGCAAGAGTACACACAAAAATCAGTCAGGATTGCTCTATAATGCAAACACTAACACGGAGATATCAAACTACATCTAAAGCACTGACCTATCACGATTAAACGCCATGCAATTATTCTTAGCTTTGTCTTCAAAAGTCTTAAGTATACGTACACAGAATGTAACACAAACATGCATAAGAACAGGTTATGGTTTGGGTAGAAGGTACCATGGGGATACTGAATATGAAAATGATCACTGATTCTTTAGATATTATGATGGGTTGGGATACATTTCAAATTTAAAGAATGAACAAGTTAGTCTTTTTTTTAGAAATATAAAGTTTATATTTATATGTAAATATACAGTGAACTACAGTTACTATACAAGTCAATGCTTAGAAATTTAGTAGCTCTCTAAATAGTATTTGAAAAATACCATTCAATGGTATTTGAATTTTTCTTCCAAAGGACAGGATTTTAGTTGGATTGAAATAGCCTCACTAATAAGAATAATGAAATTGATATGCCAATTTTAATTAACAAAAAGAGTAGTAGATCTTCACTATTACATTTTTCAAAACACATATAATGCTGTAACTTTCTAATGTAAACAGAGTATGAACTGAGATGACTGTGGCAATAATGCAGAGAAAATTAATCCCGTGAAAGAACCAATCATCAAATCTACCCAGGAAAGTTGAAACTATACCATAATTAGCCTAATTAGTAGCACAATTAAGTTAATACAGTTAACATAATTGCAATTAAAAATATATCCCAACAGTTACTTCTCCATTGAAGTAGAAAGGCTTTTATCATCTCTGATTTTATTTAAATTAAGCAGTAATTTCAATTACAGTTTTGAGAAGTAAATTTTTTCTATTATTTCAAGGAAAATAAAAAATTCTGTGGCCAAAGGATAAAGTAATTACAGGTAGAATTACATAAAATGCATAGGAACGATGAAAACATTAAATTTAATAGGGCAGCTAAAACTGTTGTTCATTTATTTGCTTGATAATGCCCCCATTATTTTTAAATATTCTATGAAACGTCATTATTAAAGACAGTGATACTCCTCAGAAGTTTATTTGTGGTAATTGCATGGTATCATGCCTAGTAAAGTATGGGGAAAGTCTCTAAACATTTCACAAAGTGGGATGTGACAATATTGAGACTACAGATGCTCAATTATTTTGTCAGTATCTAAAATTATCATTAATATGACCAAACTGATGACCATATGTATAATTTATACTTTCATATACTTTTATTTACATATTTTTTGTATGCTGTATGGTGAGTGTCACGTTTCATTTTTTTTTTCATGTGAGTATCCTGTTATTGCAGCACCATTTGTTGAATTTTCTTTTGGTGGGGCAGGGAGTGCATGGACCAGGAATTGAACATGGGTCTCCTGCATGGCAGGTGAGAATTCTACCACTGAACTACCCTTGCATCCCCAAATATCTTTATTTTTAAGTCTTAAAAAAAATTTGGTTTCAATTGTAGTATCAAATCTAAAAAAAGAATAACCAAACGTACATGCAGTGAATTTATTTCATGCTCATTATAAAAATGGTGATTGTTTTTTAAAAGATAACTAATCCAAGGTTTGAGTTATTTAAATACGCTCTGTTTTGTTTTTATTATTTATTTTTAAACATTCTATACCACCCATTACCTAAACCTTTTCAATTACCATTCAGTATCAATTATGTAATAATTATGTAAGGGCGATACTGGAAGTACCATTTTAAGATTTCAGTGAATAATCAAGGTACATAATTAGGATACTCAGAGTCAGCAATATTATAAAATAAATTTTAGAGTATATAAACATCTTATGTCAAAACTATATCATTTTCCTGGATTCTTTAGATTTTATATAGAAATCAATGCCTCTTTTATCATATTCTCATTTTTGGGAAACAAGGGATGTTCTAAAACTTTTTATATATTAACAAATTCATTACAATTTTATCAAGATATATTCACACACCATACAAACCATCCAAAGTATACAATGGCTCACAGTATCATTACAGAGTTGTGAATTATACATTGTGCATACATTAATAATTTTGAATGTAATGTTTTCTTAAATTCACTTGCAAAATTAGATCTTTTAAAGAGAGTATACTGAAGGCAGTGTTTCAAGACTTGTCGCTATACTAAATGATCTCAGATTAACATGCATTCATAGGTCTTTTGTCTGGTTTCAGAAAAATTTTATTTTCTTCATATTATGTTTCATTTATTATTGAAAAATGTGCTCTATCTTCAAAACCATGGGTAGGGAACTGCTATTTTATGCTCATCTCAAAGTTCCAATGAGGGCAACGTGTATACGGTTAATTTTATTCCCCTTAAGCAGCCAAAACTATTTACTTTAAACAAAGACAAGGCTATATTAACTATAAAGTTAAAAAATGTAACTCTGTAGGTTTCAACTGTTTTCAGACCTGCTATGTCCCTAAATGAGGAAAGAAAATAAATACCTTAAACAAAACCAAAGTTACTAGACAGAAAGTTTAATGTTCTGCTGTATGAGATCATTTAGAATGAAGTTTTTGATCTTCTTCAGGATATATGCTATCAGGAACTTCACTGTGTACATTAAATATATGTAGAACTGCTATCTGTATCTAAAAAATTTTCTTTCATATTGGATGCTAGAAAACAACCAAATTTTAGTCGACCTCTAAAAATGTACAGGAATGCATGGTGTGTTTGTTTATTAACTCAACCCCTCACACTATTTTAACCTCTTGCTCTTATTTTTTATTTTTTGTGTGCATGGTCTGGGAATCGAACTCTGGTCTCCCACATGGAAGGCAGGCATTCTAACCACTGAACTATTCTCTTGCTTTTATTTTATCAAGGCCTAATCTTTCCTCTTTATTTAATGTATGTGAACCACCCACATTATAGAATATGAATAGTATATTCTATTTTGATGACTTGGTAAGATTGATGAATAACCAAGATTCTTAGAAAGGTTTGATGACTTTCCTACTATCAGGAATCATCAGATTACACATGTGAATATGTCAATGGATTTAATTTATGATCACTTTCACCTTTTAAATTTCATAAAAAGCTAATATGCCATTATTTTGTGAAAAAAGTTTCTGTGGAGAATGTGTCTAATTATTATGACAATTTACAAAATAAAAACAGCAAAAAACGAAATATCATCCACCATTATCAGCAGCGAAAACTCATGTAAGCGTCAATATCAAAGAGTAATACATAAATATATAGGTGTGCATAGCACTAGGTTTATTTTGGGAGCATTTATTACTTTCATACAGCGATAAATACTGTAATTTCTCTCAATAAGAAGCAAACAACCCAATTTTAGAGGTTTCCATAATTTTCTCCTACTTTCAATAAAATTGTTTGCGTCTCTCTAAGTTGTAACTAAGTCACTAGTACGAAATCTATCTACTAGTTTTATGAAGTCCATTGCCCAAAATTAAGTGCATCCCTATCTGAGAAATTACATGAAATGAAGGGACATAAGTCAATTTCGTCCTAAGAACTGCCTTTAATGATTCACATTCACATGTGCCACGACTGTCTCTTTAATTTCTTGTTCTTTGAATCTTTTCTTACATTTTATTAGTAGGCCAAGGATTGATATCAAGAAAATAAATCTTTAATATATGATTTTACTTAAACTTTCCTGACAGAGTCAGATGAGAAACAAATATTTGAAATGTACGTCACAAAAATTTTACTAACTTATACAAGGATGAAAAGATGATGACTTCAAATGAATATTGAATCTTTCTAAAGCATTTCTTTCTTTTAAAACACACATACACATTCTAGTTAATAATCAGTGATTCACACATCACAAAAGCATCACCATGCCGCATGCAATTTTAAACGCTGCCATGCACCTTTCTTAGTATATTCCATGGATGGCTATGTCATATTCAGAAACAGAGTAAGGGATATGATAGTAATGTGATAAAAAAATATAAGAATGAAATTTTTGTTTTAAGAAAAATGACCATATATTTCTGAACTGAAATTCATATTTTCACTTATGCTCAGAGCATTGTGAAATGATTTAACCAGGCCACCCATGCTTCTAGGGAAAAGCTTGACTAAATTAAATAAGTGGGAATGCTAATTAATAGGCATTATTCTGTTTTAAATGTTCTTAATAATTTGGAACAAAAGTAACCATGGAATAATCAGTACTGATTTGTCTATACTATAAACTTCCAGTTCAGTATCCTGGAGAAGACTTGAGTTGACAATGAAAACAAGCAAAGAAGCACAGTGAAGCAGGGTCATGCTCTTCACTCACGCACCTGGAGGAACTACTCCAATACCATCATCAACCTCATAATCTGAGATGTCACTATCACTGATTCGCTGAGATCCTGTATAACAGTAAGGCAAACAGAGATCTCTGTGTCTGGTTGGTTTATGGAACGTAAAGGACACAGTCAAAACTTTTTAAAAAGCTAATTACAATACCACTCAATTCTTTTGATCAAGAAATAACTCAAAGTAAAGGCTGAGTTTATTTATAAAGAAATGATTGTTCTCCAAGTATAACATTTTCTCAGTATTTCTTCCTCATAAGCACTGAAGACAGAAAGAAGGCTTTACAGAATAAGGCTTTGACTTTTCAGGTCATTATTTAAAATGTTACAATAAAAGCATATAGCAAAGCACATTTACAGTTTTCCACCCAATTAAGTGCCCTCACCTCCAGTTCTGGGGAGATGGGGCCAAGTGCAAAGGTAAAAAAAGAATCTATTGGCTGGAACTTTGTGAAAGTAATATTAAACGGAAGGGCAAAAGAGTTCTCTAGAAAATATTTGTTTCAGCTTCCAAAATTAGCCATTACAATGCATTAAACATTAAGTTTGAGGAAATCATTGAACAGGGAAGGACTAACATGATTTCATGATTTCAACTACAAGAGGAAACCAATTTGGTTTCAGATTACCAAAACAAGGCTTTGAAGTTTCAGTTGTTCAATTACAAACTCGCTCATAACTCAAAAATTATTGTAGATGAACAGGAAAAATATTTTCCCAACCACCAGATGAATAATAACAAGCATGCTTTCCAATGGTTTTTGAAATGTTTCTTATGAATAATAATACTTGAAACATATATGAACTCAAAAGCTATTACCTCACAAATAGCAACCCCTTAACAATGGTTGAAATTACTCTATCAGTCATGCAGTCTACAACACAATCAGTCCTGTGCAAAGAATTATAATATAGAGTTTTTCAACTTTCAGCTTTGGAATTACACTACCATGCTATATATTTTATGGCAGAGGTTGTGAAAAATGTAGGAAAAAATGGTGCTGAGTCTTTTTATACTAATGAACAATTTTCCAATATTTCTTATGTTAATCTCCAATTGGATAATCACAACATATTCACTTTCTGGTAGCCTAAAATACACTTAACTTACTTTGTAGCTTTTTGCTGGAGCTCTCTCCATGCAGGTGTCGCCTTGGCATGAAAGGTGATGGCTGAGGCAGAGGTAGTGAAGATTCATCATGAGTCTGAAGCTTATACCAATGTGGTTCATCATCTAAAAGTGCTGTCTCCAATTCTATGAGGATCTAGAAGGGAAGTTATATTAAATCAGGCAGCTTTACAAAAACAATGATGTGAAAAGCAGTCATATTTAATATATATCACAAAAAAGTTCATTAAACATTGGACTTGAATCTTTACAATATACATCACCTCTCCAAGAAATTCACTTTCTTCTTCTTGCACTCTTGGTTGATCCCACACAGTTATTTCTAACATTCTTTCTCTGAAATCTCTACGATGCACGTGTGAATACACAAAAGTTTGATTCCACTTTGGTTCTAGTACCTTCTTTACTGTTTTGGTTCTCCTTTTACTCTTATCACTGAAAAATAAGTTTTATGTAAATGAAAAATGCAAAAATAAGTATATGCTGCCACCTACTGTAATTACAGGTAATACAGCCTTTGGGATTTTTACCATTTTAAATTCACACTTATTCGTATAATTTAAAAATCTAAAACAACTTTAGAGTTTAATACTATTCTATTAAGTACAATGCAAGCATTAGTTAGGGTTATAGCACATATGCACAAAAATGCATTCTAAGTGATGTATAGCAATCAAAGACTGACATATGCATAGGAAAATAGGGTAATTAAGAAAATTTTTTAAGGCAGTTTATTTACTGAACTTAAGAGATGCAAGACGAAGGGATTTTTTTTTTCCAGGGATAATGTATTTTATTTTCTCAGAGAAAATTATCTATTATATTTTAAAAATATGACCCAGAGAAGAAACTGTACTTTCTCAATTAGCATATGTGTTAGCATGTTTTTCTAGAATTATTCACTACCTTCTATCTGGAAGAAAATACATTTTCACATAGGGATTCCTGGGACGGCCATCTACTCTGCAGGGGAGATCTGTTGCTTGCAGAACATTTACAATCAGCTGGTGTCCCACTTTATCATACCACAGCTTCACCTAAGATTAAAACAGAAAGGAATTATTATTTGTTAAAAAAAATCACAGGTTATTGTAATTTCACAAAAATAGCAATAAAATTATTTTTAAAGAAATTTTAAATTCAATACTACTGAATTATAGATATCATTTGTGAAAGAATGCCAATTTGAAAGCAGACCTATTCAGAATATCTTACTTTTCTTTTCAAGTATTTTCAACATGACTTGCAACTGGCAGGTCTACAGTGTTAATTTTTACTCTTACATCAGATCATGCTATAAAAATAAAACTAGGAATAAGAACTACGAAAAAAAGATCAATTTCCAACATGGTACCATGAGGAGTTCCACTGACCCATTCCACAGTGAACTGGGGGAAATTATTTCTTTAAAAACAACAAATAAAGCCTTTGGAAATGATTCTAAAGAAAAACAGCAAGCAAAAACATAACTATTCAAGAAAATCTATGAAAATTCAGTAAGAAAGGCGAGAGCCTGTGATATCTGAAACTCAACTACTCCCTCAATTCCTCTTCCAGCTCAGCAAGGCTGACTTCCAGAATGTGGCAGCCAGGAACGCAGGGCTCCCTTTTTCCACAGCTCCCAGTCAGGGTGCTTTCTCCTGGGAGGAACAGGACTTTAAGATTTACACCCAGCCTCAGCTATTTTGGCTGTAGCTAAGTCCAGGGTGAGTATGTTTGAGCCCCAAGTGGAACAGTGCAGTGCTGAGAATACCGAGGCCCTGATCATCTTTGATCTAGTCGAAGAGGCATGGTTCCATGCCAGGGAAGGTGAGCTGAAAGGACATCAGGCTGCTGCCCTGACCCTCCACTGAGCACTAAATTCCTAGAGTGAGGTTGTCATGCAGAGAGAAGCTTGCCATTTTCCCCTCCACTGGCCTCTGTGGAGGGAAGAAATAAGCCTTAAAACAGATAGCTTCTAAACTCTTCCCAAAGGAACTGATTTCATATGCAACAGAGCAAGAAGTTCAAGCCTAAATTCACTCTGAAGAACAGTGGAGGCTTTGGTGAAAGTCATTTGGGAGGAGAGTTGTGGATTTAAGGAAGATAACAGCCTGGACTATAGGCCAGTAATTCGCAGAACCAGGAAATAATGCTGGAGGAGCCCTCCTGGGGCAAAAACTGACCTCAGACATATTCCTTCAAAACATACAATTTGCTTGGACTAGGTTGCAGAAAGTAGTTTATGCTGCAGGGTACTGCTGAAAACAATATAGTAATTGACTGGAAAATAATGGAGGTTAAGAGCTGTGTGTGTTCAGAGAAAGAGAGGAACAGAGTCCCAACCTGCAATCCCAGGGTGAATATGGACATACCCAAAGCTGGGCCTCCCTGATGAGCAGTATCAGAAATTTAAGACTTGGGGGAGGGGGAGAGAATAGATGTCAATAAAATAATCCAGCCAGTTGCTAAAAAAATGAGCAAATAATAACAAGTACCAGAGTGGGGAGCAGGAGGCAGTACTCAAAAGTTGCAACAATAGATTATCTAAATTGTCCACTCTCAACAAAAGTGTATAAGGTATGCAAAGAAACAGGAAAATATAACCTATGCAGCAGAAAAAAGGAGGCAACAGAAACTACCTGTGAGAGTGACAGATGTCAGATTTGACAGAAAAAGTCTTCAAAGTAGCCATTATAAATATTTTGCAGATCTAAAGGAAAGTGTGTTTAAATATTAAAGGAAGGCAGGATGGCAATGTCTCACCCAAAAGAAAATAGCTAACAAATATAGAAATTATAAAAATAGAACCAAATCAAAATTCTGGAGTTGAAAAGTACAACAAGAAATCCACCTGAAGGACTCACAGCAGATTTCAACCGGCAAAAGAAAGAATTGGTGAATTTAAAGACAGATTGCTGGAGATTATGAAAACCAAAACACAGACAGAAAAAGGACGACGAGATATGAAAAGCTCAAAGAAAAGTGGGGCATTATTAAGCACACTATTTTAGGTGTAATGGGAGTATCAGAAGGAGAGGAGAAAGAGAAAGGAGCAGAAAAAATATCTGAAGAAATAATGGCTGAAAGCATCCCAAGTTCATTGAAAAACAATAACCTACACATACAGAATTCTTAACAAACTCCAAGTAAGAATTCCAATAAGATTAGTAGCCAATTTCTCAGCAGAAACAAAGGAGGCCAGAAGGTAATGGATAACATACCTAAAGTGCTCAAAGAAAATAACTGTTAACCAGGAATTACGCATTTATCAAAGCTGTCTTTCAAGAATGAAGGTAAAAATAAAGACTTGCTAGAATAAAAACCAAAAGAATTTGTTGCTAGTGGGCATATCCAATAAAAATATTGAATCAAGTTCTTCAGGCTGTAAGTAAGTGACCCAAGATAGCAATTCAAATCCACATACACACAAAAAACCAAAGAGCATCTGGTAAAGACAGTTATGTAATAATAAAAGAACTAAATTCATATTTCTCTTCTTTCTTTTCTAAACTGATTTGAAAAGAAACTTATAAAGTAATATGTATAAAATATATTACTAGGACTATAATATACAGAAATGTAAGAAAATGAAAACTTAAGGAAAAAATAACCTAAGAGAAGAGGGGAATGTCCTAAATTATTATTATCCTTATTTTAAAATGCTAAATGTGATTTTAAAGTGTACTGATGATTATAGTGTTACTAAGTGCATTTTATAGTGTCTACATGTAATTGAAATATATCAGTTTTGTTGTTGGGAACGTCAAAGTCATTACAAGAGGTCAGGAGACAAGTTTTCTGTGGACCTATTTTACACCAAGCACTTCAAGGTGTTTTCTGACTTTTTTCTCATTTAATTTTTATAATTAATCTATTAGTCTAATATATAATCTCCTCAAGACAACAGGGGGAAAGTACACAAATAATGCCTATAAACTAAGTAAAGGCCATATTCCTACTAAGGTTTCCTAATAGTTTGAATGAAGAAAACTAGGAAATGGCACATTGAAATGCCATTTTCAAGCTCCTAAATATAACTATAGCAATTAGTATAGTACTTCTGCTGGCAATGGCAGTGTCACATTAAACTAGCATCATTAGTTTAAACTAATGTTCAAACACATTAAACTAATGTTATTTTTTAAAATTTATAAGTTAATTTTAGCTTTATGGTTAAATAAGAAATATAAGCATAAAAAGTTGTTTATTAGGTTATAGGTGTGAGCATTTTAGGAGGCAAGATAAAGAAATTAGCTAACATGTAACATGAGGGTTGGTCTTTCAAAGTAAGGGAAGATTAAGGATTCAAATACAGATCTCTATGAATCATCTCTGATTCCCAGTAAAAAGCAGAGATATGTTTTTCATAAAATCCAAATGTATTCTTTTTTCCTTTTTAAATATAAAGAGATATTCACACATACACACAAAGGCAGAATAGATAAATTAAACACAAGAGAATATACAAAGATATTCAAAACACTAGAAATAGAAATTAAAAACAAGAAATTAAAAAAAAAATAGCAGCACACTTACAATTATCTTCTTTGCCTAATAAAATCAAAAGAAGAGTAGCAAAGACAAACTATAAAAATCCATACATCAACAAAGGAACAAAAGAACAACTATTTCTAGAACAATCTGAAGCAAGATTTTTTCTTGGTTATAGATACAAAAGTCCCATATTCTATCATAATCTAAACAGATATGACTGTTGCTTACAGTAACCATCGTTTCTTTACTTCAGCTTTCCCTAACTCACAAAGGAGGCGTTAGTGGGGAAAATGGTGGCTTTTCTGAGTGATGTTGGTCGTAGTGAAGAGTTCCACTAACCATCTTAACAGTTTAACAAGAATATTTTAGATTTAAGTTTCTCAGAATTCAGGTTTCATGAGGTTGCTGAGTAAATGGAACATGACTTTCTATGACTACTATTATGCCTAAGCAAATATTCACTTAAGGAACTTTTATATTGCACACAAAAATAGAGTAGAGTAGATACTTTTTTTGCTTATCATGTATCATTTAGTGTTTATGTTTTCTGGAATACCATAGGCATCAATAAATATGTTTTAATATATATGCTAATAATGAATGCATGAAAAATTGATGAAGCAGATTTCTCTGTCAAAAAATATGGCTTTATCATAGTCTTCAAGAAAAGCCAGACATTTTTATAGATAGTCTGAGAACAGAAACAAGCACTAATGGTCTCCAACATGCACAAAAAAATACATACAGAAAGTTGCCCTGGCAAAACTTGTGGGGCGTCTTTTAGAGCTCCGGGACTTGTTGGAGAAATAACAGAAATAGAAGGCCTTTCCATCTTCTGAGATTCAAAGGAACTTGAACCTAAAATGAGAAAAAAATGTTAGGTAATATAAGTAATAGATTTGTAAATGTGGGTGATGAATCTTTTTAACAGAATGTTGACCACATCTGTTAATTGTATTAAACCGTAATTCAGCATCAATGGTAAGAGTGGAACATTTAATTCTAGGAAGTTATCATTTTCTCTTCTTTGGTAAATTGATTTTTTAAAGGTAATTAAAATGGTATAAACAATATATTTTTAGTTTCAATTTGTAAATATTTATTTTCTAAATTACTGGAGAGAAGTTTGCTGTTTAGACTTTTTCAAAGCCTCATATACATAGGTAAAGAATTCACGTTTAATGATAGAAGGATGGCAATTGTGAGGTTAATCATCTTGGCTAAGGGACTATCTGTTGTGAACTGTCTTTCCAGAGAAATGATAACGAATGCATTTGTAGTATAATTTATTAGCCATATCTAAGCTAAGATACCGTAATTTTTTAAAAATCAGATTTAGCAGATATCTCAGTTTTAATCTTACACAAGAATCTTTTGAACTTCTGAGTATGCATTAATATAAAATGATGACTGCATCTATTATTTCTACAAAACCATAATTCAACTCTGTTGACTTGCTTGATTTCATGTAGAGAAAGTTGGCTCTCCCTTTAGCCACTTGGTGAAATTCTCCCTCTCCCTCCTTGTTTTAATGAAAATCTCTTCTCAGATAACTGTTAAAGTATATCTAACACAGTCAGTAATAACAGACTGTCTACAGAATGCTATTATCCCTATTCAACTCACAGCTATTCAAAATTTAGCAAAAGCTTCCTTGAGAAATATCATTTATGGACCATTGCCTGAGGATAAGCCCTCTACACATTTCTCCTGTACTCTAAAATTAAAGCTTAAATTAAGCAACTTTGCATCTGGGTCCATCTCTAGCAGGTAACTAGAACGAGATGGTATATATTTTACATACTAACCTCATCTCTTACTCCTTGTTTATCCTACCCATAAATCTTATTCCTTCTTATAACCACCATAACTTGTTTACTCTTTAAATCACCGTGTATTTTACATTTTTATAAATTGTGTAAAAATATTTTGGGACCAAGCCCATTTATTCATTAATTTAATGCCAACCCATTGCAAAGTAATTTATTTAGGCCTCTTTCACATTCTCAGTGAAAACTTCATTACTTGTTTCTACTTAATAGATACATCATCATCTTCTCCCACCCACTGACTTTAATGCCAATGAAGAAAATTCTTCCAATATGGAAGACTCACAGTTTATCAAATTATGAACTTCTCCTCTAATCCTCTTCGCCCATTCACCTACATGACCATACCGAATACTCTGCTGTATTACGATTATCTGCTAACATGTCTGGCTTCTTCACTAGACTGCGTATGACAATGAGCTGACTACAAATCAAACTGAACAGTCCTGTATCACAGTAAAGTTTCATATGTAGAAATAGGGCCATTTCCAGGTGCATTATTTGAACTCCATGATAGCCCTGCTTATTTCGGTGCAGAAGGATATTGTCAATAAAATTCTTCCATAGCCATCAAGACAAAAAAAAAAAAGAGTTAAAAAAGAAAAAAATGATACAGTAAAGTAGAACTCTGGAATTCCTAATTACTATAGTCACCAACTTCTGACATGAGTGAGGATAGTCTTAGTATACTAATACAAATTAATTTCTATCAAATAATTAAGAAAATGGTCAATCTTTACTCTTCAATTTAGTAAAATATATTTTATAACAAAAGCAATCTTATACTCACTGGACTCCAGTGGGGGATGGGAGCTCTCAGGAATCCGTGGAATGTCACTAAAAGAAACAGGGTATGGTGAAAATCCCATTAGCTAAACTACCCTGCCTGAGGCACTCAGCCACATTTTATTTCAGAGGTGTGAAAAATCCTTTTGGTCTTTACCGGTTGGGAAATGGACCACGAATTATTATTATTAAAGCAACTACTAATGTTCATGAATATCAAACACCACACACACACACACACTCACACGCACACAAAAACTGCAGTAAAAAATAAGTTTTCATATATTTAATAGCAAAACACTTCAACATGACGACAGGCTAATATTGTGGCTGAAATTACCACAATATTTTTACTACCAAAACAGCAGGTTTTGGAAATAAAAAATGTTAAAGGTAATATTTTACTTCAATTCTAGAAAATCAAAATGACACAAATTTTACAAATCAGTAATATGCTTTACAAACACATCTGAAAGAGTTTACTGAATGGAAGGGATGGAAATATCTCTTGATAATAAAATGATACGATGAATATTGTGAGCAAAGTTAATAAAATGAAAAGGATGAATTGCTTTGGAAATTAAAAGTGGTTCAAGCTTGCAACAAAAAAGCCAAAATATTTTATATATGTGAATATAGACTATATATACACATATATACCCTATATAGAGATTCATATCTCTATACTGAATTTAGTTAAATATATGGCATTTACTATATGGCTAGAACGTGACTTGTGAGAACACCCATTCCTACCACACTCATAAGTTACGCTGAAGAAATAAATATCATCTCAGCTTAATCCAATATCTAGTGTAACCTTAAGAAGCCTGGACCAGCTTTAACTGTAATTACTGCATAGAACTACTTTACCTCTGGTTTTTCCAAAGATATTTTAATACCAATTAAGGATATTAACAATAAACAAGTCTTACAGTGACATATTAAAGCAGACTGGAGGTAGCTAGTACCATATGAATTATGAGTAAATTAAGAATTTCTAACCACTTACCTTGTGACCTAACTTCACTTCGATTTCCTTGAACTTTTGGGGGCAACAAAAACAAAAACAATTTTCTCTGTTTGGCTGTTCTTTTGATTTCTCACTTCCAGTTTTTGTGCAAGGTAATTCTCACAACTGCCTACAATTTTATACTTTTTAGAAATCACGCTACATTCTGTATTATACATTTTATAAGAAACACTTTATTATATATTTTATAGGCAATGCTACGTATAAAATAACTTGTATAAAATTTAGGGGTTCATTTGCAGTGCCTAAAACCAAGAGACCAACTTTTTTTAATTCTCTGTCACCTTCCTCTCAAATAGGCAAATAAAAGTGAATTTTTAAAAATTCAGGAGCAACAGTTTATTAGACAGTATGAGTTCTTTGAAAATAAGGCTTAATTTCAATTATAAAAACTAGAATCTGGAACTCTGAATGCAGGTCTGTGCTTTGAATTTTATTTGTCTCTGAAAGAAAGACGGTGGAGAAATTGCTAAAAAAAATTAAGTGATTTTGAATCAAAACTTAATGTTACTTGCTTTAATAATATTTTCAGGTATAAGTTTACACTTGATGTTTATACAAGGCTTCTTAATTAGTTCTTGTCACAGGGAAGGCAGTAGAATGATTTTAGTAATTATAAGATAAAGATCAACAATACCCTGCTTTGCAGGTTGGCAGAAATGGTCAATATATTTCAAGAAGCCTGATGATTCTTCGACTGTGCTAATAATGTCCATTTAAGTTATAGTTGGAATGATTCTTGGAGTCACTCTACCACTGTAACCATAGAAACAGACTATAAATAAATATTTCCTTTTTGCTGTAAATTAATATTTGCTAAACAGAACTATATTGAACATAATTATTAATATATAGCTAGAACTATTCTTCCAGGATTCTAATAGTTACTCCATTAACTGGAAAGTTAATATAAGCTTTGATTTTTATTTAAATAGAATCTTTGTATCCCATATTCTTTTGAAATCCACTAGAGCTTAGTGTATGCTACGCAGATTATTAGTTTTTAAATTATTACCATACAAAATTAAAAAAAAAAGAAAATGATATTCCAGTCTACTTTAATTGTCTATTAGGTTTTTAATGTCACCATGAATCAATGGTATTTTAGTTTATTACTGTTAAACCACTATATATCTTAAAGTATTTGGAAGCGGGCATAATACTTGACTGTAAATTTTATTTTTGATACTCCTGATTAATTTTCCCATTTACTTACCTCTTTCCAGACTCATATTTACCTCAGCACTAGAACACATATTATATAAAACTAGCATAAATTAGGTAGTGTTAATATATTAAAAATTTGCATGGAAATGTACAATACTTTTACATATATCTTCAATGTTTACTCTTAACTCACCACTTAAATATTGGTTATAAGCTTGCCTTTATTTTAGAGTTTTATATATATTAGTATTATTCTTTGGAATAGCTTATCATAAATTTTCAGTCCTTTGAGAAATAGTATCATTATAACTCTTGTATGTTTTGCATTGGCAAATATTCATCAGGACAACAAAAATTTAGATTAATACTTTTCTCAATGTAAAAAAAAATCTGAATTTATGGCTCTATAATATTTTGGAAGATAAGAAAAAAAAGAATTATTTCCAAGAATACATTCAAACATTAAGCCAACTATAATGAGAGTTCAAAATGCCTTTCAAAAATCACAGACTGGCAGATGATTATTCTGGATAATGTGGGTTTGCCAGAGAAAGCTAACAATACGGGAATGGTAGATAATGAAATTATATTGTTTTAAGATAAAAGTTGGAACTATCTCTGAGAATAAGTATAGGAAAAATTCGATTTTTAGTAGAATTATAGAAAGCTTATTTAGACATATGAACTATTACTACTTTAGATATCACAGGAAGATGGGTTTGCTAGTGACTCTCTTAAAATAGATACTATTCATTAAATTAGAGTTACTAAAAATAAATAGTCCTGCCATTAAAAGAAAATATTTTGACCTTATATTTCACTTGTGAAAAATACATATCAATACTTTTTGATATTACAATAGCGAAATTGTGGAGCTTCTAAAATGTACTGAAGAGAATTCAGTATTTAAGTGTAAAAAAAAAAATAAAATAAAAAATTCTAAAATGTATGCCCATAATTGAAGAAAAATCTATCCATGTTAACATGTACTGTATGAATGTATAAACTTCTATTTTTTTTTGAAATCCTGCTAATACATGTAATTTACTAAACTTAAGAAGTAAGTTTGTTTTAGCCTTACCCAATAGGCCTTGAAACAATAATTTCAACTTGAGGTTCTGATTTTGATTCTAAAATAATGTTGTAAACTTCTTCATTTGTAGCTCCCGGCAGGGGTTTACCATTCCATTCTAGAACTTCATCCCCTTGAATTTAAAAAAAAGGGCATTTTTTTACCTTATATATTCTGTTTAGTTTTCTTATCTTTTCTCTTTTTTTAACAAAGAAATGCAAAACATATACAAATAGTTTAATGGTCTCGGCTCTGCTCTCCAAAGCAAGTTGATTGTCATATAATGTCAGCTAAATGGTTCTTTTAAACATTTCTTTTCTTTTTTTACCCCGGGGAATATTACTGTTCCCTGGAAACAGCACCTTTATCTTTTGAAATATACCAGAAATAACAAAAATAATTTCATGCTATGGGATGGAATTAGCACAGCCTGTTTGTAAACACTAAAAAATAATAATTAGCAGCATGCCATCCATATAATAAATGTTGGAGGCTCTACATGTGAAAGATTCTTATTAAATGCTGCATATATCCTATTTTATTTTTGGCATAGAAGGCAATTAAGATTTGTTAGCATGAATTTTCTAGTTATAAGTCATGCTTCATTGTCTTCACCAGACGCACAGCAGAATAAAAATGCATGAAAGGATTTGAATTCACACCCATAGGGTAACGCAGGTAGCTATGGCAAGGTTACAAAGCAAAGCAGATGTAAAACTGTTGCATGATAGTTAATCTACTTCCAGATGTTTAAAAACATACATTCTATCTATACATAATATATATTTGCAAGCATTAAAGTACAAATATAACATATTTTACAAAATAGCAAAAAATCAATATAATATGTATTAATCTGTTAAATATTCAAATATTAATAAAACAGAGTAATAGAATGTTATAAATTTTGAGCTAATAGCATATAGTTGTTATTTTAACTAGAGTTTTCACTATAGATCACATGGAAAAAACATTTTTTCATAAATATTTAGTTCAGTTTTGGGTCCCAAATTGTTCTCTTCCTGGGAACCTTCAATGCACAATGGCAGTCTCAGCTGAAATATCCCAACTTCAGTGACATTTTAATTTTTTGATGACCCTGCTTATTTTGTTGCTTTCAGCGCCTGGAACATTTTAGAAAATGTGCTGAACTAATAAATGAATATCATCATCATCATACATTTTTAAGCTAGGTATAAACAAAAATCTTTCTTTTCTTTGTTTCTTTAAAAAAAGTAGAAAATTATTGCATTCGAATTATATTAATTATTTTTTTCCATGTACTTCCTTACTCAAAAATTTGAAAATTAAATATCTGAAAAGCATATGATGATGCTTTGGTTTGGCAAAAGAGTTTAGTTATTACCAACAGTTAAAGGACCTCTAGTTTGACCTATGTAGTTATCTAGCAAAGTTTTCAAATAGGCAATGAATATGCTTCACTGAATAGAAAAAAAAAGGAAAAGAATTAAAATAATTACTAATTTGCAACATATTAGGGGTACTTTTACATTTTTTGACTAAGAAAAGAAACACAGTTAACATGACCTAGTAAACATACATAATATGAATATGTATATTTGCAAGAATGTGTATATACAAGCATAAATTGAAAAAAATTTATAAAACAATACTTACCCTGATTATTTTGCATTCTATTATGTACACTGACTTTTTTTTTTTTTTTTTTTTTTTAAAGGAAAGACAGAGAGAAGGAAGGAAGGATAGAAGGAAGGAAGGAAGGAAGAAAGGGAAACATTTTTAAACATTTTCTTGTTTTATTGTATTTTGTTTCTTTGTTTTTGTTACATGGGCTGGGGCCGGGAATCGAACCGAGGTCCTCCGGCATAGCAGGCAAGCACTTTGCCCGCTGAGCCACCGCGGCCCGCCCTGTACACTGACATTTTATATTCTATTATGTTCTATTTCATTTGTTTCAAATGCTAAATGGAAACCAGTAAGTTGATTTTACCACCCAGCAATGAGCGGCAACCAATATTTTGCAAAAGCACAGCATCACAAAATTCTTCCCTTTAGAGATAGCAGTCAGAAGTCTAATTTTATTAACAAATTAATACATGCATTCACTTATTTACAGATCAATAAATCCCCTATCCAGAAAGAAATTCTTTAGCAATGTGTATTACTGAATAATTTCTTCAGACAGGGAGGTAGATAATGACAGTACAAAGATGAAAAAGAGACTTTCTCTGTTCTTAAACTTGGTGAAGGAGAAATAATACAGAAACAAATAATTCTAATAAAATATATTGTGTTCAACAATAGGAGTTTATTTGAGGAACAGAGGTAGAGACAGGTTAGTGCCAGGGAAGAAGTAATTAATTACTGCTCCAAGTGGGATATCATGAAAGACCTTAAAATTAAAGCACCTAAGGGTGAACAGGTGATTCAGTGGTAGAACGCTCGCTTTCCATGTGAGAGACCCAAGTTCAATTCCTAGACCCTGCACCCCACTCCCCCCCCAAAATAACTAAGGCATCTTTACATGAATTTTGAAGATGGACAGGATTTCAATAGGCAGAACTGAAAAGCTGCCTGGCAGACAAGAGGTGCTGACCGTGGTGTAGGTGGGAAACAGCTTGCTGGGGAACTAGAGGAAGACTGATATCGCTAGAGGGTGAAGTGAACAGTAGTGGAAGTGGCTGAAGGGTTAGGAGAGGACAAAGCTACAGAGCTTTGATATCAAAGAACAAATGACAACTGGGCGAAATGGAAAGGTCTTTATGAGGACAGTGTTAGTGTCAATTTTGCATTTAGAGGGTTAAACTGAGTGAAGAATGTGGATTTGGGAGGAGTAGGACTGCAGAATAGTATGGAAAGATTAATGCACTATTGCAAATGCCGAATAAAGAGCACACTGATAAAAGATACAGCACTGCAGTTTTAAAATCCAGTGTTTATATCTAAATAGAAGGGAAACAGTTTGCAAATTACATAAACAGAATATATTTTCTAATTTACAAAAATACCATCAAATACATCAGTTGCTTAAAGTGAAAAGTATACTTGTCTGTTTTATAGTTATTTCAGTGGAGCTTTTAACACTCCAGGCTCATAATGGGGTTAAAAATGAAATTAATCAGTAAGGAATATTTTTATGTAGGAAAAAACAGGCTAATGACTTCTAAGAAATCTTCTGTTTAAATATGTAGAAAAAGCAAAATCCATTGCATTTATAATTGGTCTGTAAATACAAGCTTTTGCAGTTGAAGCTGTCTTATAAATCGAATAAACATTAGATTATTGAACAGGAGACCTTATACTTTCTGAGGCTTATTTTTGAGTCATTAAACAAGCAAAGACTTAGTGCATTAGTTCACAAAGACACCCTTCATAGGTTGTGTATTTATTTCTTGTTGAATCATAATTGGTTCCTTTTAAGAGACAGGGTGCCTCAATATTTCTTCAAAATTGTCTAGCAGATGGGAAAACGTCTCTGATTTTTCTTCCTATACAACACTTGCATAGAAAGCCCCTATCAAAGATAAAAATTAAAATGATTTTGAACTAATATTCTGGTACTCAATCACATCAAAAATGCCTTTGTCCTAGAATATTTACTTAATGGTCTTGAGAATACAATCATAATGTATAAGTTGACTGGAAATGTTCTGTCTATATTCTCAACTCTACAGCAAGGTGACTGTTTTATTTACAATTGTCTGGAAAATACAGTAGCAGACACACCAACCAAAAGACACTAAACTCTGAATTAATATCATTTGGAAAAAATATTAATAGGATTTAATTAAAATGAAATGTAAATAATTTATCAAAAATAGATTTATAATGAGTTGCTGGTGAATATATACTATATTTGAATATATAATATGATTTTATTGTATCATGTTAAGGTTACACAAGCAACATAATGCAAATTCCCAAATACCAAGAAACAGCACATCAGCATATATATATGACATTTAAATTAAATTGGCATAAGTCACATTAACTTAACAAATGTTTACTTTATAACCTGTATGAGAGATGTGGGCCTGATTATATTTTACAAATAAATATTGTTCCTGAATAAGTGTTTGGGACTACGATGAAAAACCTTACTAATCACTGTAGCTGAAAACATGAAATAAAGAATTAAATAATGATATTGAGTATTTTTCCATAAACCTAAAATTATCTTAGATTTTGAAGGAGTTTTATAGCAAAATTATGAAGTCTTCCATAAAATTTAGTAATCCCTCAGAATTTTGCAACTATTTATTTTTACATAAATATATTTCTTTACTTTCCCCAATTGCTTACTTTTCCCAACTGCTGCTATGCTAATGCATAGTTACCTATTATGGCAATAGTTAAGTGTAATATAGGAAAACGTACCTTTATTTGTGCATTAAAATTAATTTTTTAGTTTTTCTTACTTATACATAACTTACCCAAATTGAAAACCACCAACTCATGCATACAGAACGCATTGTTTAGATGCTGAAAAATAAACTTTACCTGCTCTCAGGTGTCCAACTACATCTGCTAGGCTACCCTTCTTTACTTTGGTGATGAAGGCACCAAGGCGTCCTAAGTCAGTCATTTTTCCTCCAACAACCTGGGTAAATTATATAGTTATAAGCTCACAAGGCTTGCATTAAAACAGAAAGTGTATTCGTTTAAGAACTAATTTGCTAGTCTTTTAATATATTTCTAGAATTTAGTGCAGGGACATCAATAGAGTGAAATACATTTTAGATTCAAGGCGCTGGCATTATAGTTTTAAAAAGAAAGCAGTTATCTCCTTAAATTTGAGAAGACCATGTGTTCTAAGGAAGTTTATGTACTGATTTCTTATATTTATCTACCATTAGGACACCATGACTAATGTATACACTTAGTGGGAAGGTTTGAGATCTTTGCTACTTACCACCAAAACCAAGTGTATGACACTCTTTATATTAAGACTCATTGATTTTTATCCTTTAAATCCCCATGCCCACCTACTGAATTATGATTTCTACATGCAGATAATGTTCCACTGTTGTATCATATATTGGTATCTTTTGTATATTTGCAGTCTATGATCATAGAGACCACAGCAAGCCACTTTGGGGAAGCAATTTAGCAAGGTGCAGAGAACAAGAGCTTAAGTGTATTTTTCTCTGCTACTGACCAGTGGAACAACCTGCTCATCTAAAAATATTTCTGTTCCCAACTGAATCTCAAAGTTCTAGCTATATTCCTTAATACTTAACACTTTCACCTGGATTTTTATATCACACCCAAAATTAAATAAATCTGAAAAAGACTCTAAATTAAATTTTTGTCAAAACAAGGACTCAAATATACATAATTAAATGGGGGGGGGGGGAGAGCAGTATTAGCAAAGATTGAGATTGATCCAAAATTCATGCCTATTAGTGGAAGTAATCAGAATTACCTCATAGCAACAATAATTAATGGTAATAATTATGAGATTATATTACAGATACTATTAGAATCTTATACTAAGATACTATATATTAAGTATTAAGGTACTATTAAGTAATTTTGGGGTGGGATTAATGGTCATTGGCTTTGAAGAAGTTAAACTATCACACAGTTGAAATATCTCTTTCTAAATAATAATATTAAAGAAACATCTTTGATTTTCTTTAAGTTTCTGAAAGCAAATAAACCATATTATTTAACGCACACATGTACTCACATAATGTAAGATAGATATAAACATATTTTGTAGTCTATTAGTTTGCAAATTTAGCCCTTAGAAGTCACTTGATATTTTAGAAGATATATTTTACATTTTTGGCATTACCATAAAGGTTATTATAATCAGGATACAATCTCTTTAATGATGTTTTATGCTGTTTTTTTAGGGCAACATAAAAGGAGGAGATTCACACTTTAAATTTACTATCCTCCATTAAAATCTTATTTGTAAATACTGTTCTTGAACGTTAAATGCAGAGAAAAATACTCCAGGTTTCCTATAATTATTGCATTGTGAAAACACATTGGATGCTATATTAAGAAATTAATGTAGATAAAATTATTAAATCTGCCCTATGATATCAATATATTTTCAAATATCTATTCACTACAAGGCCTTTATTTTGGAAAGGAAAGAAATATATTTAAAAATCACTATCAAAAACTTTATTACAAAAAAAACTTTATTACATGCAGTCTGCACTATAATTCACTGTTTTAGAAACAATTTAAACCATCATACTTACTTTCAGACCCAGTAATGCACCAGATTCTTTGGGCATAGTTGTTCTCTTGTTAAGAATAACACGTCCAATTAATCGGTCTCCCTCTTTAGATGGCTGCCACGTGACAGGATGCTTTTAAAACATGGGTAGAATTAAAACAAATAAACAACTTGCTTTCTTTCCTTTTGACATATAATTATTGGTTGTGGCATGGGGTAATTGACTCATTTAAAAGATACTCTAGAGGAAATTCTTCACTCTAGTTGGCTTTATCCTTGGATTCTAACAGTTCATTCAGAGCTATATTTTGTTTGCACTAGTCACTTATTACACTAAATAGTAATAAACATACTTAGTAACTAGGCACACATCACTATAATGGCTCTGAAATGAAATTAATAGGAATTAAAAATGGTATATGCGTATATAAATAAAGCTGATTCTGTATTTTGAGTTATTGTTAGTACTGATATCTTTAACCAAATAATAGCTTGTTTACATAGTCATTATTTAATAAATACTTTTTACCAAATTTAAAATTTGTTATAACTATTTAGTAATAACTGCTTTTTTCTCCAAAACTGTACTGTCTTAAAAGAAATCAGTATTGGGTCTAATTAAATATACAATGGAGCTGAGTAAGAATACCATCTATGACATATTAAAACCAAGAACAATGAACAGCACCCATTATCCCTGGACTCTGAAACACTCTCTTCCCAGAAAGCTTACCGAACTAATAGGCGATGTTTCTCGGCTGTGCCACGTGGAAGGATCCAACCAGTAATAATCTAAGTCACCTGCAGAACAGGAAAATAACGAAAAGTGTAAGGACATATGAAATAGAGAATGTATCACTTTAAGTATGACTTCTTCAATCTATAAAGGTTACGGATAGCATAATCTTGAGTGTGTACATCTGAGAATGATACACACCTGCAATGCAAAGGCTGTGGTCAGAATTACTGAATGAATGTATATTATAAATGTCCTTCATAAAACGGGAGGGCTACCTTTTCTTCTCAGAAATCAGTTTAGAAACTTACACACAAAATGCACAGAAAAGAAAAAGGCTATCCATACCAAGACACAGCCTACTATGTGGTGATACTGGATACAATTTCATCCATTGAACTGAGATAAATATTAAAATTTAGCATCTCCCTTTCTATTCTTTTGAACTATTTATCACATCTTTCCAAATTAAGCTCTGGTCTCAATTCCCTCACGAGTGAAAAATATGATGTACAGTTTTAGGACACGGTGATGAATAAAGTAAATTTTAAGAAAAGCATTTAGCAAAATAATACACATAAATAACAGAGTATCTGATTCTACTGAAACCATAAAAAAGATTTTTTAAATCCTAATTTTTTAAGCTTGAATATATAAATCTTAAGGATTTTGATTTCAATTTTTTGATTTGAAAAATATAATGCCAAAGAAAACATCTGACAAAAATAGATTTTAATGAAGCAGCAAGGCTTTCAGTATTTGCATAGGAAGAAGAGAGAAAAAGTGTCTAACCCATGTAAGAACAGCATATTAAGGAAGGCAGGGGAATAAATGACCTTTTACATTTTAGATGAATTAAATCAATGTGAAATCAGGAAAGTGAATAAAGCATGCCTACCCAACAGTGAGACATCTAGGTGAATGTTTGGAAAATATGTTTGGCTGATATTTGTGACAACTATGAAGGAAGGATTTTATGCAGATGACAGGCATGGCAGAGATAGGTACTATAATGTGAATGCAATAGAAAATAAAATAATTTTAAAAATCTGCAGAAATCAATTTCTCATTAATTTATCATTAATAATAATTTCCTTTCAATTTCTTAGTAACTGCTCCCTTTCCCTTTGATATAATTTCTTGGAAAGGCTGAAAGAGAATTACAATTTTGTTATAATAAATACCAAACAGTTCTTAAAATCTGTACTGTAGATAATAGTAGCAAATACAGTGAAGGAATGAATACTAGAAATTACATCAGCAAAATTGTTTTGTTAAAATTTAGTTCACATCTCTTTCAAAAGCATATACTTTAAAATGTATATATAGAATTGATGCCAAAGATCATAAATTTTTAATCCTCTACTGGACTACCTCAGCTAATGGAATATAAGGATGCTGGGAAATTTCCTTACATTTGCTGTTTGTAATTCATGTTTATTTTTAAAGCCTTCCTGTGTGTAGCATTATGATACCATTCCTCTTGAAAGAAAAACTTTTCAAACAGTTATAAAATAGAAATTACTACCAAGAAGCATACATAAATGTTATAGTTTGAAAGTAATTACTATAATTTCATAAGCTTTCTCCCTAAAATTTCATATACCCAGAAATCAGACCTGATGACTTCTTAAATGATGATTCATTCTGAAATACTGTGACAAATTAAAAGAACTGCTGATGTACTTGGGAGGAAACTTCCCTGCAGATGAAAAATTAGTCATAAAGTTGAAAACAGAGGCTAAAAATGACAAAAAAAATATCCTATTTTAAAGACTTCAAGAAAAGAATACTTCATGTATTCCTCAATAACTTAAGTCAATTAATTGTACTTCTCGGAAACTTCTCTGACTCAGGCCTCAACTCTTCATATGGTGGCTCAAGTCTATACGTTTCCCCTACTTTAAATCAAGCTGATCTAGATGTACTTACTGTGGTGAATGCTCTCTGTGCAAAAAGGGCTCCTTATATACAGAGATAACCAAAAGCTGATATTCCAGTAAATGCCAGTGATGACACTCGGGACACTCTTTGTAAGAACAATGCTTTCAAGCAGTGTTATTCTATCATGTACATATTATAACACATATCATCTATATCATTTATATGTTTGTATCATTTATATGTTTAATGATCTTAAACCAAGAGTCTGATTAAATTGGTTTGGGGGGAATATCCATTTGTACATATTCAAAGTTTTCCAGCTGACTCCAATGTGCAGCCAGCACAAAAATTCTTCCATTATCCTAACAGTAGTAATGTGAATTTTTAGACTTGAAAATTATTTTGTTCCAATTTTGGTCAAAGTATTGTAGATATTTACTAAAAATTGCTAAAAAATATACATGTAAAAATATCCATTCATTATTTTAGCATACAAGAATATTTGTATGTCCTTCAGTATTTAATGACAGCTTCCACATTTTGAACAGGTTCTAATGATTTTATTGCTAATTTCACAATCACCCATTAAAGTATGAAATTTTTGCTTAAAGACATATACAAAAATAAATTCAAAAATCTAAAAAAGTAGTTTCAAACTACATTGTTCTTTTTTCCAGATAATTATTGTTCTGAAGATACTGACTTTTTAATACCCTAATTTTTCTTTATTAACTCATATTTCCCTATTACTAAACAACACTCAACAAAACCAGTTTCTAAAACATTCAGAATCTAGTATTTCATCTAAAAAACATTTTCCTCGATTATTTCTCTAATAGATGATAAAAAATATTGACTACCAGTGGAATAGCTACAAAATGATAAATTTATGGTATATGCTTTTGAAATCAATATGAAAACACCTTGGTCCAAATATTCAACATAATTCTAAAGGAATTAATTTACTATTATCATTAATTTAGACTGAGGAAATATATCAAATACTTGAGTCTACTGAAATTCAAGTTTATAATTATCAATTTCAATGAAGTGTTACAATTTGAGCATTATTTTTGTGAAAACTTTTAAAACAGACTTTTCTCCTAATACCTAGTGAAAAAGGTAAGTAAACTTTAAGAATAAGCACGTGATCTGCAATGTACAAATAAAAGTCAGATAAATCACACATGCACTTTTCATGAAGAGAACTATCTTTTCCTAAACCCAGGTCATTACCATTAGCATATCTATAACAATGCATAAACACGCATCACTATGATTTAAAACTTGCTAGCTTATGATATCTAACGTACAATAAAATTCCAATAAGAACAATCAACACCAATTGAACAAAAATGCCTTCAAAATAATATAGATGCTTGACTGTGTGTGCATGAGTATTTTAAAACTGTTTAGGAGAAAAAAGTAAGAATAATTAAAAGTTAAGGAGAACAATACCACATATTAAATATTCATTTAAAAATTTACAAGACAGCTACATTTGACTGAGGGAATGTGTATCTAATGGAAGACAGTAAAGAAAAAGCTTACCTACTCTAAACCCTTGAAGTAATAGAAAATTTGAACTTCTTACCATCTCCAGCAAAAATAAGTAGCACATTTTAAAAATATTATTACTGTGAATGATTATACAAGATGAGACTCATCCCAATTCCAGTATCACAGTAACTCTGCACATCAATTCCTAATACATACCTGTAATTGTCCTACTTGTTGTAACAAAGAATGAATTGTTCTTCCTACATAAACTAGACTACTGCCATTCAAAAAATGTAAAATCTATAGACCCCAAATCAGAAGAATCATCCTCCCCAGAGATTTCCTAGACCTTTAAATATGTTTTCCTCCTTTATTTATGTATTTTTAGACCTCTAACAGAAGGATGTGTGGTGAAGCTAAATATAAATCCTAAGCTACTTACATAACAGAACAGAAGTACGTTAAAATATTAGGCAAAAATATGTGTATTGATTGTTTGCTCGCAGGGCATATACAAAGGTGAACTCAGTTCTAAGAGTGAGTTTTCAAGTTGAGACAAAATGGGGTGTTTTTAACGTAAGTACACAAGATTTAATAAATACTGCTTTGATTATAATGTTATAAAGAAGTTACACATTTTCTTTCATTTAATATTTTACAGGGACATTTATTTGGGAAGCAGTTTTTCATGAAGTACAATTAAAATCTGACACCTAAAATTAGAGTTAAAAATCTTAACTCTGGATTAATATAATGAAAAGACCACTTTGAAAAAGCTGAATAAATTTCCTAGTATTTTAGGAACATTTAAATACTTTATTTAAAATGGTTCAATGCCAGCAAAGGGACAGAAAACGGAAAATAACAAACACTATTATTCCCTGGAAGAATTGCATTACCTCCTGTTATCAGAGATTTGTTACAGTAGTTATTTCTCAAATGCATGCTAGAAATTTCACTTTTAAAATTCCCTTTGCTCACAAAGCATTCCACTTTCAATGCAGAACCCACAATACCATTCTTTCTCTTTGGTATATAAATTTGCTGATTCAGGTAAATGCATTAACTATTATTTAGCTAATTAGATATCAAAGGCGCTTGTATTCAGAAATTGTTTATGGTCAATGAAACCTCCAGAAAATGATTAATTAAATGCTTGAGGGCCTGCAGTGCCATCTCTAGTTTAGGCCCCAGGAGAGGAAGTTCAGTAACCATCCAGGAAAGGGGAATTTTATGCATGCTAGAGGTTGGTATTTTTCTAGTTACATGTATTGTTTGGTTAATTTGAGAGCTAATTTTTGGGATATCAACAACCACTGTGCAAATTCTACAAAGCAGTTATATGGTACTCAGAATAAAAGTTTCTGGCTGAACTTTAAGTTTAGTCATTTGGATTTTCCTTCAACTTTGGAGATAAGACTTTCGATAACATCCCATTCTTTCAAGAATAGGATGAGGTAATAAATACAAAACTGCTTTATAAACTATAATGGACACAGAAAGGCAAATTGTCCTTAGAATACTAAAATCTATACCATAAGCATTTCTGTAGATTCTGCTAGCATATATAAATTAAGATACTTTTCCTTTCCTGCCCCACAGATTACTTATTTGAAACCATGACCATTCAGAGAACCTCACTATATTTTAATTTGTCTACTAACAGATCTTCATGATATTATAATTACCTTATTTCTTATAAAAGGCAGCTATTTGTAGTAAAAAGGGCACTGCATTTGTAGTTAAAGACTTGTGACTCTAATCCTAACCATATTAGGTATATCTTGTATTACATATATATTCTTTTATCTCTATAAACCTTACCCTCACCTAATAAGTGGGATAATAACACTTTCCTCAGAGAAATTTTAGGGACAATTAAATGAGATATGCCAAACCTGTCAACTGTAATGGACTTCAGAAATGGAGTTTATTATATAATTAATCACAACTAAAATTAGGAAGATGAAAATCATGATGTGAGAGATCAGCTTTATCATAATTAAAATATATGTAATATCAGTAATGTTTACAAATTAAGCTTTGAAGTTGACTTAGGAAAATGTTAAAGTCATTAATACATGAAAAAATTTTAACTGGCTTAATACAAAACAGATGCTCAAGTATTGGAATAATGAACAGTTGCTTAGATCCAATTGTTAAAGGATGAAGAAAAGGAGCCATCAGAGAAAGAGTAATATAACTTTCTAATAATTTCCACAAAGCCAACAGAAACATCAGGGAATCAGAGAATGGTTCTAATCAGACTATCTATACTTTCAGATATATAGATTAACACTTAACCAAAAATATCTGGACCATGAAATAATTAATGTGGTCAATCATTTGTTTATGCAATATAGCTCTAACCTGAAAATTAGTAGTTTAAGAATTCTTATTAATATGATCACATTTTTATATGTGAGCATAAAGTGCATGCACTATATAAGCCAAATATTTGAGACTGAATTTTTCTTTATCATGAGGCAGATAGGATTTTTACCCTTCTTAAAATTTTCTTCTCATGATTCAAGATATCTCTGAATATGTTTCTGTGAAATTATCTTGCATTTTAGCTTAAAATTATTTAAGCCAAATAAGTTATGGAATAAACTTTAATCTTTATATTCTAAGAGGTTATGAGATTCCAGATTTATTGCTTCTTGAGATTTTTTTTTTGAATTTTGCGTTCCTAACAAAGGTATCTAAATAATAACAGGATTGAGAAACAACTATAAATGTAAATATGTAAGAGGATCCCCTAAATGATAGGGTTTTGTTAAAGCACAAAAAAATTCAGAGTTATTTTAAATAGACTAATGGATGGTGAGAAATAACAAGCTATTTAATATACTAAGTACTGGTCATCAGTTAAATTTTCCAAATCTTAAGAGTTACACACACTTGGATTTTTGCATAAAGCTTCAGGTATTAGAAACACTTTCTAAACACCATTATGTTTGGTGTATCCTTATCCTATAACACTGCATTGACCTGATGTTACATACCTCAGAGAAAGTTGAGTTAAAATTCTTGAGAGTTTTGAAAGCAACAACAAATCACGCACACTACAGAATGTCGTGCCTTAGTATTATGGAAAAAGGATATTCAGAGTCTTGGGAAATTCAGACCAGACTATGTTTATCATCTGTGTTAAATAACAATAAAAATGTTTCTGAAGAAAGTCTCCAAAGTCACTGATGACAGGGCAAAAAATGCTTTCTACATATAATAATTTAAGAGGAATACATTTCATGCCTGCATATGACTTGAGGCCTACTGACAGAAACTTCTCCCTCAGAATTTAAATATAGAATAATAAAGTATTGTGGGTAACAAATCATAAAATTGAGACTCTTAGGGACACTTTCTTTTTTCTAACTTAATGACTCTTCATAAATAAGAATTTGGGAAGTGCTGTACACAGGAGGGAAATATTTTACTGCAACTTTCCAACTGACCAGGCTTCCACATTGACACTGAGTATTCCATTCACGTGGGAGAACAGGCTGTCACGTGCAAAGCCTCGGAATAACCAGCCAGGAAACCCTGTGGAAAAAATTGGGGTTTATTTGCTTTCATTGTTTGGGGACTGGCTATTAACCACAGGTTTAAGAAATAGTAGTGCTGGGCAAGTTTCACAGCGAGACATTACAAGAAAGCACTCTAGATACAAATATTTGTGATAGAAAATGTTAGTTTTTATCCAGACCTCACACTCAGGCAAACTAATAAAACAGTATTAACTTGCAACAATAATGGTGAATGTCAATTTAATTTCTACCTGACTATATACCCCAAAAATATGGAAATGAAAAATATGGAGATCGGTATATTATTATCATTTCAGTGATAAAAATAAGAATAAAGGTCAGGGATGATAAAGATGAATTGTAAGGGTATACAGAATAAAATAGGAGTACTTATGAAGGATTGGTACTGCTTATCATGTTTAGCCATTTAGAAAAAACGAAAATAAATTTACATTCTAGCAAATACTTTGGTAAGAAATAGATGTTTTGAAACCAGAACTCCCTCAAAGCAAGTTATTTCAATATTTTTTCTTTTCTTGTTTTGTGTTTGTTTAGCCATGCAAACAAATAATTTATAAATATAAAAGGACTTTTTGTTTTCTTTAAAATGGAAATTCCTTGACTGGCAGTGAGAAATCACTATGCATAAAAATTTGGAAAATATTTTATTTAATGCCTCAGCATTGTTCTAGAAAAAAACTGCTAAGTATCCATATTCATAAACCTTCACAATTATAGTCATAGGAAACCAGGTTGCAAAACACTGCAAGGTCACTGGTCTCAATCTCTGCTGCAGTGCAAAACTGGTCAAGCTGTACAAAGCAGCGCATGTCCCTTCAAGTGTACTCCAACACAACACTGATAGAAGCAAAAGATTCATGATAAAACACAAAAGTAAATGAGGGAAAAGAAGCAATATTCATAAGTGCATATAGATGGTACATACACATTTCATTGTAAAGCAAAATGAGTTAAAAGTTGGTCAAAGTTGAAGCTACAGACTCAAGAAAGGACCCATCTTCCTGAGTTCCTAAATATTCAAAGTTTAGATTAATGAATTATTTCCAACAAAAAATATTGCCAAATATCTTCAGCTTAGCATATATTTTCATAACAAAAACTGTTACTTTAACAAAGCAGGAAGTCTTACTGGCTTAGGCCTAACAGGCTGAACAGCTCTGGTTTCTTGGCTTCTCTGAGAAAAACTGGATAGTCCTATATTCCAGAACGCACCCTTGTTAGAGAATCCTATTACCAATTACTTCGCCTCATTAAACTACCCTCCAAGCACCTTTCAGAGAATATAACCTTGAATGCACTGCCCCTCAATATTTCTCAAATTTCTAACGTACAGCAATAGCTACAGAGGCCTTCCTAAAGAATATGTAGTAAATCAACTTGGATTATCTAAAATCTATCTCTGAATTAATCCCGAGTATCAGACAACTATGCACTCATCGTCTACACTTTTCATAGAGTCCCTTCCTCTCGCTGCTCCCCCAACTGCTTTCCTCTATTGTGCTTCAACGCTATTACTTCACAGGGCTTACTGCATGGAGACTGTTGCTGCTGCTCATGACATCACATCGCATCTTCTCTATGAAATGTAAACTCCTCTCTGGTGTCACTATCAGGTGGAATTAATGTGCACTTAAACAACTGGTTTACTTTCAGGCTATGGATGCTATATATTTTGTAACCGATGGCATTTTTCTCAAAGCATAGCTGTTAGAATGTTTATGGTTAAATCTATAGCCTAGATTTCTATCCTTATTTTCCCTCACCTATTCTTTCTATATATTTCAAATTTATTTCACACAGTCACATTTTTACATGTTGCTAGCTAATTTAAACATTACACATTAAAGTAGGTTTTAAAGTGAGAGCTAAAATGAAATTAAATGAATATGAATCAAAACAGATCATTTAATACACTTATTTAACTGTTTTTCATCAAACATAGATTTTTTTTCCACCCAACAAATTCAAAATATCTTTGATGCAATGGTAAGAACATAACTAAATGGAATTGATGTATAGGTATTTGCTAATTTATAGGTTAAATAGCAGAATTCCATAAGCGGCAAATTGTTATTCCATTTGAGAGTTTTTACAAAGGAATGGGAAATTTAAAAAAAGGAAAAAGGCTTTCAATCTGGCAAAACCAAATGATAAATTCTGAACTCCCAGGTTTCAGAAGCACACTAGGCCCTGACTCAAAATTTTAGACACAATCATGAGACGGTTTCTCTGGTTTTCAATCCCACAGGACGATTACAGAGGCACACTGTAAAACAGCAAAAGACACAAACAAGCACACTGACAGCAGTAAGAGCTACAAGGATTACAGGGAAGGTAAAGGGAAACTAAAAAAAAATTAAAATCCAATGTAAAAAACAAACTGGTTAGGGGTTTACCTGCCCTAGAGAGTGTGATACAGAAAGTAGACCTATGGACGTAACTATACTACTGTATTAAAGGTCAACATAATAACAGATATTAAAACAATATCTAATAGGCAGCAACAACAAAAAGATTACTTCTTCACGTTGTGAACTTTCATGAAATTAAAGATGGAATACTTTTCACATCCTTCCTGATTTAAAAGAGAAAAAAGCAATAGGGAAATGTACAATTCTATTATGAAAGGTCTAAATTAAAACAATGTAAACTACAGCAACAGAACAAAGAGCTGGTTGGCAAATATTTAGCACCTTGGAAAAAACAATCTAGAATGGAGTGATTAAAGGTAAGTGTTCATAATTCTAAAATTGAATCATTACTTGGTAATGTACCACAAAACCAGAAATATGTAGTGACTTTATCAAACAATGCTGCAGATTTGTCACTTATGAAAGTAAGGACTAAATGTACTGTAAATATTAATTCTTGTTTTCTCCCTTTGCATGTTCTATTTTTTGACACTTTATGAAGATAGTACAACAAATGGAAAATAGAGGATTAAATGCTCTTCACATAATGTCCTACGCACAAATTGTTAGAACTGTCTTTTCAAGCTTCTTAACCAAAATTAATGTCTCTTAGTAAGAGCAAAACAAAGTGAACAAAACTACTTTTCCTAGGGTATTATGTAACTGAATTAAACAGTGAAATTAAATTAAGAGATAGTTGGTGATACAAAATTAATTCACACACTGTTAGCAGTGAAACCTAAAACATTCAATGAAATTAAATGTGAAAATTGAATTTACTCTTTGAACTCTATTCTACTATAAAAATATTAAATTGAATGTGATTTCTGTAATATCAAAAATAAACATTATTTTTCACAAAAGTTTTCTAATGCATATTCTCTAGGTCCATAATAAAAATGTCCAATCAAGGTGGTGCAACGTCCCCCACAAAGATCGTAAAAATATTAAATATTTCTCTCAATAAAAATAAGCACATTTAAGATTGATTTAAGAATTCTACCCATCTTAACAATATGAGATCATTATACTGCATCTGATTTCCATATAAACCAACCCAAATGTAAGAAAATGCCATACTTATCACAGAAAGATTGAGCTAGGGAAATGCATGGAACTCACAAGAGATACCAATTAATATAAAGATTATAACAGTTCTAGTATTGAGAAAAAAAGCAAAATTTTCCTTCTTCTTTCTCAAAATACATAGATATACTTAGTTTATTTATATTGCAAATCAAATTAAAGGCTAATCTCTACTTTAAAATGAGAGAGTCAATCTCCCGAACTCAACTTTATTTTCTTTTTATCTGGCAAGAATGTAAGAGCAGTTAAATTTAGTTATATGATTTTTATTATTCATGCTTGAAATACATTTGCAAAGAAGTTGGATTAAGATAATTGTTGAAAAAGCATTCTAAAGGTTGAGTACTCATTTTTCAAATAGCAAACTCAATACTACCCTAGCCTATTTTGCATTTTTACTGCTGAAAGGGATAAAACATTCAAAAACAAAATCTTGCTGGCCTTTAGGACTTCATTTATTACCAAGCAGTTTCACAGTTCTATTTGTTTTCAAACTAATATACTAATTTTTGGATGACAAAAAAGTATGTATTACATATCCACCCATACCCACACCATCAGCTTTCTGAGCCTTCTACAATCCTTGATTGTAATTATCATCAGATCATATTTTAGATTAAACATCCATATGTGCAGTTAGTTTATACGCATAAAACCCCTATCCACTGCAATTTAACTTTGTAAAATGAGCTAGGAAAAATGTGGAGAATCAAGTTAATAATATGTTCAAAGACTCTATACAGCAAACTCAAAAAGGACAACTTCAAGCAAAAACTCCAAAGACAGATACTTTTATTTCGTGCTCAATTTTCCATCATTTCTAAGTCCTCACTGAATAGCTGTGATTACAGAAGAATTCCTTAGGCTAAAATAAACCATGCTGAGATCTCTATAACTAAAGGTATGCTCTAGAGTAGCCTTGAGTCAGACAATTACAATGTGTTTGTCAAAAGAAGTCAGCTATCACAAGACACCTAGCTTCTGTCAAGTCATTCTGAACAGAAATAAGGCCTAGCCAGCGGGTTCACATGAAGCCCAGGGCCCTATGCATTTAGAAAGCACTCTGAGTCACATCTGAGTTTTCGGTCACTCCTAATCCCTTTACTTATACCAATGTGTCTAATCATCATTTATTTTTGTTTTGGAGATTCAAGATTTGGGTTTATTTTTTTTTTTACTATGAGGCAAAATAGCATAGTCAATGGAAATAACAAATGGTAATTGTTTAGGTTTTTTTTTTGGGGGGGGTGGTGCATGGTCTTGGAATAGAACCCAGGTCTCCCACAGGGAAGGTGAACATTCTACCACTGAACTACCTGAGTTTATATTTTAAGCAAGAACATTTTGAAGCACATCTTAGATTTATTCACTAACCTTTGATGAGAAATGGCTTACCTTTCTGTGACCACGACATTTTCTATCACTGAATGTCAAACACGTTGTTGTGACCTTTTAGACAAGGCTTATTACCTGGGGTAAGCGAATCCTTTCATGTAGTCCATATTCAGGTTTAGGGGGTCGATGCACTCTCAAATTTTGTGTGAAATGTGGTTTGCATAAGTATTTTTCTAGGGAGAGTTCATTTCTTCTTTTAATTCTCTGAAGGGACAATGATCTCTCCCCAAATTAAAAACAATGGTTAAAGAATCTGGAAGAATGAGTGACTCAGACTAGGACATTGTTGTATTGCCAATGTATTTTATCTTTTGCTCACAGAATTATCCTCTCCTACAAGTCCTCAGCCTCAGCAGTATGTTTTCATTAACATCCCTATTTAACGTAGGCACTTAGGAAATCAAGAAACCATACTCAGAGAAAATAAGCTCAGTGACTACATGTAGAGGGCAAAAAAATTCATCCTAAAAGCACCTTCATGAACAATCAAGGCTCTAGTAAATCATAATTTCTAAAAGCCTTTAATATAGGCTAGGTGACAGAAATATAACAGATAGATATACTAATCTCTCTTCCCTGACGAGGTCATTAAACAATCTCAAGTGACACACACAGAAAAAAAGAAAGAAAAAATAGTAAACTTGATATAATCTAAAAGTCATTAGAAAACATAAGTTTGAAATAAAAGTAAAATTTTAGAATGGAACCAAAACTGTTTCAATTTTGACCTGCTTCGAGGTTAAGAACAAACTTTAAGAGCTGATAATTCTCGGGAAGAAAATAAAGCAACAACAATGAAAGACTAACAGCCTCTGTTACAAAAAATTTCAAAAGCTTATATGATATGTATATGATAAAGTATTATACTATTGAAAACATGTAAAGTATATGATAAAGTACTATACTATTGAAAACATGTTAGGTAAAATCCACCAGCTATTACAATCAATACACCTTCCTTCCTCAAGTTAGGTTTGATATTTAAAATTTTTAGTCTCAGAAGAACTTATCGTCTAAGTGCTTAAAACTCATTGAACTCATACTGTATCCTTCTCTGACACAACCAACTGAAATTGGTTTGAAATTGGAAGAACACCAGCCTCTTCTCTGCAAGGAGGACTTTATCCTGCTGCAATGAATGTGATGCCTCTTTACTACTTCAAGGAGTAGAGGCTAATGGCACAGTGCCCTTAAAGAACCTAGAACTGGCCCAGCATGTATTTGGCAAAACAGTTACAAATGAGGCAAAAGATTTATCAGCTTAATTTAAAAGAACTATAATCTCCCTTTCTAAAATCCTCAGATGACAAAGCACTGTGAAATTAACTAAACACTGAAATTCTTTGATTTCATTTCTGCAAACAATTGACCAAATCACTTATTTTATGATTACGTCAATTCCTATTTTCAAGATAAAAGATGACCTACTTGAACAAGGCTATCCAAAATATGAACCCATTTCACTAGCCTACAGCTTATAAGGCATGATAATAAGTGTTACTAACGTCTTCTTGACTATTGATGCTATATGAATCAATCACATTGCTTTTCTTTTGTCTCTCATGTGCATAAGTGCTAGAGCATATGCTCTGGGCCTTCCTCTGCTAATTATGCGTACCTACATAAAGAAGGCCCAATAAGTATGAACATTATCAGGAGATTCATGATCTTTATCAACTAGCAATTATTAACCACTCTATAAACATATGATGCAATTTAAAATTAAGTCCTACTTTTATCTATAAGTAATATATTTAATTAGTCTAGACTCATGAATGTTAACTAGCACTTTGTAGCAATCTGATTCGTACTTTTGCACATGGCAGGTAGCTACTTCTTTTCTAGTGGCCTCTGATCCTTTGAATTTTGAGTTCACCCTCAACAAGGAGTGAACGCCAGAAAATCATATGCTGAGAAAAGTAAGGCAGGAGCTTACCTCAACCACCTTCAGCAGAAACAACTGTACATGAGAAGGAGGAGAGCATCCGTCCCTGGCAGGTTTTCAGAGAGCACCAGCCTCTTTTCTGCAAGGAGAACTTTTTCCTGCTGCAATGAATAGGTGATGCCTCTTTACTACCCAAAGGAACAGAGGCTAATGGCACAGTGCCCTTAGAGCACCTAGAACTGGTCCAGCATGTATTTGGCAAAATAATTATAAATGAGGCAAGAGATTTATCAGCTTACTTTAAAAGAACTATAACCTCCATTTCTAAAATCCTCAGCTAATAAAGCAATGTAAGGAAGGAAAAAAAGGAAGGAAGGAAGGGAGAAGATAAAAGAGAGAGGTTTAGGTTTTTCTCTCCCTTCATAAACAGAACTTCATATCGTTAAAGATTTTTAAATAGTGTCTCTTTCTGCACAAAAGTTAACATCAGACTATCTCAATCATCTGAAAAATATGCCATTCCCACTGAGAATAACCAGAAAGTCTTTTTTCAAAGTGGAAAAGAGGCCAAAAGGGGTTAGTCAGTACTCTTTTCACCCAAGGTCGCATACCTTAATCTCTGACCCATCAGACTATATTTCCCTTTCCGTCTCTCTGTCTGGGTATCAACTGTTCCCCATATCTCAATAGCTTTCCCTTCGGTCCATGGCTCAAAATCACACAAAAACAGACATTTCCTCAAATATACTCTATAATCAGGATTGTCAATCAGGAGAAGCTAGGCCTTGAAAGCTTTTGTCTGAATACTTCAAAGGAGTTCTTTCCAAAATAACAATTTATAAACTTATATTTTTCTATTTTTAAAAAGATTAAGCTCTGAAGCCTTCTAGTTTTGATGAAATTCATTAAACAGGAGAAATAGTCTGTATTTGGTCATTCAGAAAAGGAAAATGTATACTTTCTGAATTAAATGTGTATTATACATATATCAGATTGAGTTAAACATAATACTAAAATGTCAGTAATTTAATGTAGATTCCAGATATACATTTAAAACCTGAAAATGATTTCATCTAATACAACTAGATTATGACCGTGGCATCCTAAAATGACAATATATTTGTGTAATTTCCATGTTCAAAACAAAATATCCCTTATTTTTTTACTTATAGACTCTAAATGAAGCATTTTAACATCTTATTTTTGGATAATTAAGCATCATATTCCATTAGTACTATATATATCCACTAGATTAGTATTACAATTTAGTTTACCTGTTCCTGAGTGCAACGAACGAAGTAGTAGAAACTGTAGAAACCCAGTAAACATAACAGCAGCATCGGAGTGCTTAAATAAATGCTACTGGCATCAAATTACTAAATTCCAGTTAGAAATGGTAGCAAATCCACAGCACAATCAAGAATCCACCAAAGTACAAAAGAGATTTTAAAGTCAAGTCTCTCTGGCCCTTGTATCCTAAATCAAAACCAAGAAAAGCCTGCAGTATTCAACATTATACAACGGTGACACTAAACAAGGCCATATAAGTGCTGCTGTCATCAAAACAGATCTCTGCAGTCTACAGATTCCCACTGATTACCGCATTAATCTATAGTGCTCCGAGCTATACTGAAAGGTTTCCCTGTAGCAAACACCAAAGCTCAGACAGACTCTCAATTAACCATTTCCTGAAACAATGCATAGAAACTGCTACCTTCCTGCGTGCAGAGAGGACGAAATGCTCTGGTCTCTTAAAGCTAGCACAGGAGAAAAGACTCAGGCAGATGCTCTGGGAGCTCCTCCTATTATTTCCCCAGAGGCACTTCACTGAGATATCAATGGGTTAAGACGACAAAGTTGATCAGAACCCTGCCGGCTTGTGAACCACAGCAAACTCACCTGAAATTATTTGGTTTCATTATCAATCCCTGGCAATGGTCCTGCCAAGCCCCGCGTAACAGGGCTTTTCCTCTGCAGTTTCTCTATGTGCGGAATTTCACTCAGTCCAATGACAACAACTGGCACCAGGAAGCATAAACCGGGAGTGCATGAGTGGTTTTTGGGAACATAGGCAAAGCGCTTCTTCAGGCTTTTCTGGTATGGCCAGCCTAGTGCTAACAGTGGCTCAGCTCCAGGGGGCAAAAGGACAACCCCACATAGATTTTGCCAGGGAACTGGGGATGGGGGCTCATATTGCTGATATTTTTAAAGGTACAGGCTTTTCATGATTGTAGAGACACAATTCAGAGATTTTTCTGACATAGACAGAATAATTATCCTGTCATTAAGTCATCTACAAATACTTTATCCACCCATATCATCTATTTACAGAACAGTCACCATAAGAAAATTGGTTGAAATTATTTATCACGTAAATCTCATTTCATTTTTATCATGGTATATCACTTACTTTCCAGAAAAAACACAACTATACAATGATACACTTCTCTAATCTGCTGGGGAATACTGACTAAAATGTAGAGGAAGACTGCTTCTAGTTTGTTTTAGAAAATGAAATGACCAAATGATATAGAGAGAATTAAGAATAGTTTTTCATTTATTTATCCTAAATGTGCTATTTACTTAAATTATATATAATTGCATAAAATAATTATCCAAAAAAGAAACAATTAATACGGAACCATGGATCATCTCACTGTCACCAAATCAACTGGAAAATATCAGCCTCAATCAAACTGAATAATCTAAACATTTTCCCCTCTTAAAGGAACAATTTTTTTTGTCTCTATTTAGAATATTTTTTTTCTTTTCCTCATACCTCCAAGTATGCTTTAAATTGGCTAAATTGTTGCTGGGGGGAAGAGAAGGGCAAATAAACATTAATTGAATGCTTGCTACATGTCAAATACTGTGCTAAGTATATTAATTTTATTTAATTCATTTATTTCTCATAAGTATATGGTAAAATCAATATTACTTATCTCACATTAAAGATGAGGATCAGAAAGGTTAACTAACCTGTCCAAGGTCACACAGTTTGTAAGTAACAGAGTTGGGATTTGAATTTTGCTCTGACTTCAAAGTCCATGCAGGAGCTTTTTACTGCACCATAGTTGATAAGATTAATTCCAAGTTGTGCCAGTTTACACTAAAGTGCTAATGACTCACTAGTCTGGAAAACTATGGTGTTTCAGGCAGGACCTACAAACATATATCTCTATTTCCCATATTTGGAGCTGGTGAGGAATTTGAAGAGCAGATAAAGGGGATAAAGACTTGTGCTTGCTGAATTTAAGTTTCTTTCACTATGGTACTGTCATACAGAAGACATACAAAAGTCATGGCCTAGAGACAGATCTGCCAACCCAAAAAATACACTGAAGAGAATAGATGGAAGGGAAATCAAAACTTTCAACAATGAATTTATTCATTTCCCTTAGCTGAAATCGGCACCATGTAATTTTCTGTGATTGAAATTTAAGAATCTGTGTCTCCTCTGATAGGTCTATAGAAACTCTTGACAACTGAACTGAAATATTTTACTATACTTCATACAGTTCTCACTGTGCCTAAGTTTTGAGATCTTTTCTTTATTTCTCTTCTATTACTTTTTTCTTGTTTATCATCTTGTGAGGTCTTATTTCATATTCTAAAGTCATTTTGAATGATGTTTATCTAATACCTATCCTTCATTACACTACACTGATTTATATTAATTTGGTACCGTTAACTTGAGTTCCCTAAAGTGGCAAGATAAAAGGAAATTTGTCAAATGGTAACGTATTTTTTATTTCCAACAGAAAATGTTTTATTAACCAAGCAAGGTCTCTTTAGTAGAATAATAGCTTTCAAAATTACAAAATCAAAATATAAAATCAAAATGAGAAAAGGCTAATTAATATCCTTTCACTCGTTTCTGGGTACCACATCATCTGAAATCCCATGCATAGTAACAGGAGTCATTCACTAAATACATAGAAGTGGTTTAAAAAAGGGTGCTTCTATTTTGATCTCATCAATTCAGAAAATTATGTTAACATATTTATATATTTAAAATATTTCTACCACTCTATCCATTTTGAGCCACATGTATCCCTCCTCTGGACCATATACTTTTCAGCCACTCCAGTGACCAGAAGACTGATTTTCCTTGGGAGAGAAGACAAAAAACTTATCAATTGCAATTTGGGACAGGCTTCAAATATATCATTAGACCTTGTGGTAGTGGAGTCTAGGACAAGGCTTGTGTTTGTAGTAAGGTTTCAGTTGCCTCAGGAGAACCCACGACCCATTATTATGAAAAAGTGACACAAACTTCCTGCTTTTGCATTGACAATACAGTCATGACTCCAATTTTCACATATTTTTCATTCTTTGAATTGGTATGCAACAGCAAAGCATGAAATACATTTATTTCAAAACAAAGTTCATGCACAATTAAGCAAGTTACTATCACTTTTTCTTATATTCACAGAACACTGACTTTCTAATCTTTAAATTTTTCTTGACTATTACACAAGAAAATAAATCATAAATGTGATTAACATCTCACAATCTTTAGGGCTTGATGGTAAACTCTATAATCTCATCGCAGAAACACAGATGAAAGATGAAGTTAACTGGAAATTTGTTTAAAAAAATGGAACAAAGTCACTTTTCACATGACACACAGAGAATGGGAATATTTAGACCGTGACATATAGATACAGAGGGAGTGTTAAATAGAAATTAGTTTCCAAATAAAATGAAGCAGGATTACTACCCCCCAAATTCATTGTGTGTGGCTTACCAGCACCTGCTCGTCGGGCCTCAACTGTTTCCTCTTCGCAATCATTAGACCTCACTTCTTCCCACCCTTCTGAAGAGAAACGCATTCCAGGTGCACACATGACAAACCTTGCAAAAAAAGTCCGATCTGGCAATTTTAAGCCTGGCTTTTTAAACTACTGTCTGTTGCTGAGGATCTTATCCGAGAATAGTGTGAAGTGCTTCCCCCATCACTCCGCTTCTATTACTGAACAACAACAAACCCTGTGTCAGGAGCAGCAGAAAATGGGAACTGAAAGAAAACATGGGTGCAAACACACAGAAAAGTCTCTTTGCATGAATGCCCCAGGTGACTGCCTCCATGGCGCGGCTACGCAAAGGACTATTTGGGTAAAAGAGCTTACACAAGACTTGGTGGTCCTGGTGGCATGGAAACTGGTAGCATTTACTGAGGAAAAGCAGCATATTGGCATCTCTGTTGGGTTTTAACCAGATCCACGGGATTCAGGAAATAAGCTTTCTGCCAGATGACACTACGCTCCTAGCCATTCCTTATGTTTACTTATTTCCCAAATTTTCTAACCAGCGTCCTTTCTCCTGCTGTGAGCTTATTTGTGAAGAGGGCTAAATAAAGGATTTTCATGACAAGAAAAGGCCATTAGCTCATAGGTTTTTCTCTTCTGCTTTTGTTCAGTACTATTAAAATCAATTAAATGGGAATGTTTCTCATTATATCTTTGACTTGTAAAGGAAGAAATATTTTTCTCTTCCTTTCCGAAAATATTTAACGTTAGGATATCTTTCCATATATTAAATATTCTTTATATATTATTTTTCTCATGCTACACAAACTTTCAAAGGTAGAATGCTTCTTCCAATTGGTGCATTTTCCTAGTATAGACAAATATTTTTGAAAATATTGCTCTGGGATTTTTCTTACTATATATGACATGGTACAATGTTTCCAGAATATGAAGTGCTATACTTTCTAATAGATGGGATATAAAGTCTTACATTATGGGAAAAAAGGAATTACATATTTTTGCTATCATAACTGTATTCTTCTCACTAAGACAAACAGTCCACGTAATTTAAGAACATTTTATACGTGTATTTTGACTTTTTTGGATTTGAATACAGAGAATGTTGTAAATAGCAATAACACAATCATCTTGCATTTGCATGCATTTCATACTACCTAAAACAAATCTTTGTGATCCTCAAAAAGAATCTGGTACCAGGATAAATAAAAAGCATTAACAAGATAATCAACCATTTATAGAAACAGACATGGAAAATAAACTTGTCCTAGAAACGAAATTCCTTAGTAGCCAACTAAAAACTTCTACATCACCATATTTTTATTTTCAAATTAAACTGTCGAACTAATAGGACAGCCAAAAAATACAGATACAAATACGGATTAGTATTAGTAGATATACTAATCACATACAGTATCTTAGGAATTATTTTCTTTTTCTCCTCAATAGTCCTAGTAATTGCATAGGCACAATAAATATGATCTTTGAATCATAAAATCTTACAAGTACACTTTGAAGTAATAATCAGTACTGTATTGATTTTATAAGATCTGTATACTACCAGCATATTAAGGAGACTAGCACTGAAATATTATATAGTAAATATACCTATTATTTCCCAACTCTCCCCAATACTTACAAAGGTTGAAAAATACACCTACACATCTATAGCTAACTCATCTATGTAAAATCTCCTGCTGCTGAGTATCTTATCTTGTAGAAAAAACAACATATACTTTCACACAGATGATTATACCAAGTAATTTTAAATAATGAGGATGTCTGGATTATAAACCCCGATAGGATGTAAATCTAGTATTTGATTCTCCAGGGGACTACAGATTGAAGACTGTCCAGGTGGAAGTAACACATTTCTATTTTAGTGACTGACTTTTATCTGCTTTGTGAGTCATGCTTTATTGAATTCATGTGTTGGCATTTAAGAATCTAATATTTAGTAGGACACACTATGGACAGAAAAGAGTAAATTATATTGTCGTTTAATCTTATATGCGTAAACCCAAGATTCTCTGAGAAATACCAAGATTCTTAATCTTTACAACAGTAGTTGAGCACAACATTTGTGAAAGGATGTGGCAAACTCAGGTTAAGACATCTCCTATAAGATGCTTTTATTTACCAAACCCAACCATAAGGATCTCTTTATCGTTCTACATTTGCCTTTAGGACTTAAAAGTAGAGATCTGCACTGGACTTTATTCTGATATTATTTGCAAGTTTTCATTCATTCCTGCATACACATCTTAACATACTTAACATACTTTCATCTAGCAAATATTCTGAATATGGGTGTACTAAGCATGGAAGTAAAGAGATCAAAAAACTAAGCCTGGTCCTTGCCTTGAAGATTCAGGTGCTATTATTATTCCCATATTACAGCTGAGGAAATTGAGGCTTGCATATGGTAAGTGACATATCCAGCCAAAGACAGAACCAGAATCTGAACTCAAAAAATATCAATAATAATCAAAGCTTATATTTTTTGAGCTCTAACAATGTTCAAGACACTTTTCATATTTCATGTTAATCCTCATAACAACCCTAAATGTATGTACTATGATTAACTCTATTCTACAGGCGTAAGAAGTAAAGGACAGTAACCATGAAATGTTCCCAAGGTCGTATAACTAGTAAAAGGTAGAGGTGGGAAATAAACCCAAGTCTAGCTCCAGTACTGGCATTTTTCATCACTAAGCAACATGACTGACTCTGTTACCATGTAAATAATAGGGGTTATCCATGTTCTGACAGAGGAACAGCATGCTGCATGAATGTTCCCTGTCTCTTCAGATCACAACATCCATAAGTTTAGGGACTGGCTTTTATATAGTACCCAGAATAGGGCACAAATCGGTGATTTGTGATTGTGTCAAATGAATCTGCACCAAGCAAAATGCTTAAGTTGCTACGAACCAAGGTCCTTGAGTCTCTAGTAGAGCTTTGCCATGCCCTCACCGCAAACATCAGTTTAAGGAGATGGTTTAAAATGAAAGGGTCTGGGTGCACGGGTAGTTCAGTGGTTAGAATGCCTGCCTTCCATGCGGGATACCTGGGTTCGATTCCCAGACATCGCACCCCACCCCCCCAAAAAAAAGAAAGGGTCTCTGATCAAAAGTTCTTCGGACACAGTACACATTGTATTCTTTCCTAGGGCAATCATAATGCACATCAGCATTAAAGGTGGCGAGAAGTTGTATGATAAATAAATTAGTAGCCAGAGTTAGCAATGGTCAACTTAGTTGAGTACAGATGAACTTATTTCTGGCAGCACACAGAATACATTTACTATTGTTTGGCATTATAAATGATATTTATCCTAATATGTTAAAATGTGCTAAGAAAAAGGAAAGAGAAGGAAGTAGTGAACTCCACTGCATAGATTCAGAGTTGATGTTGACGACCATACTGCTCCTTTGGGGAGTTTCTGTATAATAGGCACTGCTCTGTGACATGCTCTGTAACTCAAATATCTATGATTCTTTACCCACAAAATATCAGCTCAGCTATAACCTTCCAAAACCACATGGTTAAGGCTGCTATCTCAAAATCTTTCTTTCATTGATTCGATTCTATGTAAATACAATTATAATTGAGAAATCAGGATTTAAGGGATGATTCTGATTGCTGAACCATTGCATAGGTATTCCTTTTTTGCTTTCTGGTATATTGGAGTAGACAGGGAAATTCCTGAAGTCTCTAAATTGTAATCCAGCTGCCTTGATCTCTGCTAATGATTGCATAGCCCTTATCTTCTGCTCCTGTGATTGTTAAAACCTTGTGACTAACCTTTATTTGTTTTTTATCCAGTTTTTCAACTTTAGAGTCTTGTAATCACTAAAGACAGCCCCTAATATTTATTAATGAAGGGTCTTGGGTCTACCCAGGACTAACCCACCCCAAATCTAAAGTTATCTTGATGACGACGAAGACTAGATCTAATCAAAGCGGGCCTGCCAAACATTCACAGTGGTTTAGACTTTAACCCACAATTCACCTATATCTCATTCTGCCATTTTCTTTCACACAGTCTATGACTAAGCATGTAATCAATCTGCGCATGCTCAATAATCAGATCACCTCTAATTCCATCATCTGGGCCACTGTGCTCATTTTCCTAAACCCTGCCCATCTTTTCTCTAATAAATCTATGCAAATTACTGCAGTTCGTGAGACAGATTTTGGGCTGCTAGGCTATCTGATCTCCTACTATGCACCTAAAATAATACTCTTTCTCTCTTTGAAACGCTGGTGCCTCCAGAAATGGTTATTAAGTGTGTCAGGCAAAAGAATCCACAGCCTTTGTCTGGTAACACAATGAAGAAATCATCCTGAAGAATTCTAAACTACAATAAAACAAAATCAAGGTCCGAATGACATATTTTAGGAAATTCTAAATATATGTATCTAGACAGAATAAATCAGTATTAAAATGCAACAGTGGAACTGTGTGGCATAACAGCATTAAAGAAGGCAAGGTTAGTCTTGAAGACAAGAGAGTGAACATAATATTAGGCTTTGAGGAATTACTACAGTGCAATGTTTTCCAGTATTTAAATCCTTCTTTATACTTGAAATTTTTGAGTTATACGGCTTTCCAATCTGTACCGGATCAGTATTCACAGTTTTCTCACAAGGGTGCTTTGGACAACATAAGCAACTCTGGCTATAATATTCTAGCCTGGGGAAGCTTAGACAGCACACACACACACACACACACACACACACACACACACACACACAAAGAATTTGAACTATCAGGAGGTTCTGCATCCTGAATAACTCCGAAATTCAAATGAACTTACAGGTATGGTAATTACTGTTTTCAAGTTGCACTAATGATACCATTTAAAACGAATATGACCATCCTGCCAATGCTGCTACTTTCTGCACAGTAAGTTAGAGGACATGCATGCTTCAGGGGACTTTTAGCAAACTTGCTTTGAGGGAGTACTAGGTATCCCAGTCTACTGATCTCCCAGTTGCTGATCCAACCATGAGGGGAAGCTGAGGTGATACTGGGTATGGAATAAAGGGGTCCAGAACAGAAAACAGTTCAAGATGTAATATATAGTAGCAATTTGGGGGCAGGGACCTTTTCAAAAAGAATATTTTCGTAGAAGAAAGAAAAAGATGTTGGCAATGGGAGGGGATTCAAGAGAGAAAGAAGTTAAATCAGTATTGTGGACAGTGATGCACTTTGGAAATCTAACTCACCCACCTTGGAATGTTTCCCCAATTTATATTCTCTGGCTGATCTTACTCATTTCCTATAGGAGACCCAGCAATATAGGACAATTTAAAATCGAGTGCTTTTTATAGCGATGAGGTATCGAACGGATACTCTAAAGCTGACCATTTCAGCCTAAAACCTGAGCAAATGCTTTAGTCATTAACACACTTTTCTGTAAAGACAGAAACATGTCAAAAGAAAAAAGAACCCAATTATCAAAGCCAAAATATTGGCTTTCTGAGTGTCATCTCATGGTGACTGCCTGCTCTTTGTAATTGGGTCATTGATTCTGGGAAGTTGAAAAGCTTTTGAACTTGAACCTAGATAGGAATGTTATTATAGAAAGAGGTATCACCAACCAACTACCAAATTTAATGTTAACTTCTTGATTGAGGATTATACCACAAAACCTGTAACATTAATCCAATCTATAAAATCCACTTGAGGAACAGAATGGGATTTTACATTTTTATAAGATACTTAGTGTTGTTTTTTCCCCCAGTGTTCAGACAGAAACAAGGGTACTCATTTATCTGAGCTGTGTGAGGACTTTTATTCATTCTTCTTTCATTGTGGGGGAAGCACTCTGAGGGTCCTGGATTCACACACACAGAAGTCAGTTTCAGTTCCCTGCTCTTGTGAGGCCAAAATTATCTCTAATTTTGGGAGACATGAACTCAATCCCTGCCTACAGCTCCAATTAAGAGGGGCTAAAGTAACTCCAGCCAACCTCCCAGAGACGCTGCTTGAAATGTGCTGCAGCCCTATGACTTGGGAACAAAGAACAGACAACCATCGGGGGGAAGAGAAAAAGCCTCTGCCATTCATCCAACTAAAATATCATTCAAGAAATTATAACAAACTAATGATATTTTACTGCCAAAAAACACTTCTGAAAGAATTAATAAAAGATATGCCCTTGCAGGGGTACAAAGATAGTTCAATGGTAGAATACTTAATCTGCCACGCAGGAAACCCAAATTCCATTCCCAGCCCATGGACTACACTACCCACTTCCACAAAAAAAAAAAAAAAGAAATGAAAAACAAAAAATCCAACAAATGGTGCTGCAATAAGGGGATACTCACATGGAAAAAGAATGAAATGTGACCCCTCCTATACAGCATATCAAAAAAAAAAAAGAAATGCCCTAACAAGAAGAAAACAGAAGTAAAGAAAGACAAGTAAGGTATAAGAAGCAATGAAATCGTTAAAACACACTAATAAATCTAAATAAGTGTTAAGTATAAAAATAATAATAAAATTAACACCTACTTTAAAAGAATGTTTAAAGTAAGCCGACTTACTAAATTTCAGATAATAACAAAGAGGTTAGACCAAAGACAGCAAACTTTAGAGAAAAGTTAAAACACGATAAACTTCTTGTTCACAGGAAAGATAAGGTAATAATTTAACTTTAGATTTTGCTAAAAAACATGTAAAATTAATGGCTGCATAGAAAAGTTCACGTTTTCAGTAACAAAGAGAGAAGAGTGTGTATTTCTTAAGCTCTAAAAGAAATGAAAAGGCACAGATATCAAATGGATCAATGCAACTGAAGGCATGAAAGGAAAAAAAGCAAAACAAAGAGATACATGATAAAATCCAAACTAAATAAAAGAAAGGATTTTGTTTATTGCAGGAGTACAAAATACAAAGAAGACAAAAGAAAAAAAAAGAATGCATATCGTACCAGATATAAGTATATTCAACATTTTGATATATACCTTTTCTGTCATTTTTCTACAGACATATGTAAACATTTTCAAAAATATGTTATAGTATACATAAAATTAGCAACACCTTTCAATTACCACAAATACATTTTGTGTCATTAAATAAAGGAATATATCACAGAATTTTTATGACTACAAGTATTCCCTTAACCAGTGTCTTTAACTAGTATCTTATCATTGGAAATTAAGACAGCTACAATTTTTTAATATTATAAACACTGTTATAATAAAAAATATTTTCCTATAAAACAGGAAGTGTCTACTCTGTCAAGATACACTTTGAGATATAATCATGTTTTATAAATTAAACACAAATAAATGAGTCAGAAGTAAGGATGTTTACTTTAAATAAATTTGACATATTACTTACTTATGGGGATACAAACTGAATTTTGGTTTTAATACCAAATATCTGGCTTGACTGAGGTGGAGCACATCAACTCACTATTCAAACTTTCCTTTCAATGATTCATTCATTCATTACCAAAGGTCCTTATTCTCTAGTCTAACTCAAGATTTCCCACAGAAAAACTGTTCTCTATGCAGCCCCCAAGCCTAATTTTGGTTTTCCATCCTTTTGTAGGATTGTGCCAACTACATTTCAGTTTCTATCCTTTCTGACCACTTAGTCACCAGTCAGTTCTCCCTAAACTGCTTTTTCATTTTTATTGATGTTATTGATATTTTATTTCTTTCTCAAATCTAATGGCAATTTTCTATTGTAATTCATGCTATAATTTCTTTTGTGAGTAACTGAGTTTCCTTGCTCATTAAAATATATACTGCTAATCTCTAGTAGTAGTAAAATTCTGGTTCCTTCTTTATATTTCAAAGGACTAATTAATTAATGCCCAAATTACTAGTATAATTTTTCAAAAGCAACTATGATGAGAGAAATATGCTGTACTCACTCAAGAAACAAAGTACATAACTTCTTATTATCCAATGAACAGATATCTGTCGATTGAAGTACTTTGTCCAAATGTATAACCATTAAATCAATAAAGTAAAAGGATGTGCCAAGATGAAGGAGACAGGAAAAACTACCTATTTTCAAACTCAATTATCCTTCACAGTGCATCTAGATGCCTATTTTCTTCCTACTCTCTTACTTCTCCTATTGAAAATAAAATAAAAAAATACAAATTAAAAAAGAGAAACATCCCACACTGTGCAACTTAAATATACTTGTATGTACATAACCATAAACTATCACTTTATTAAGTATAAAACAGGATGTAAGAGCAGAACATATGTTTTTCTAATTACACATCTTATAATCAGTTACTTTCAAGAAAAAATGAACATGCATAAACTAAAAATAAAATTAAATAGTTCCAAAGAAAACTAGGGAAGGAAGTTAATTTTGCTTCAGTTTCAAACCATGGCTAGAGATAGGAGAGCACTTAAAAGGAACATATGAAGTGTCATATAATGAAGATGGAAAAATGAATGGCATGTTTGAAGATCAGAGAATAAATGCTGATCTGGCAGGAAAAGTAGAATGACAAGGTAAGTCTGTAAAGATAAGTTGGAACTATAGTGCGCACACCGTACAGTGTGGCTGAGGAGTTCAGATTTCCTTCTGTATGAAATGATGTCCCAATCTGTAAAAGTTTTACGATGAAGAAGACTGGAACGCAAAGTTTTAGGACAGTAGCAATTACTCACGTTTATATTATACTCTCTCTTAGTATTTTAACACAGTGATTCTTCTTGCCTAAATTTTATTATAGCTCCAACAAGAAACTCTGGCATTCGACCTTTCTTCCTGGTTCCTATAACATAGATCATCTTTACACTCCATTTGGTGTTATCAGTATAACATTTATTAAGCCCTTGCTGTATATTAGGTTTGGAGACAATACATTATACCATTCAAATCTTTACAACACTATATCATTATATCATTCAAATCTTTACATTAATCCTTCAAATTTACATTACATTTTAAGGTAACATAAATTTGACTTTATAACTTCATATTATATCATTCAAATCTTTGCAACTACTACATGAGATACGTACGATTATTACTTTCAGTTTCAAAAATGATAGAATTTGCTCAGAGAACTTAAGTAACACGCCCAAGGTGTTTAGTCTCTGCCTGTGCCTACCACTATTCATGGTCTTGAATATCAATCCTCAGCTTAGATTAACTACCCAATAGGATTCCTGATGATACTGTGTTTTTCATAGGTTAGCAACCATGAAGACAAATGCCAAACATTGCTGCTCATCATGTATATATCCAAACACATAGACGCCCTGGTCTCTTTCCTCCTATGAATAATATTATCTCACCTCATATACCTCAGCATCAGCATCAGCATCAGAAGGGTTTCCTGTAATTAAATTAGGCCTCCCCTTTGGGATGGAACAGGTACATTGAAAAAGACCCAATTTCAGAAGTCCAGTTCAATAGGTAGGTAAACTTTCTCAAAAATGGCTATAGGCAATAAGCATTAATCCAGAATAGCAGTGAGAATCAAAGCTATTCCATAATGTATGATAAAGAATAATACAGAAGGCGTTATCTGGATTTCCAATGAGGCAGTTGGCATCAGTGAAGTCAGTTTCTAGCTTCTAATCCCTGGATGCGGATTAGTGAGGGCAAGGTAGAGTTTTAATTCTAGAGGGACATGGGCAACAGAACTGAACTCAGTTGCAAGGATCCAAGGACATGGATCTAACAATTAGAACTGGACACAAATCTGGGACCTGTTCTCAAGAATAAATTAGAAGCCTAATGGTTAGAATGAGGGCCCATACTGGAGTCAGAACAAGCAGCAAGACTGACTAGACGTCTAAACTCAAAGGCTTTAGCTGGAGCTGGGGACTGAATGAGTTCCAAGCACTAAGCTGCAGAGAGAAAAGGGCTATCAGGGGCAGGGAATCAGGCAGGCTTGACCCACCTCTAATGTCATCTTCTATGCTCAATAGTGTGTGAAAAAGGGGAATTTCTGCTTGTTTCTGGAGTCTCTCCCAGGCCTGAGATTCTGTGATTATGTTAAGTTGAACCACAAGTAAGGACAGCCTTTTCATTTACTGGATAAAATGGGTCAAAAACACTGCAGTATGATTTTGCATTTTAAAAGAATACTAAAGAACAACTTACTGAGATAAAACAGGTATCACTGAAACCTTCAGTATCAAATCTCCTGAATGGACTTGAAGGAGAAATGATTACCCTTAAAATAACCTTTAGTTATATACCCTTTAAAACTTTCTTTATTAAAATTATAAGCATATGTGACAGGTAAAATTTAGATGATTTTTTTTTTGAAACTGTAGCTCAGATTTTTACTTAGTTTCTCCTAATTCAAGAATAGGAGTTTCTTTCAGATGTAACTAAATGACTAATATTTCCAACTATGGACGAACGCAAAAGAAATATTATTGGGCATAACCATGCTAGATTTAGAGACTTAATTTCTGTCCTTTTTATAGAACTTCTTTTGAGTCACAATTCCTGTTTTAGAATCAAGGAGAATTTTCAGTCATTTATATATTATGCAGAAACAGTAATTCTGAAAATCCAGCTTCTCACCATGATGATGGCCAAATTTTTATTAATGCATACTCTGAGAAATTAGGAATTAGCACATTAGCTTAAACCACACACAATTATTTGTGTCCCTTGACCTATTCTTAAGATTTAAATTGTGCACTTGATTACAAGAGCTTACATCCACTCCATATCCACTGTAAGAAGAAATTAACTCAGTTGCTCTCTCTAAAGTATTTAAACTGAAGCATTTAACATTCTAAAGTCTGCCTCTCCCTTTCAGTAGTGGGGAAAGAGAATTAAATTTATCTTCTCTCAGCAGTGCAGGACAGTACTTTCTCTTCTCTTTTTACCTTGCTCTCATCCCTGTTTTTTGAAATGTCAAAGAAAATTAGGACAGGTAAAACTGTTGGACATTGGTGCTAAAATGTCAGCCTTTCCAATTGCTGATCCTATAGAAATCTTCTTCCTCTGTTTAGATTAAGACAGCAAATTAACGAGGAGCATAGGAAAGTATCTGGTTGAAGTTTGTTAAAAAGCAGAAGTGGAGATCTGTAAAAATGCGTTCTCGTGTTGGTGTCAAAGGGACCAAGGCATAAAAAGGGAAAAAGAAAACAAAAGGTGAGTGGGCTACTCCGAGAGAACTATTGAGGGCAGGAGCTAGGTTCCAATAAACAATGAACATATTCCAAAACCCTAGAAAATGTCTGTCCTGTAGTAGGAGCTCAATGAAAGATTAACGTTAGAAAGAGAAGCCAATGTCGTCAGTCTTCCACATAGACCTTTCACTTGTTCTGAGGTTCTGACGGCTAAAATACCTATTGTTAGAGGCCTCAGAAGACGCCAAATCTGGCCACTTGCAACTTAATAAAAGAGATGTTAAAAAAAATGTATCCATGTTTTCTTATTTTAGTGTATATCAAATTAATTTATGAACATAAAAATTAAAATGAGGGATTATGATGAATAGCTACATTAATTCATTTCCCCTATGAATCCTCTACCCACACTATGAATTCCACTTCCCAATCTTAATTTTACTTTTTTTTCAAAGAGAAGAAGAGTTTATTACTAAGCACACAGTAGGAGAGCAGATGAGACTAGCAGCCCAAATTCTGTCTCCTGCACTACAGTAATTTGGATAGTTTTATTAGATAAAAGATGGGCAGGGTTTAGGATAAATGTGCACAGTGGGCCCAGATGATATAATTAGAAGTGGGCTGATGACTGCAAATGTGCTGAATGGCTGCATGCTTAGTCACAGAATGTATGAAAGGAAATGGTGGAATGTGGTCTAGGTGACTTGTAAGTTAAAGTCTTACGCCACTGTACATGTCCAGCAGGCCCATTTTGGTTAGATTGGTCTTAGTCATCAAGATAATTTTGGACTTGGGTTTCCAACCTTTTTTTGGGGGGGTGCAGCATGGGCAGGCTCTAGGTATTGAACCTGGGTCTCCAGCATGGCAGGTGAGAATTCTGCCTCTGAGCCATCCAAACTTATTTCTGATTATTTATTTTCCTGGTCCTTCTGAAGGACAACACCCTAACTTTAAATTGCTTCTATCTGTTGAGTGCAGTGTTTGGAATACTATCTATTGGTTTCTAATTTTAAGATAGTATCTATTAGTTAAAATTGATAACAATCATTATTATGCATTGATTTAATCATTTAAAGAGGAGATTTAGCTTGCTTTATTTACATCCTTTTGCTTTAAAATGCTAATAATTTTATTTATCCTTGTGCATTTCTATACTTATCCTGTACTCCTTGGCCTATTAAATTTAGACAGGATCTTTTAATTCCTGAATATAGTAGAGGAGAATACTCATATACTTACCCATTCTTTCACCTCTCCCCATTCCAAACCCTCAAACGCCTATTTTATGTCAATTTTACCTTTATTTTGACGTGGGAAAATATTTATATTCATTTTATAGTCAACTGTGTGAACATTTATAAGCACTCTATGTGGAAAGGTCTAAAACTTGAAAACCAATACACAGAATTTACAATATTATTACTATGTAAATATTCTAGAACCAAGCAGAAATCAATAATGTGTAAGAGTAAAATTTCCTTTTCAACAGATGCTCAAAACAGTTTATTTAAAAGAAAACACACACATGTTAATAGTGAAATGGGTTATTATCAATTAATTAAAATGATGTCACATTTTTTATTGCTTCATATGTGGGCCATAACTTTCTTTAATAGTTTATTTTTTTCTCAAGTTTTAACTGCTTCCTTTTTATTGCTGAAAAAAGATTTACCAGGCCAATAACAGCATGAGCTCATTAGTCCTTGAATGTTTCTTGGAATCCATGCCATTCTTCTCAATAAAGATACAGGCACACTGTATTTTATTGCAGTTCACTTTGTTATGCTTTGCAGATACTGTGCATTTTTACAAATTGAAGTTTGTGGCAACCTGGCATTGAGTAAGTTAATCTGTGCAATTTTCTTCCCAAAAGCATGTGCTCACTTAGTGTCTCTGTGTCACATTTTAGTTAAGGTATGTACATCGTCTTTCTAGACGTAATGCTATTCCATACTTAACAGAGTACAGTACAGTGTAAACAGAACATTTATATGCACAAAGAAACCAAAAAAATTCATAACTTTCTTTGTGATACTTGCTTTACGGTGGTGGTATGAAACCAAACTCACAATATCTCCAAGGTATATCTGTATTCTTATTTGTCACTCCCTAGAAATGATTTACAGTTTTAATCTGGACAGATTTTTTTCCGCATACATTGCCACTCAGGGATTTTTTTTTTTGCATTGGATTCCTGGGTCAGCGCCACTATTTCTTATTTCCCAGTTGTGCTACTTTCATGATTATCATTCTTAGTTTTCTTGAGTGCATATATCCTTAAATAACTTTCTTAGAAGCAAATTGTGAAGTAGCTTTTCTGAGAACTTGAAAATCCTTAGTTTACATGTGTTTAAAACTGCAGTTTCAAAATAATGTTTGTTCAGAACTTTGAATGCCCTGCTCAACTGTAATCTAGAATCTAGTGCTGATGAGAAATAAAACCAGTTTAATTCTCATGTTTTTACATAAAACCTCAGGTTTTCTTTTCCATCTCCAAAATCCTATAGATTTTTCTCTTTTTTCTTTGCATCTTTAATAATATCAAAACTCCTCTTAAGTTTCATAATTATGACGGAGGGGGCTCATCCTTGAGCATTCCCAGGGTTGTTATGGTCTCCCTGCAGGTCAGATTTCATGGTTATCCTTTCTGAGATGGGAGCTCACAGGCTTGACAGTGGCTTTTACTTTAATGTCTCAGATCATATTGTTTACTTCCTGGGTAGGAGAACTGATCCACATTTGCAGGCAAGCTTATGATCTTAAATTCAGTCACAGTATAGTCTCACATTTTATCCAAGCAGCTCTAAGAGCTTCAGTGCTGTAGATACTGAGATGCAAAGAGTTCCCTTTATGTTGAGCTCAGTTAATAACTTCTATATTGAAGAAAAAAATTACAGAGAAGATCTGTATGATCGGGCGGGGAGTTGCCCTTGGGGTGAGGAGTTGGCATTTCAAGATGTACTTAACCTGACCAAGATGTGTAGTGTTTTGTTCTGTTTGTTTTTCACATTCCTTTCTGCTCTAGAGCTGTCTCTTATTTCTAGTAAGTCGATATGTCTATTTGCTTATCTTGATCTTTTTTAGTTTATTCTGCTGGTATTCTTCAAATGGCTTGGCGTTTTTGTCCATTCATATTTACAACTGGATACTGGGTGAAACTCTGTAGGTGGTATGAGTTTCCATGCAGGTCTTTTAGCTAGGCTGCTCTAACATTTCTGCCTGAATGGAGCATGTGAACTGGGAGCTTTCAATTTAGGGTAAGCAATGTATGAGGTAAACTCTAGGCTGGTGAGGATGGGGGCCCTGAAACTGGGAGACACTTACCCCAATATCAGTGCATTTCTTCTTGATGTTTTACCCAAGAATTAAATGTTGGACCACTTTCAAAGCATGTAAGGAGACAGGAAGGATGGTAAGAAGAGTGTAGAAGAGTGTGCTGCAGTTGTTCTGTTAACACATAGTAAATCAATGTGCCCACGTAACTCCCCCTTTTTCACACACTGCTCCACTGAATGTGATATCTCAAGCCAGAAGTCTCTGGGTGGTGCTTCACAGCAGATGCTTCTCTTTCACTGCTATATACTCTTGCCTAATCGGGTGAGCTCTTATACCAAAATGCAGGGACTTCCCTCTTTCATATTTTAAATATATCTCATCTCCATTTCTCTTCACTTTTATGTGTAGTCTCATGGGGTAAAAGGAACATACGACTTAGCTTTGGGCAGCCGTTTGAAGAGGAACCCCTATTAAACTGCATTTATTTTAAAGTTAATTTTTTTATTTTTCACATGGGCAGGCACCAGGAAAAAAACCCAGGTCTCGGGCATGGCAGGCAAGAACTCTGCCTCTGTCACTGAGCCACTGTGGTCCGCCCTAAATTTTTTTTTTTTATATCAGTTGTCAAATTCTTGCCACAGAACCTGATTTTATTTTGGGGCATCCTATTTCTCTGAAAAGTGCCTAATTAAGATAGTATACGCTCCAAAAATACAGTTAGACTGCCTAGCAGTAACAGTTGTAAAAGGAGTTAAGAGTTCTCTGAAGTGACATTAGAAAATGTCCTGATGGAATTTTCAAGGCTGACTACATATCTGTTTCTATTTATAAGCATCTATATTTATAACTATATTGTATAAATATATACAAGGGTATGTGTTACTACATTTTTAGAACCTAGAACAGGGCCTAGAATACAGTAAGTTCTTAAAGATATTTATTGAACAAATTAATACATGAATGGCAGCCAAATGTTTGAACTCCAAACCCTCTTATGGTTATAGAAAATAAGCATACAGACTATTAAAAGGATATCAAATACATTATTTGTTCTCAAGGAAACAGTAGTTAATAACTTCTGATCAGTATTACAAGTGCTATGTGATCAGTGGGCATTCTACTGCTGGATTCCAAAGAGGGCACTCCCAACTTCTTTAGCTTAATGACTTAAGGCATTGCATGTATAAGTTACATTTCAATAATTAAGTAACACATTTTTGCAAGAGTTCCCAACTCTTGTTCCTGATTCCCTACTGATTAAGTCAGAACCCCACACCTAATAGTCAATTGTTCATATTACCCAATACCTACACCCTAGTCCCCTAATACTGTTTTTGTCTTTAGGGGGAAAGTTCACATCTGTTATTAAGGGTCCTTAGTCTTATCTTTCAACCACTCTTGTTTGATAGCCTTACATAGCATCATTTCTCAGCCTAATTAAGATAGTACATGCTCCTAAAAATACAGTTAGACTGCCTAGCAGTAACAGTTGTAAACCTGTGTAAAGCTTGAACTTTTAAGCCATTCACCAATTGCTTCAAAAGTTCAAAGGTATAATGTAATTTGTCCTATATTTTCTTAGTTTACTCAAAGTCTGCAAGAAGGAGACGACAAAGGAAGGAAATCCTATTACCCAATACCAAACTCTTCTTCCAAATCCCTTTTGCTTAGGACATAGACTTTAAGTTCCTCTTAAGTATAAATGGCTTATTTCCCTGTAATGAGGCAAGAATGCATCTCTGTTTCTTCCTGTACTGGCACCATTTTTTCCTCTTCTTTACATTGGCAAGACTTGGTTTTTTTTCTCTTCTGAGGCCTCTTCAATCAATTCCTTACAGGAAAAAGTCTTCCCCTAATGGACTGATTATATTATGCATTTCATTTAAATTTAAATTCAACTATAATCTTATAAGCAAGATATAATTCATTGCTTTCTGTTTTCTTCTAAGTAGACTGATCGAGATTAGTCAGTATTTATCAGCCACAAGTCTATACATGTTCTAATTTTCCCAGATGGCTACAGTAATTTGAAAAACATTCACTTTTAAAAGTTACTATAACAAAGTACACATAAAAATAATTTAATCGTTTCATGCATTCAATTCTGTGACATTAAGTACATTGAAAATGTGTAACTTTCACCACCACTATTTCCAAAGCACAACTTTCACCACTATTTCATCACCACAAAAAGAACTTCTAGATTGTAAGCAGATATGATATTAATATAATTTAAAAAATAATTATTATTATTTTCTGTCTCTATAAATTAACTTATTCCAAATATTTCATATCGATAAGGAACCATATAATATCTGCCTTTCTATGTCTGGCTTATTTTACTTAACATGTCTTTACAGTTCCTGTAACATGTATCATTTCATTTCTTTTTATGCCTAAATAATATCCCCTTGTATGTACATATCACGTTTTGCTTATCCATTCATCTGTTGACGGACATTTGCATTGCTTACACCTTTTGGCAATTGTGAATAATGCTGCTATCAACATTGATGTACAAACCCCTGAGTCCCTGCTTTCAATTACTTTGGGTACATATCTAGAAGTGAAATTTGCAGGAAAATACAGTAACTCTATGTTTAACTTTCTGAAGAATTGCCAAATGTTTCCACAGCTGGTGCAATATTTTAAAATCACATGTAAAAGATTATATTGAATACAAAGCTGCGTGTCTTTCAGATGCCATTTTGACCAGGTTAGCTATCTCCGTTGCAGAGTTAAACAAATAACACAATTATATCAATATATCTCAGGGAAATAGCTCATTTCTGGCATTTATTGAATTATATTTCTTTGTGCAATCAGCATTTATTCCTAATTTCTCCCAAAAGAATAATTTCCATGAGGGCATGGAGCATATTAATTTTTTTATTTTCTACCATAGCAAACCCATAGAAGATTAGCATATTGGTTAATAAGTATAAGAATCAACTAAACATAATAATAAAAGAATAAAAATATAAATGACCAAAATAGCATGCATATATTAACTAGTTACCATATGCCAGATCCTGTATAAAAAAATAAAAGTTTTCATTATTTGTGTAAAAAAGTTTTCATTATTTGTGTAACTGGTAAATTGATCAAGTAAATGTATGAGATTTCTGTTGCAACTTTAATTTCTGTCTCCCACTGCTCTGTAAACTTTATTCCATGGGGATAATCTTCATCTGCCCTTGAAATAATAGTATGGCATCCACCCTACCCTCAGAAATCCCTTCTCACGTCATTATTCCCCTTCTCATACCACTAGGACCTATAAGATATAAAACGAGATCTTTTACCTGTTCTGTGTATATTATAAATATGGGTGATTTTGTCTTCCTCATTGTGATATTAGCTATCTATGGTGTTGGCACTGCAGGCAAAATCGGGAGGGGAAGAATGCTAAATCAGTATTCTATAATATACACGTCATCTCATTCAAAACACTCAACAAACTTATGAGGCAGATATCCTTACCTCCATGGTGCCACCATGATAACTGAGACTTTTTGAAGTTAAGTAACTTGTTCAAGGTAACAGAGGACAGGGGATTACCACGGCTGATTCCCAAGAGAGCCCTCAGTAGGCAATGGTGGTGTTTGGCATTAAGATCATTAGTTGTTATTGTATATTATGGAATTTCTAACAAAGTTTATAATAGGAAAATGTTTACATGATGTAGGTTCTTTATACTTAAATGTTTCATTTGTAAATGCTAAGTTAGACTGATTAAATTATTAGAGTAGGACAACTGTTTTGATAGGGTATATTAGAGACATTTATTAGAGAATGAGATTAATTACAAGCTAAGAGAAAACAGGGTTATCTGACTCAGATGATGGCATATGTCCCCTGTGTTTCCACACAGAGGTTCAACCCCATCTTAGAGGTCTCTACATTCCTGTCACTGTGGCCCCTAGAATGATAATTCCCAAGGAGGGGAGACAGTATGCCATGGCAGCAAGTTCCTCACATCATACCAGCTCCACCCCTCCATGGCCACTAGCCATATTTTCTTTCACCTGTTGTTACTGTAAATAATTTTGAGATTCGAGTCTGATTCCATGCCTAAGTGGTTTATAACATATCCAATAAGAAAGGTGTAGAGCCCTTTCTTTAAGCAATGGGGGAATACATTTTATACACACACATACACACACTCATCTCCCTAACAAGTTATTTGCACACCAATTAAGCACATGCATTTACATTTTAAGCTTACTTTATTACTTCAGGGTAAAAAATATATATGTGTCTACAAAACAACATTAAGTCATGAAAGGCTGTCAAGAGAATCTATGCACTACATGACCTTTGAAAGCTTAGACAATGGGCAATTTCAAAATATGCCATTAGAACATAAAAGAGCCAAACTGATCCCGCATACATATTACATTCCAAAGACAGCTACTGCAAGATGAGATGCAGTAATAATAATGACAGAATGAGGTTTTTCATTTGTTTTCCTATACAGCACACAAGGACCGCACCACTACCACCAAACAATAACCACCACCATGAAATTTAGAATCGTGAGCAGTTTACATGTGAGTGAACAGTAGCAAAATGAGAAGAATCTTTAAAACAAATAACATAATTTTAAGTTTAAATTGAAGAATTTTTCAGACCAGTGCTATCTAATGTAACTTTCTGTGACAGTGGCTCTTAGGTACTCGGAAGCAGTCAGTGGGACTGAGAAACTGAATCTTTAGCTTTATTTAATTTTAATTAATGAATAGCTACATACGGCTAGTGGCTACCGTATTATACAGCACATAGTGAGACAGAAAAAAAAAAAGTCAGTTTATCATGCAATCAGCCCTCAATGTTCCAAAACTTTAAGAATGTGCGTTTCCTTTTATCAGGCACAGTCTTGGTTTTCTAGAAAGTAAGTTATTTTTTGCGGACAAACCCACCGCCACAGCAATTTAAAAGCACAAGACTACATACTGAATTTCCCAAAATGACAGGGACTTGGAGTACAAAACTGGAGTTTTAAAACTCAACTTTTTTTTTTTTTTTTTTTTTTTAATAAAACTGTCTATTTGCTCTGAGGCTGTCCGAGAGCAACCCAAGCGGCAACCCTGAGCTTAGCACACGTGCAGGACCGCAGACACCGCTGCGCAGGCCGGGTGCGCCTGCCTTACCTTTCTCGCTGACGCTCTCGCTCTCCAGCTCCACATCCTCGCAGCTGGTGTACTCGGGCGTGGACACGCCCTCCTCCTCGGAGCTGCTCACGGACATCTGCCTCCGCTTGCTGCCCCTCTTGGACCGGTGCGGTTTGGGCGGAGACGGCCGCACCGACTCGGACTGGTCAGAGCTCAGCGAGTCGTTCCGCAGCATGGTCTCCACCTTCTCGCGCTTGGCCTTCCGAATGAGGACGGCCGAGCTGGGATCCAGGCGACTCTGCTTCCTGAGCGGCTCCTGGGCTTTGGGCTCCGGGCCTTCTGCAGGGACAGGCCCATGCCTGGGCGCCGGCGGGCTGTGGTTCGTGAGCGGCTTGGCACCCGGCGCCCGGACTTCCGCAGTCCTCTCCGTGGAGTAGGCCCGCGGCGAGTCCGGCGGCGAGGCCCTGGCGGCAGCCGGCGCGCGCTTGCCAGGCTTGCTCTCGGGCGGCCCGGCGCCCGCCTCGGTGCGCGGGAGCGCCACGTCGCTGTGGCGCCGCTCGTGCCTCGCGCGGGACACCCGGGCGTGCATGCGCATCTGCTGCTCCTCCGGAGGCGGCTTCACCGGGTACCGCGCCAGGTTCGGGTCGCTGCGGTACCTGGTTTGGTATTCCTCCTCTTTCCTTTGCTTCTCGTCATCCGCGGCTTTGCCCTCCGCACGTTTTTCCGGCACATCGGAGTAATCCTGTGACCGCCCTTTCTCAAGCCTTCGGCTTTCCCGCCTTTCTTTCCGCTCGCGTTCTTCCCCGGCTCCTTCCCCGGGCTGCCCTGAAGACTTTGGCACGCGTTTCCGCTCGCTCTTCACGGCGCCTTTGCCGTTCTGCTCACAAACTCCTGAAGTCTTCTTTCTATGAGATACAAAGGAACGTCAAGCAGGAGAGCAATTTATGAAATTAAAAATTAGACCAGACCTGAGAAAAAATTGTTCTTCGCGCTCCAGATTTAAATTCTTTTAAATAATTAGTTACAATTCGATGTCTAATTAAAAGACCGAAATGGCAAAGAGCCTCCTTTGGGGCTGTATATCTGATTAGCTTTCTACATTTCTACTCCTTTGCCTCATAATATATTCAGGGATTTAAAAACTTTTCACATTAAAAAAAAATCTTAATTAACCAGATCAATTCTAGCATCAATAAAATTAGTTAAATAACAAGCTTTATGTTAATCTCTACGTGTGATTCAAAGATAAAATGTTTTTGTGAAAATACGGTAGATAATATAGAAGCAAAAGATAATATATACATAATTCAAAACTAAACATATTCCTAATATTTAACTGTACGACATATACTGGCAATCTTTTATTATATCTCAAACATTTAAAATAAATGTGAGTTCAAATGTATCAATTCCAGAAATCTAATCTAATAGCATTTCTTTAATAGTAGTACAAAAGTAATTTTAACTAGACCATCTGTACCCAAACACTTTTTAGGGGGTGGTTTGGAGGGATGGGGTGGGGTGTGGGAGGAATGGCCTTTGTTTTATCTTCCTCAGGCAAAAATAATAGAAATGTTCATTTTTTTTAATTATTCATTCTCATTACAAGCGGTCCCTCCCTCCATCCTTCCTTTCCTTCTCCTTTTTCACTTTCTCTTTCTGCCTCTCTCTCTGCATGTTACTTCAGAATACAGTTCATGAGTAGAAAACAGTGCTAAGTTCTACTTTTCTCTCCCAGCTGTTGAAGGCACTTGTTAAGATAAAGGGTTTGGCAATCTCTGAGTCCTGCAGGTGCATTATTCAATTGCCCATTCCGGCCCTTTCTGGTGATTTTTTTTAAAGTTCCAGCAACTTTATCAGAAGTTACACAAAGTAGTTGCCTTGGTAAGTGTTCGCAGTGCTAGATAATCTAGTAGACAAAGAGCCCAAAGGCTCTTTGGAATCCTGAGGTCCATAGGGAGGACGGGTCAGAGGGATCATAGATTAAAAGTCCAAAAGCAGATATCACAAAATCAGGAGGAAAAAAATACAAGTTAGGAGAAGCTGGGGTTTCAAATGGCATGGGAAAGGATAACAGAGCATGGTAAATTCTATATGAAGTATTTAGATCACTTTGTCCCTGTGAAGTGAAAGGGATTTGGACTAAGGGAGATTTTGCAAGTGCGGCATTGCTTTTTTACAATGTAAGGGGTCTAATATGAACACATATTACCCAAAAATAGTTTTCATAAAGATATGTGATGATTGTACTTCAAATATTTAATAGCCCTTTATTAGAAGTGTATATTCAGCCAGAAATTACTTTTTCTGAAATGCTTATAAATAAAGCTCACCTTGCAGAGTTCATATGACGATTAGAGGAGATGCCATCTGTGAAAATGCTTTACGAAAGGGTAGAATATTATGCAAATGGAAGGTTCTCCAGTCTACTCTGATTCTTTGCTTCCCTTACCATACCCTTTCTCACCTCATCTTTTAATTTTTCTATTTCCACTAGTTTGTGTTCATTGTATAAAATATGATCGAGAATTCCTCAATATTTCAAAATAAACTGTTCTTCTTCCAATCTGGTTTCTCCTTGATGTTGTTCAATCTCTTACATCTCCCACCCATATCTTTCTTTTTCTTCACCTATGCCTCCAACATCCTCATTAATTTCTTCATTATGTATTAATCACTAGGGGCATTTCCCCTATCAATCTTCTTCAAAGTTCATCAAAAATGTCAAAACAGAAGCCTCTTCTCAAAACTCATTCTTAAATTATTTGTAAGTTTTTACCATATGTCAAAACAGGACTCATTTCTCTGTAGAAACATGATGACTCCAAATTTTCTATCTTGAAGAAATCATCTAAAGACCTGTTCTAAACTACTCCTTCAACATTTTTTTCTCTTTTCACCACAGCAGTTTGTCACCAAATACTATGAATTCTACCTCCACTGAGGTAACTCCATTCTCCTTTCTACCCTCTTGCTACTGAGATACACTCATTTTTCATAGAATGTCCTCCCCTGTCTACGTGTGCAACGCCCAGATAGCCTACAAAACTTAGCTCAGAATCTGCCTTTTCTTTCTTGGGGCTTCCATAGTGCTTTATGTATTTTTGTAGCTTTGATACCTGCTATTGCAATTACTTGTCTAGGGTATTGCGTGGTTTCTTCCCTAGGATATCATGAGAAAAGGGATTACGTCCTAATCATCTTTATATCTTCTGGTACCTGACACACAGTGTTTGCATACAGTAAGCACATTATTACTGGCTTGCATAATAGCTGTGTTCATTGACCATCTACTATGTCCCAGTTTCCTTCCTACACACACTATACATGTTCTCACTTAATCTCTACCACAACCTGTAAGGTAGGTTGTTCCTGCCTATTGTGGGAGCATTGGGCCTGGAATCAAGGCCTTTAACTTTGAAGACCTTGGATATGAACTTAATTTATTTTTTTATCACTTTTTTTTTTGGGGGGGGTGTAAGAACTGCGAATCAAACCCAGGTATGCTGCATGGCAGGTGAGATTTCTGAGATACCCTTGCACCTATGTGCTTTATTTTAAAGGAGGAGCAATAGCCTTCCCTGGAGCCTACCTCCCTCTCCCCAATGAGTAGGATAGGTAAGGATTACCCAGGCAAAACAGCCAAGCATACTCTAGGCCCTAACAGGCTAAGTTGAAGCTCAAACTCTAAGCTTTATGAAGACAAGGTCTACTTCCTCCTTGTTAACATGCCTCCCAGTGCATAGCATTATGTCTAGTCATGAATGCATTTTTTAAATAAATAAATTACTTAAATGAGGTAAATTATCTGATCATGCTATCCAAATGCTTACAATCTTCAATTGCTCCCCATCATTCCTAGGATAAAATCTATAAATTTCAATCTGGCCAAAAGGTCTAGTGAGACCTTTGTGCACATACCTGGAGCATCCACCCTGTGCATCACCTGGTTAATTCTGAGTCAACCTTCAGAGCTCAGCCACAAACAATGTTCTCAAAGAAGGCTTCTCTGATGCACCCAACATCCCTTCTGCCTGGTCAGGTTCCCCCACCATATTCTTTCAGGGCATACTTTTAATTAAAAAAACTAATTCTATAAATGAATAAATGATCTGAGAGCATTCAAGGTTGGAGGTTAGTAGTTCAGTCTGGTGAATTCAGCTTATGCTTACATTCGTGCACACATGGAAAAAAAAAAGCTCTTCTACAAAGGTCCCCTACAGAACAATGCACTCTAGAAATAGAGCACCTTAAACCTGTTGTTGCCTTCGATGTAGGACTTTAAAAGTATTACTTCCACATATTCTTGTTTATAGAAGTTAAATTCTTACAAATGGATTTGCTCTCAAAACAAGGCCTTGCATTTTGCTTGGGGGTTTAATGAACTATTACCTCTCCCTTGGAGGCTCACTTCTAGACCTGGATGGAGCCTGCTTCTGTTCGGGCCCCATGGCTTGCTGTGAGGGCTCAGCCCCTTTGCTGCTGTCTGGCTGTGTGCTGGGAGGAGCCATATCCTGGAAAGAGGCAGCTGCTGTGCTCAGGGGTGTCTGAGACCTCGAGCGCTCTTGCAGTCGTGCTTTCTTTTCTCTTGGTACCTCAGAACCAGCACCTGTAGTTGTATCACTGAGGGTTCCATCCTGACTCGGCTGCTGAGGGCCGCTTCCAAAGAACCACGCCCCAGATTTGGTTAAGATTTCTTGTTGCTTTCGACATAAATTGCATACCCACATAATCTATTTGAGGAAAAGAGAACAATATAAATTATCTATGCTATTTGGAAATAATTTTATTTTCAAACAGTAAAGTACCCTCTAAGGAAACAAAAGTGACTGTCATCTCCATATATATGCTTGCAAATTTTTTGCATGTGAAAATGACCCTTGCACAAGTCAGAATCAAGCAAATGAATGCCTGAACTGCGACCCATCTGAAACTTTGGTGCCTCTGAGCAACCAGAGCAGATTAGTTTTCTTGGCATTCAAATTCTAATTCTAGCATCCTGAGATTCCCTTTACAAAGTCATACTTTGTTTAAATGATTCTAAAAGTTTTATTTAACATGTTAGTAAAAATCTTCCAAGTAGAGTAGTTGATTGAATAGAAAACAACAAATGTTGTAAGAGCCATAGAATTAATATTTATGTATTTAAACCTTAGGGGAGCAAGAGATTTAGAAGATATTTGCTCAAAAATCATCCATTATTAAAACCAGTATTAAAAGATATTCATATGAAACAAACAACAACAAAAAAGCAATCGGCATATTTTCTCAAATTTATTAGTAATATGCTACCTCAAGCTTATGTTATGCTACAAAATGTAATTTTCTATGTACATATTTATGAAAGCAATAATCCTGAGGGTAGATTAATTCATATGTGATTACTCCAATGTATGCTTCCACTAGGAGAATTATTTTGGAACAGTAATTTCGAAACATATAAAGTAATAAATTATATGGCATATCACTGCTCAAAATAAATCTATATATCAGCTCTTCTCTTAGTGACACTTAAAATGTATATAATAATGAGAATGATGATAATAACAAAAATAATGAATAATAATAATAACAGAAGAACATTCACAGAGCAAAGAGAAGTGTAGGGTCCCATGAGCTTTCTCTTCAAATATCCCTAGTACCTATGCTTCTTTCTGATGTGGCTTCACCTCCCTTTCCTTGGTTGCTTCCCCTAAATGCACTTCAGTTTGTCTTTGTACTTCAGAAACAATGTGCCTAGGAAAGGGTCATTACCAAATTCTAGACCCTCATTTTCACAAATACTGACACCATTAACAATTACTCAGATTATTGCAAAAAAAATGAGTAAATCCTGGATGCATTAAGTATGAAATATGAGAAAATAAAAGAAGCATTGTTTGGTTGGTAAAGGAGAAAATGTACTACTGAAAATATTCAGATGGATAGGAAGAAAATTATAACCTTAGAATAAAACAAAGTAAAAGCTAATAAGACAATAAGAAATAAAGGGAGAAATGCAAATGTTTTAAAAAGGAAAATATTGCAGGTAAATAGTAAGAAATGCTGTTTTCCAAGCAAGAAAACTCTAAGAAATTAATAATATAGGAAAAACTAAGACTTAACAGAAATATTTGCTACTTCATTCCTTTAGACTTCCTCAGGTCATAAAATGAAGTGCACTAGGTTCAAAAAGCAGTTCAGGCAATGGTGGCACAGTGGCAGAGTTTTCACTTGCCATGCAGGAGACCCGGGTTCAATTCCCGGTGCCTGCCCATGAAGAAAAAAGCAGTTAGGTATACATCTATGCAATTTATTCTAATTGATTTTACAAAATTCCCATTTACTAAGATATTAAACATGATGGTCAGTTTATTTCATAAGCCTATGTATGGTTCAGTGGAATGTGACATCAATTTAAGGTGCTAGCCAAATAAGGCTACATTTTTGCACAATGTATTACCATCTCTTTGCCTTCATAAACAAGATCCCTCAGAAGTCTTGATTGTTTGAATACGGACAATTGAGGATAACTTTATGAAGGATAATACCTCAGGGCCAGGACTTCAGTGAACTACTGGGTCTCATCCATCCAGAACCCTGGATGGGGAGAGGTAAGATATTTCTTATTTAGTTAGCTATTTAGCTGACAAGACAGTAATAAGAATCATGTAGTTTAAGAAAAATGATATGAAACTTTGCCTATTTAATATCAACTAAGTATATACTAAATTTGTATTCATTAAGCTAATAATAAGCAAAATACTGCTTATCATCAAAAGCACATCTTTACTACAAAAATATTAAATCATATTTAGGAATGAAAATACATGTAATTTAAAATAATAAAGAAAAACAATAACAGTTATAATTATTACAAAGGTGCTAAATGAGTTATGCTGAATAAAAGAAACTGAGAGGTGCATAAAAATCCTGATAGAAGGGAAAAGACTCTTCACTATGTCATACAACTGAATATTTTATAGAAAATTGACATCACAATCCTATTTTAAGGTTAGTATTTTTAATGTTGTAGAACATATCAAAGAAAAATTACTAGACTTGGGCAATTTCCGAATTTGAATATGTGCAGAATTGCTACAGGAGTGATAAAAATCATTAAATATATTATAATTAATTACAGTAAGATATTATGGCTCATTTACTTTAAATTCCAGTTTCTTCAGTAGCATAGCTGTTATAAATAATATTTTAAATATATTACTTTTGTCTATTTTTAATATTTAATAAAAATATTCTTTAATTTCAAATATTTCCATGTGTATCACAGTATTTTGTATTGTACAATAAAATATGAGTGTGGTCAATCTCTTCTTCAATTAGAAAATGGAAAATTAACTATAAAAAGTTAAAAGTTATTTTTATTTAAATGCTCCCTCCTTTCCCTATCCCTATCCCATCCCCTGATAATCTATATCCTAGATTATCTATGGATAATCGTTTATCCATGGATAAAACTGAGTCTGGCAGAAAAATTGTATTCAGGTAGGAGAAATACTGTATACCTGGCTTCACATGAAATGTTTACAGGCCCAGATACACAGAACAAAAGAAATGAGCCTTAGATTTACTCTTGATAATTAACCTAGTAGTTAAGGCTTAAAATGTACAGGGTTCTAATTTGGAACGTTGGAAATGTTTTAATAATGGGTGGTAGTGATGGCAGCCAACATGGTGAGTGCAATTAACAGCACTGAAATGTTTATCTGAATAGGACTATAAGAAATGTTAGATTATATATATGCAAACAGAATTTTTCAAAAGCATGGAATTATGCTACACAAATGGTGACACCTCAATTAAGCCACCGACTTCAATTAATAATACAATTATTTAAAAATGTGCCATCAATTGTAACAAATGTTCCACACCAATGCAAGGTGTTGGTGGTGGGATGGAAAGTGGGAATCCTGTATTTTATGCAGGATTTTTCTGTAAACCCACCATTTCTCTAATAAAGAATAAAATATTTTTTAAAAATGCTACCTCCCAATCTCTGTTTTTGGCTATATAAGTTACTCATATCAATGTTTACCATTGAAATAGAAGAAACTGCTTGAATAAATTGTAAAATAAAAATATATGAGATTGTAAAAAAATATTATTGTTATACCTTTCAACACAGTTGTATATGTCCAACCAAACATCATGTATATATATAAAGATGGCCAAATACTCCTGAAGAAGCAGTACTATTATGTAAGTTTAAAGTTCTCTCTTTGAATTTAATATGAAGTATCAGGCTTGCCTGGAGTTACAGATAATACAAAAGTGGAGTAAGAGCCTTCCTTAACAGGTTTCTTTTTAAAGATGCTAACACATGGCTATTTCTACAAAATTGCTATTTATTTAAAACACACATGCACAAGCACATGCGCGTGCGCGCGCGCACACACACACACACATCCTTTAGAGATTGCACCCTGTGGGAATTAGACCTTGATGAAATATCCTGGGATGTGTTCCAAACTAAACTAGAGCAAGTCTGTGTCATAACTTATCTTAACAATTCACAGATGTTAAGCCATCAAATACAAACTCAAATGAAAGATTATTGCAATCTAACATAGCTTCTGAAACTCCATGACTTACATCAGAAAAATGAAGAACAATTGAAAATTTTATTCTGACCTTTGCTCTAACAATGTTTTATATTCAGATTTTCCACTTCACGAATCCTTAATCAATATTCAGTAGACCATTTTATAAAACCTGCAGGAATTTTTACCCAGAGAAATAAAATTGCAACACTTTCAATTGTGTGTGTGTGTGTGTGTGTGTATATATATATATATATATATATATATATAGAGAGAGAGAGAGAGAGAGAGAGAGAGAGAAATCTAAAACTGAGTTTGGCAGAAAAATTGTATTCAGGTGGAAGAAATACTATATATGTGATTTCACATGAAATGTTTACAGGCCCAGACACACAGAGCAAAAGAAATGAACTTCAGATTTATTCTTGATAATATTTCTGATGTAATCCATAACAGTGAAGTATAGAATTATTATATTAATGCAATATCCTTTTTATAAGAATTCATCTGAGGTATTCAGTATTATGGAGAATAAGAATAAGCATAAAGACTTAATAAATACAAAACATATTCTATGATTAATTTTCATTCTAGATTTTTATATATAAAATTTTTAATTGGCTTTAATACAGTACTTAAAAAAAATTATTACACTTCCATTTTTGTAAATATGCAGAAACAATAAACAGAATAACATCAGACCTATAAGCAATATTGGATGTTTGACTATAAGGGAGAAATATTTCAACATTTTAGGAGAAATTATTTGGGGCCTGCAATTCTGTGTATATGGCAACCCATCAATCAAGCATGAAGGCATTATAAGCTATTTCAAGAATTTGGAAGAACTTGGGAAATGTATCAATCACATATCCCACCAGAAAAACAAAGTCCATCAAGAAAGAGAATGAAATAATATCCAAGAAGCAAAGAGTTCTTTGCAGAAGAGGTAAGGAAAGTCCCAGAACGAAGAGCCTTCTTCAGAAAGCTCTTTAGAGGAACTGGAAGCTTGAGGATGGAAGCTCAAGAGTGAGGGCTCCAGAAATGAAAATCAATAAACAAGAAAAAAGGCAAACAATCCCAGAAACAATGAAAAGAAACCTGACAAAACACACAGTGTAATTTAGAGCATTAAAAAACTTACAGGATAAAGAAATTTGGCTAAAGGGAATATCCACTTGCATTTGAGTTAAGAACTGTCTTGAATTGGGTAGAACAGTGGTTCTGACATTGGACTCAGAGTCCAGGAAGCATTACATGAGCCCACTACTAGGATCTCGGTAAAAATACCTGTGTGAACTTCAAGTTGCAGAAGTGAGCCATAGAGGAAATAAAAACAATGATGTAAGTGGGAGGACGGAAGGGTGCCTAAATGAACCTTATCCTTGCCTGTCATAGAACGAGTCCATGGACTGTAAACAAAGTTTCTTAACCCTAAACATAAATGGCTAAGAGCATTTTGTCTCTAGTGAATAGATTGCAGGTGGGGAGCAAGAGGCAGAGGACCTTACACTTTATTATAAACCCCTCTTTCTATATCATCTTTTATCTATATATGCATAGTTATATACAGTTATATAGTTTATGTATAATTATGTATTTCATCTTTTAGCTTTATCATTTGATTAAAATCAAATGGCATGTCTATGATCATTTATTAACATTAATTGGTATAAATTTGTATCCATTTAATTGTACTAACGAGGATGAACATTGGTCCAAATGTTTACCATATGTTCATCAGCATTTAAAATGTCTGTGTCTTTTGTCTTTTGCAAATATAGAATTGGATTAATATATTTTCCTACCACTTAAACTTGATTGATTAACCATTTGATATAAATAGTTTTCTTATTTTTTCACTTGCAATGTTGATTATTTTTGTTTGTTGGCATGAAGGTGGTTTTCATTTCTATATAGTATAATTTATTGTTCTGTAGCTCAGAAAGTGCTATGATAAATATCCACTTCTAAGTTCACCCACTATTTATATGTTGAACATTTAAAAATGTACTCCTTGATCCAAAGAAATATGGATCTACACTGAGTTTTCTTCCTAATAGCTAATTGTCTCAACATATCTTAGAGGATAGTTCTTCCCTTCACCATTAACCTCCAAAGATGAATATATCCTCTAATGTTAAACCAGATAGGTTCTAATCTGAGATCCTACACTTACTTGCTACTTACTCAAACTAAATTTGCATAGTCTCCCTAAGACTCAGTGCTTTTATCCATATGCTGTGGATAATATTAGTTCCTACTTCACCAAGTTGTTTTGAGGAATAAATAAGACAATCCACCTAAATTGCTTAGTAGAGTGCCCAGCAAACAGTAAGAACCAAAAATAACTAATTCTTTCTAATAACTGTCATCATCGTCTGTATTATATTACAATCACACATATAATATCTTTTGTGGGCTATCCATTTCATAAGAAGCCAATAAGAAAATCATATTTTATTTCTGTAGAGACATAATATATATGTGCCCTTACTTATTAAATCAAGCATACCAATTAGATTATATTACCTAAAGTATCTACATCATTTTTACTTGATTTAATACAGATTGGCTGGTGTGGTACTGCTATGTCTGTCTCTGTAAATGTCTAAAATTTTTATTATCGTCATTCTATATAGGAAATGGCACGTGAGAGGCAGTAGTGAACACTGAACGATGGTGAAGGTAGCAGACCTTGCAGGTGGGTTGTCTGGACCTGAACCCTTTGTTCTCCCATTTTTTTGCTCTGCTGCCTAGGAAGGAGTGTGTGATCTCTGTTCTCTTGCAAAATAGTTTCCTCTTTTGCAAAATAGGGAAGTAATAATAATGATTTCATAGGCTCTATGTGAGAATTAAATGTGATAATATATGTAATTATGCTTGGCCCACAGTAAACATTCAATAAATATTAATGATTATTAACAATACCATAAAAACTCCACTGGTGACATGTCTTAAAATTAAAGTTAATTAAAAGCCTTTTATTTCCAATAAAAAGTGCCATTCTCTGTATATATTTCTGATTTCAACAAATAGTCTGAATGTCTGTTATGTGCTAGGCATTGTTCTAGACACTAGGGATACAACACTTAAACAAAAATTCCCACCTCAGTGAACTTAAGTTCCAGGGGGAAGAAGAGAGGCAAAAACAAAACATACTAATAAATAAAATATGGCATGTGAGATGGTGATGAATACTGTGTGAACAAATGAAAAGTGAAGAGAGATAGGGCATTCCGTTTGGTTAAAGCACAGTTAAAGTTCGTTGGTCAGGGAAGATTTTACCAAGAAAGCGATATTTGTGTGAGAGCTATATAGAGAGTCTGGAAGAAAGAACTGCAGTCAGAGTGAACAGTAAGTGAAAAAGCCCTGCAGGAGCTTATGCCTGGTGGTTTCAAGAAGCAGCCATCCGTTGGTGTGGCTGAAGTCTGGGTAGACTTCAGGGGTTAATAGTCTGAGAAAATAGTAGGTTTCTGTGAGCCACAGAAAGACTGGCTTTTATGATGAAAATGAAGAGCGATTGGAGGATTTTGCAAAGAAATGTAGCATAATGTATCTCGGGTTTATAAGGACCCCTCTGGTTGCTGGGTTGAAAATAAAATGCAGGGAATCAGTTGTGGAATCTTTGGAACTGAATTCTATTATTACTATTTTTACTCTCTTCTAGATCACCTTCACCAGATATGTTTCCCCATCTCTTTATTTTATCTTTTTGTGTGTGTCACTTTGTAGAAGGTGTAGTTCATCTTACAAATAGCATATAACTGTGTTTAATTTTTTATCCAATCTGAGAATCTCTTCTTTTTAGCAGCATCTGAATGTACAATGATTCCAATCCTCTACTGCATGTCTCACATTATAAGGGTTTATCCAATCATCAAACATCAATACTTTACCTACACTATGGATCCCATCCCTTCTCCCCTGGAAGGCTTCACTTCATTACTGATACCTTTACTGCCAAGGGTCCTCAACCTTGCATTCTCTTTTGGTCTTTCCTTCTTGACGTATAAGCATGATAGCACATAAAATAATGAAGACTTTTCTTCCAGTACAGTAAAAGTTTTCCAATAAGCCTATTTCCTTTCTGCCCACTTCTTTCCCTCTCTTTTTCAAAATCAAGCTACTTAGATAATTCTCAATTCATACACTCTCCACTTTCTCATACCCCATTTATTTTCACCTCTTTGACATCTTCCATGACATAATTACATTTAAGTATCTTTTAAAAACATTAATGATCCTTTCCATAATGCCAATTCTACTTACAGGTACTTTTTAGCCCTCTCTTCTGGGCTTTTTTTTTTTTGAGTATTTGGACTTCATTACCACCACTCTTTTTAGGTTTCTAGGTTTCAATGACAATTTTGGTTTTGGTCTTCTTCCTACTTGCATCACCTCTTTTCACATTCCTGGCAAAGGGCTTCCTTCTTGACTCTTATCAGATGTTGATATTACAGTGGTCTCCGTTCTTGTTCCTCTGTATTTCTTATTGTAATAGGCTCCATAGATGATGTAAATAAGGTCTATACACATTTTGATCACTAACCCCCTCGGAAAAAATATTTTAGCAGGCTTATATGATAGGTGGATATTTGTTTAAATTTATAAATGCAATACATTATATGCATTATAAATCAGGAAAAATACAAATTTTGAAAAATGAAATTAAAATAAAAATATATTTAAATATTTTATTTTGTAGCCCAATGTATTATTTTGAACTCAAACTTTGACTCTAATATAATAATCTCTCACTCAGATACCTTGTAAGATATCCAAATCCGTATACCCTTTTTTAATACCAGATGCCCTCTCAAATGTCACAGGAGGCTCAAATTTTAAACACCTAAAACAGAGATGGGCATATTTCCCACAAAACTTGCTGTAATCCTGTATTATCTGCCTCAGTTAACAGTAATAGTTCTTACACTGTAACCCAAGCCATTAACCTGTGATTGGGTCTAGCATGCCCTCTTACTTAAAACTTCACCAAAACTTCTTAATTCTGATTTCTGTATACCATGATTCTAATTTGCTTCTTCTGTCTATTCCCATTATATGGTCTTTTTGAGGTCATCATCTCTTTCTACCAGGATGTCTATACTGATACCCTAACTGACTTCCCTGACTCTTTTGTTGCCCCTACAGTAAATTCTCCATAACATTTCTAGATCTTTCAAAGTTTAAATTTTACAAAATCACTCACTATATTCAAGGTAAGATTAAAACCCCTTTATTTAATATGCTGTGTAGCCCTTGCTTACTTTTCCAACTTTATCATCACTCACTTCTAACATATACTCCATACTCCAGTGTATGAACATCACACAGTTCCTAGAATTTATCCCAGTTTTCTAACTATATCCGCTTAAGTTTCAGTCCATATCCAACCTGCAAATGTTACAAAATTTATATAATCCATTTAGATATGGGTTGTATCTAAAGAAGGGGATATAGTTAGACATCAGAAACAAAAATATGCGACAGTCAAAGAAATAAAAAAGGAAATTAAAATGTATTTTGATCTGAGTAATAGTAAAAATACAAATACAAAATTTGTGAGATGCAACTAAAGCATTTCTTGGAGGGAAAATTTTATCTTCAAAAGTTCCATTGGAAAAAAAGAAACAATGATAAAATCAATGATCTCAGTTTCCACCTTTAGAAAAAGAACAAAATTTATGCAAGTTAGGAAAAAAAATAAAAGGTAAGAGCAGAAATCCATGAAAGACTAAATGAACAAAATCAATGAAACTGCAAATTGGTCCTTTGAAAATATTAATGAAATTTATAAGCCCTCCACTTGATTGATCAAGAGAAATAATAAAAGTACAATTATCAAAAAAGAGCATAGCACTAGTAATCTTAGATTCATTAAAAGTACAAAAGGAAATATTGAAAACAATTTATGCCAATAAACTCAATAACTTGGATGAAATAGAGAAATGTCTAAAAAATCTCAGACTTCCAAAATAATAAAGATATTTGGTGAGAATAACGATGTGAAAAAAATATAAATGCCAGTGCTATTGTGATTTTGGTTTGTAACTCCATTTTTTACTTCCTACAGGATCCTAAAGAAAAATGCATAAAATGTAATGATAAATCAGCGGTTTCAGATTCATAATTTATAAACCTATAATTTGTTATAAGAACTACATAAAAAGGATCTGAGGAGTATACAGACTTATTTGTGTATACACTTGATGCTAAACTGGTGTCAAAGCAGATGAATTGTTATAGATTTAGGATGAAGCTCCGTGGTAACTACAAAGAAAATATCAGAGAATATGCAAGCTCAAAGAAACATTAATAATTTACAATTTTATCACAGCAAGTAGCAAAGAATAGTAATATAATGCATTACTAACAAGCTAGTGGAATGCTAAATGTAATTAATTCAAAAGAAGTTAATAAAAGAATAAACTAGATAACATTATGTAACAGAAAATTTTAATACAAATTTAGAAAGGAGTATAGTACCTCTTATATAGGATATAAACAAACTGAATACTTCAATTGGGAAAAAAAATCATCAGACTGCTGTTTTAAAATATAAACCTAATCCCAACTCTTTGCTAAATAGAAGATATACTCCTTGAATATAAGGTTACAGAAAAATTAAAGAGAGAGGAAAAGAAATATAATGTAAACACTAACCAGAAGAAAACTAGTATAGTTTATACTAATGTCTGGCAAGTGGAGTTAATGCAAGAAAACTTCCTAGAGATAAAAATGGGAATTTCATTCTAAATTGTAATTTTATGTGCACTAATAGCATAGCCTTAACATACAAAAAGAATAACTTTTGACAAATAAAAACAGACAAACCACTAGTATAGTTGGGGTTTCCAACATATCTCTTAGTAACTGACAGGACACACAGAAGAAAATATCAGTAAGGATGTTAAAAAGTTGAAGAAAATTTAACCTAACTAATAAATATAAATAGAACTATACTCAATAACTGCAGGATAATAAATGTGAAAAGATGTGGCCCCCCAAATACTCTAAATCTGCTATACCCCACCCCCACAATAAAAAAGCAAGTTTTTCTGAAAATGTTCAAGATGATTCTAAAATTATTAAAGGAATGCAAAAGGCCAAGAAGAACCAAGATGATGTTGAAAAAGAAAAAAAAATTAAGTCAGAGATTTAACACTATATTTATACTCCATGATCTCTATGTAAAATCAGGCAGATTGCATTTTTGCATTTCTACAGCATTAGTGCTACCAGATCAATTGCACAGTCATTTCTCTATTAGTCAGGCAGATGACTCTTATCTGTTATTAAAAAAAACAAAAACAAAAAACTAAGTTAACTTAGATTTACAGAGACTATGTGCCCTGAATTTTCTGGTTATAGTCACATAATTTATTTCAATGATTGTAAATTAATAAAATGCTTATTTACATGTAGATGAATGTTTACACATGTAAAAATTTTCACATGAATCAATCCCCCAGATGCTTTCTCCTTTGTTAACTTCTCACAGTGTGTTTTTATTATTACTTTTGCAGTTGTAACAGTCTCTAGCTATTTGTTATTGCTATCTCTATTAAGCTGCAGCTCCTTGCAAATGGGAGGTCTTTCTCCTCTTCTTTTTGTCTTATAGAACAGCCACCCTTTGCCTGAGGCATAATTTATGCTCAGTAAATTTCTGTCAAATTGTTTCTTCCTTTACACTTTATAATTGTGTATTACATACAGTTATATTTAATTAGTCAGTTCATCAATAAGCACAGCATTACACTGCCTCCAGGAGAAACCAAAAAACCTCCAGCAGAAAAGAAAAGGGAAAGCTGCTGCTTTTTGTAAACTATGTAACTCTTTCCACCTACAATTATCAACCCAATTTGCAAATTTTTAGATATTCTATAATGTATACGTATATGTACATATATGTGTTTTTTCTTTCCAGGTATCAAGCAGTTTGCAAAGCAGAGATAATTCATGGCATGGCGCAGCAAAAATATTAGGAAGTAGTACATCATTTGCACATCCAAGTTTATTATTGATTTTGCTCCTTCATTAGGTGAGAATTATGTTCTCAATAGTGTTTGCTCTTTCACCTTACATGTAGTAGGCATGCAGACAAATTATGTATTTTCATGCCTTATACATTACAAAATTTGAACCTTTGAAAGTAAAAATTTCTGTGGCATTACAACGACCTGTACAAACAAACATATAAGAGCAACTGTTTGTTTCACTCATCAGATTTTCCAAAATAACATATTTGTTGAGGAAATAGCATTACTTATGGACAGGCCCCATCCCTAATCCTCAGTAATCTAGTATCAAGACAATGGCCCATTTTCCCTAGCCCCTCCTCAGAATCATCTCTAAGGTTCCTCTGGAATGTTCTCCCTTGGTGCAAGCAAATACATAAATCCAGTCTTGTTCGACTACAGGTGTGTTGCACCTGGTCTGATCCGATGGGTTAAATCATATAATAATGTAGACCCTGATTGTGTTGCATAAGTTAGTGTGATAAATTTATATATCATTTGCTTCAATATTTGTGGGATTCATTAAGATTGGAGAGTGGTCATGTAAATTCTTCATTTATTTTTTTAATATATGTTGTCATGAGAATAATATGCTTTTGTAGTTCCTGTAATCTTGGAAGGTATTAAATTCTTGGTATGGGATTGTTTTAAATGTCCAGGGCATTCCCTGTGCTCAGGAGAAATATCATTACTGGCTATTTTAGAAATCAACATATACCCTGATCCAAGTCTAGAATAGACATGCAAATAATATCAACAAATCCAACTCCCTAATCTTACAGAGAAGTCAAGTCATTCAGGGAAGTTACAAATTGTCAAGGGTCTCACAATTCATTTAGTTAGGAGTATTTTTTTTTAAATACGTATGCCTTGTCTCCTCATTTAAGTTTCAACTAATGACAGTTATCTCCATGAATGCTGTGACAATATTGATGCATACTCACAAGTGCACACTCACGCATTTATGCATGCACACACAGGCATATACACATGGTAGATATGCACTGTACAGGGACCTAAGGAAAATCTGTGCTATAAATCCAAAGCTGGTGGTAGAGTTAGAAAAAGAACCATATAAAATACATTAAAGATGTTTTGAAAAAGCATGCAGAAGACTTAATGGAAAGAACATAGCATAGTAGCTAAAATCTACCTCTCTCCATTACCAGTTGTGATCTAGGACAAATTACCCAAACTCTATGTACCTCAGTTTCCTTGTCTGTAATATCAGCATAATGATGGCACCTTCCTCACAGGATTTTTGTAAGAATTAAATGGATCAACAGTTGTAAAGTACTTGGAACAATGCTTAATATGGAACAAATTAAGTGCTACAAAAATATTTAAAAACAAAATATAGGGTCTATAAATGAGCATTTTCCACGCAACCCACGCTATGCACTCTTAAGTTAAAAAGTCCTTTATGTAATGTTTTTATCACACACACAAACACACACCCATACACATGCAAAGGGGAGGGGAGATAGAGAGAGACAGAAAATGAGAGAGTATTGCTCTCCTTGGTTATAGTAAAGAAAGGATTAGGAACAATAAACCCATATTGCATTGTCAGGGATTAGTATCTGAGATAAGGAAGAATTTATCAACAGGAAGAGACACCAAATATAGTTCAGATGATCAGGACTACATGTTTTTCTCCCCCATACAGAATATTTTCAGCACAATAATATGAGAATTTTGTGATGAAGGGGCTCATAGAAAATTGGAACACCGTTCAAGAAGCTGTCTTCATAATTTTTAACTTCTGATATCATTTCTTTTGACTTCTATCCTGACTCAATTGGTTACTTTTCCATTAACATAGAATATATGCCTTTTCAACTCTAAGTCCTTACGTGCTTTCAGAAATCCTATACCAAAATGACTTGAATTACTTTTTTAACTGTCACCCAAGTCCACCTGAACCAATTTATAACAATGATTCTGGGTATGATTATTAGGTTTCTAAAGATAAAAAAAGAAGAAAAGAGTTTCAAATGGCAACAATATACTATGTATACTGTGACCCTTCACCAGAGCTGATGTCCTCAATTTGAGGACAATTGCATGAACTGACGCCTGAAAAGCAGAATGGAAAGGAAAGCAAAAAGGTCAGACTTGAGGAAATGAGACATGTAAACAGTAATGAACTAAGTAAAACAGGTAGTTAAAATAGGTACTAAAATAGGTAGTTACCACCTATTTTCGTTTACTTCTGTTACCTATAAATTAGGATGAGATAGCTCATCTATAAAGTGAACAACTTTGACTATGATAGCTTGAGAGATTTTTATACAATAAAACACATTTATGATTAGTAAGGCCATGGGAGTTAAATCTTCAATGCTTATTCATAAACATGAGAAAAATCTTCCTGTTCCAAATTTCAACGTCTGAATCATACCATCTCCTGACACTTCATGAGAACAGGAGATACCCCTTTGGGAGTAGTAATTTCAAACTCCTACTATGCCAAGCAAATTTATCTCCTCCTCCTTTATTCTCTTACAGAGAATGCATATTAGCTACTTTTCTGAAATTCAAGACCACTGATCAATTGCTTAGAAGTAATTCTGAATTATAAACCATGATAAAAATGCATATGGCATTAAAGTAAACCATCTCATTAATGACCAACTAATTGAATGACACTTAATATATGTGCAATGACTTGATTTTTTTTCCCTATTTTTGCCATATGGGCTTGGATGCTTTGTCATATCAGGAATACTGGAAGGTATCAATGCTGCAGTAGAAGACACCGAACATTCATGAATTTGTTCCCAGAAACTGAGACCCAGAACACAAGTATTTTTAGTTATATCTGACCTTCCCTTTCTTCACTTTTTCCAATCTTTTTTCTCACTATTTCCAGGATGCATCAGCTCTTCTTTTATTATCAAAGGCTGTAAATAGCTCAGAGTTTTCATTCAAGTAATAGGGCTTATCCAGTAATGTGTCTTTGGTTGTTGAAATGCCATGATTCTAGCAGCAAGATGTACAAAGACTATAATGTAGAAGAGGCAATAGCTGTGATGGGAAAATTAGGTAAGTCCCCTTTGTTGTAATAGTCTGGAGCCATCCTCTGTTGAAACTGAAGTTTTATCTCCATAGGCAGCATTGAACACCAGCTGATCATTAATACAGCAGGATGGGAAGATGGCAAGATGTTGGGTTCACCATCAAGGTTTCATCATAATTCATTCCTCTTCCTGTCACCAGAAGCTTCTCTCTACAGAACTGTGAAATTCTGCATGTCGCATTTCCACATTCCACTCAGACTCTTGACTCCATCCCTAATCCAGAAAGATTGGCTCTTCTCTGAAATTGGTTACTCTTCTCAAATAACAGGGCCCTCTGGTTGAGACATTGCACTACCTTGATATTTTGCTTTGGAATCCCTTTATGGTGTAGCTCCCATAAGCAATTAAAAATGGTACTTTTTCCTAAAAATATGTACTTAAGCAATTTCCTATTTTGGCATGTCTTTTTAAAATGAAATAGGAATAGGGCTCACTTCACATCCTAGTTCTCTAAAGTGACTTTCTTCCTCCAAAAACCATTGCCAACCATAGGTCTATGAAGAAATGTAAAGCTTTTCTGCTCATGGTTTGAAACAATCATATTCAAGATGTTTGACTAGCACTCAATTAAAGACAAGGAAAAACAAAGTAAATATCCTTATGTTCAGGAAATGTGCATGGAAGTGCTGAATGATATGAACCTACTCTCAAATGTTTAGAAAATAGATAGATAGGTAGGTGGGTGTGCTGGTTTGAAAGGATGTATGCCCCCTAGAAAAGCCATGTTTTAATCAAAATCCCATTTCATAAAGGTAGAATAATCCCTATTCAATACTGTATGTTTGAAACTGTAATCAGATCATCTCCCTGGATGATGTGATTTAGTCAAGAGTGGTTGTTAAACTAGATTAGGTGATGACATGTCTCCATCCATTTGGGTGGGTCTTGATTGGTTTACTGGAGTCCTATAAAAGAGGAAACATTTTGGAAAATGGGAGATTCAGAGAGAGAGAGCAGTAAGGCATAGCCACGAGAAGCAGAGTCCAACAGCCAGCAACCTTTGGAGATGAAGAAGGTAAATGCCTCCTGGGGAGCTTCACGAAACAGGAAGCCAGGAGAAGAAGCTAGCAGATGATGCCGTGTTCACCATGTGCCCTTCCAAATGAGAGAGGAACCCTGATGTGTTCACCATGTGCCTTTTCAGATAAGAGAGAAACCCTGAACTTCATCGGCCTTCTTGAACCAAGGATGCCTTCTCTCCCTGGATGCCTTAGATTGGACGTTTCTATAGACTTATTTGAATTGGGACATTTTCTCAGCCTTAGAACTGTAAATTAGCAAATTATTAAATTCCCCCTTTCTAAAAGCCATTCTGTTTCTGGTATATTACATTCCAGTGGCTAGCAAATTAGAACAGTGCGTGGGTAGGTAGGTAGGTACATAGATTAGATAGATGAAAGAAAGAAAGAAAGAGAGAGAGAAAGAGAAAAGAAACCACAATTGTGGCAAAATGTTTTTGGTGCAACTCTGTAGTGGGGAGCAGGGCATATGTTGGAGTTCTCAGTGTGAGTTTTATATTATTTGTGCAACTCTCTTTGTTTGAAATTATTTCAAAATAAAAAGTTTAAGGAAAAAAAGAAAAAGAAAAAGAAAAACATGAACACAATAGTTCTGTGAGGCCATAAACCAGAGAAGCTATAAATCCCTAGATTCTCTCCCAGTTTTCAGAGGTGTATCTTACGGTGCACGCGCACATCCCTAAGCAGGGTAGCTATCTGCACTAGCGCCACTGCTGCTATAGATTAGTATTCAAAGAGACATGTCTATGAGCTTACAAGTTCACAACCTAGCACTGTGCTTTCCTTGTCCTTGCCCTGCATAATCCCCTGTAACCCGCTGGGCTGCAGGGAGCACTAATCTACAGTCCTACAGCTGCCCAGAACCAGCTTCCTGGTCTGTAAGTTCCCTAATAAACTGTTCCTATTTTGCTTTATGGAATGGCTTGCTTGATTTTTCAGTTAAGTCATCTAACTTTAGTGTAACTAATTCTGTAGGTTTACAACAAGACAATAACTTCAACCACCATTAACACTGTACATTTGACATAATTTTATCTACTACATACCAACACATCAAACTAACATAACTATAGTGATCAAACAACTTGCAGTAATACCAAACTTAATAAAACTGCAACATGGAGAAAGCTGTCTCCATCAACTTCCTTATTTCTTACAAGTTAATACTGGCTCAGTTTTCGTCAGGTATGTAACATACTGAGTCATATGTATGACTATTTCATATGTATTATTGCTGATGTCAATGTTTACCAAAAATGTCATCTATTTTCAAAGTTTCATAAAGTTTTCGTAAAACGTTCTGCTTTTTATTTCACACCTGCTAACATAATCCTTCCTTAATGATGCTGTTCAGTTACCTTGGAAATGATATCATAACATAGCAGAAACATCTGTCATCGTGAGAGGGTTCCTATTTAATTTTAAGCTGGAGTTAACCTCATTTCTATATATATAATATAAAATGTCAGGAAGTTCACACTGAGAGAAGATTGCAAAATTCAAACAAATCTATATTCTCATTATTATATACAATCTGGGGGTGAGTTGTAATAGGTTTTAGAAAACATATATGAATTATTGTTATTTTTCTCAGGAAATGAAAGCTGTCATATTAAAAATGAGGAATTTATCAAACAGCCAGTTAAAATACACACTGAGTATTTTTAATGTTTCATTAACATCTGTCAAAATATCACTTTAAAATTGTAACAAAATGTCTCGTACTTGTTCTGAGGGATAAATAATGTGTTTCATTTAAAATGGTACAGTGGAGGGAGTAGTTGTTGAGTCAGGCAGACCTGATTTACTGCTTTGTGAAGTAAAAACATTTGAGAGTAGGTTGAACATATCATTCAGCACTTCCATGCACATTTCCTGAACATAAGGATATCCACTGTTTTTCCTTGTGTTCTAATTGAGTGCCAGTCAAACATCTTGAATATGATTGTTTCAAGCCATGAGCAGAAAAGCTGGATCATTTCTTCATAGACCTATGGTTGGCAATGGTTTTTGGAGGAAGAAAGTCACTTTAGAGAACCAGGATGTGAAGTGAGCCCTATTCCTATTTCATTTTAAAAAGACATGTCAAAATAGGAAATTGCTTAAGTACATATTTTTAGGAAAAAGTATCATTTTTAATTGTTTCATGGGAGCTGCACCATAAAGAGATTTCAAGATAATTTAAATGGTTAATGTTTTTTATGACTGATAGAGATAATTTATGTAAAGTGGCTAGCACAGTGCCTTGTACTTAGAGGGAGGCTGAATTAAATTAACTTACCCTTACTTCCATGGTCAGTTTACAATTTTTAAGGGAGTGATCTCTTATAAGACATGGTAATATTTAAAGAGCCTCAGTAACAACTAAGGCAAATACAAAATGTCACTTTTAATACTTTTTTAAAAATACGATATGAAATAATTTATCAAAAGAAGGAAAATTATAAATGTTTTCATTAATAGAATGCTAGAACCTGAAGGAGGCTCTGAGTCACCCAATTCAATGTCCACTGCTTTCCAGGAAGGGAAACTAAATTATGCTAACTTGCCTGCAGCAACCCATTTGATTAGCAGCTAAGGGTAGATGAGATAAGTCACTTTAATACAAGTCTACTGACTTCATTTTTATCACTAGTCTCCTTCATGCCAAAACTTCTGCAAGCACATTAAATCCTCAAAACCATATTTTAAAACCATAACACTGAGAACATTTTTTTCACTATTGTTAAGCATCTATTTAAAAATTTAGAATTTCAGTATTTACTTTTCATGGGTCATTTAAATTGTGTGATAACGTTAAAGTAAGTTTGCAAAATATTAAAATTTGAGGAAAAACTAATTAGGGCCCTCCTTATATCCCTTCGTTTGAAGGAAAATTATTTTATTCTTTCTACTACTAGCTTACTGGCCATCATTCATTCAACCCTAACATTCCTAGGGAAAGGGTAACCTTTTAAGGAGATCTTTGGCTCCAAATTACAGTCCCTAATTTGCCAAGTGTAAAAATAAAGAATTCTAAGATCTATCAGTCATTTGCCTTATGTAAACACAGTTTGAAAATATATTTAAAGCATTTCTTAATTGGGAAAATGCAAAGTCCCTTTGAAGCTATTCTTACGTGGCTGCACTGAGGCAGGTGAGCAGCTAACGGTGTTATTTGCCCTAAGATGACCATATCATGTCTCAGGGAATTTTTAGCACAGTCTCCACAACTACATTATCAGATGGCTAACTTTATAGATCAGGTTGAAACAGTTCATTAAATTCTAAAACACCAACGTGGAATTATCTATCCACAGAGGATGTGCAGAATGGTCTCTCTAATCCATACCTACACCCAAATGCAAGATATTTATAATCTAAGTCATCAATTGTGTGACTAGTAAATTACCAATTTTTTTCCTGCCGCTCTAAGAGGAAAGAATATCTTCGTCCTTAGGAATAATTCCTCCCACCCATTCTTATTCCCAACTTTCCTTTTCCACTTTAAAACACTTGAGAAGACTGAAAAGTGTCTCTTTTCATCAAGATAACAACAGGTACACAGCTATACCTAAATATATATTATATAAATATCGACTCCTCTAATGACAGAGGTACAGATAGATACTAAGACGGTCACTTGGTCCTCAACAGGCTGAAGAGGGAAAATACAACTCTAGATGCCTGAAATCCCAGTCCAAACATCTCTGGGCTGGGAGAGTCCAAATGACACACAAGACAGGGTCTGCTTTTCTGTTGGAATGTTGAGGGCACCTTTTCTCACGAACTCAACCAAAATAAAAGTAAACATCTTAAGGACCTTAGCACCTTCAGTTTGAAATATAATAATCACCCCAGGTGGAAATATTAAACCATAATAACAGGGAATTTAGTCTTCTTAATGGTTTGTAACTTCTGTCAGGCAAAATATTAACATATTCTTAAAAATTCTGTATGTGCCAACAATGATTAGAGATCTGGATATCCTCACTACCCACCGCTCTGTTTCACTATGTATGCTACCTACAGTGTATCTGTTCTTCAATTCTGTTACTAATAGACAGATAGGACTACATATAACCTAGAACAACAGTGTTTCTTGCTGAAAATTTAAGTTAAAAAAAAAACTGGTGTAAAATGAAAAAAATCTTTTTTTTGAGGAAAAGTGTTGATTATTAAAAAAATTTTAAAAATTGTAAAGGAACTACTGTTAATTGGAGATCACTGATTAGAACACTCTCTAAACCAAAACATTCTTCATATGCATCCATTTAATGAGAAATAAGATGTCCACAAGAATGAGGAACATCTTTACCTCCAGAGGAGCAGAAAGAAGGGAATCCAGTTCATCCCATGTCTGTTTGAATGAATGCTAGAGTTAGCTCACAAAGTTAAATTCAAAGAATTTACTACTTACTACTCAGTGCAATAACCTATATCAACTTTTATGCATCTTAACTTATCTAATACCAAGGACTTTAATTTATTTTAAACTGGGACTTGTTTATATAGTTTGGAAGAAAGTAATAAAAAGATGCATCTAAATTAACTTGAAAAATAAGAGATTGATATGTATTTTATTTGCATTTAAAAATAACAACAAAATAGCAATGTGCACATTAGGTAAATACATTCTTCTGTTTAAAAATTTTTCAAATAAAAAATATATAGATTTAGGGCGGTGTAATGGTGGCTCAGCGGCAGAATTCTCGCCTGCTATACCGGAGACTCGGGTTTGATTCCCGGTGTCTGCCCATGCAAAAACAAACAAACAAACAATATATATATATATATATATATATTTAGTATTGAATCCTGAAATTCTTCCTTCATCTAAAATCTGATAACTATTGTGATTTGGTTCATTCATTTAACATTCAACTAATATTATTTAGTGCCTATTATATGACAGCTACTAACCAGGCCCTAGGGAGACAGGTCCCCAACTATCACAAACATATATTTTGGTGGCAGGCAATAAACAAATTATTAACAATACATATTATATGAAAAGTAAATGTGAATAAAGAGCCAGGGAGGGACAGGCATGGTGGGTGGGAGCCTATTTTAGAGGTTTTCAGGAAGGGTCTCTCCAATGAGCAGAGGTACAAGCTCTGGGCCAGGGAGCTGCACAAAAAGGAAGGACATTCTGAGAGCAGGAAACAGCAAGTATAAAGGCGCAGCGAGGGGTGCTCAGGAACAGCAAAGGGGCCAATGTTTACCAAGATGATGTGGAGGAGTCTGTGTGAGGGGATGAGAGTAGGTTGGGAGGGGGTAGAGAGGATGTCAGCTCTTGTGGAAACTTGTAGGTCCTTGTAAAGCCTTTCTTCTGATTCTGAATTGACCAATTGAAGGGTTTGTGCAGAGAAGTATACAACCTGCTGAGGGGGCTGTAGGCTGATATGTTCCTGTCAAAGCAGTGAAATTAGGCAACAGACTACTGTAATAACCTTCACAGGTCAGCTGCGTCCAGTTGTGTATGTGTCCTTCCACCACTTCATATATGTATGCATGTATGTGTGTATGTACATACATGTGACTTACAGACATGTAAGTCAAATGGTAAACATTTAAAATGTTATAGATGCTAATTGCCTTTAAGCAGGCTGTACCAACAACAATGAATGAGATTAGCCATTTCTCTAAATCTCCAACAAAACCCGATATTGACAACCTTCTGAATTTTTCCCAGTGTGATGATGAAAAGGATATTTCATTGCTTTTCTTTAATATTATTTTTGTTATTGGTAATTAGTCTTGTGTGAATTTCCTGTTTATATTTTTCTATTGGGTTATTCATCTTTTGTTCTGAAGACTGTTTGGTTATTTTCTTTCCTTTTGAAGCAGAGAATATGATCTATTACCAAGTACATGATGAATGTTTGTAATGCTCCATGGACATATGAGAAAAATAATTGTCCAATGCATATAGATAGGATATATGTGAATGTGTGTGTAAAGATGCATATATTCTGGTTATTAATCTTCTGTTTACAACTTAAGTGGAAAAATTTTTCTACTATTCTGTTGTCGAACTTTTATCGTCATGTATCCTTATTTTTGTATCTTGCTTAGGAAAACGTTTCCTGCTTAGAGCGGAAAACAAAATTGCTCTAGCTCATTATTTAACAGGGAAATGCCACTAAAAATGAAAAGCATGGTTTAACATGTGGTATTTCAAGTGCTAACTTTAACATATATGAAATTCCTATCCATATATATGTGTGTGTGTGTGTATATATATATATATATGTATATATTATTTGCATTCCTTTTTCTTTTACATTAAACTTTTGGTTTATTCCTGTGCTAACAGCACATCTTTTTTATTGTAATTAGTTTAAGACTTAAGGTATGTCTTATCTTTTGGTCATTTATGTTCCTTTTAATTGTGCTTTTTCATTTTCAGAACTTTCTTGGCATTTGTGCCATAATAACCTTTCATGGTCTCTTTCCCTTCACTGGCCTCACACTATTTTCTACCTTACTATCTCACCTGTTGGGGTTTTTCTCCCTTTACAGTTTATGATTATTTAGACAACTATTACTTGTACTAATTTCATTGTTTACTACAACTTTTCATATTGCATGTCATTTTTTTCTTGATTTAATTTTTTTCAAGTTGTCACACTATATCTTGGATTACTTATATCAGAAAGATGATATAAAAGATAACTCTTCTAAATATTTTTTGTCAAAAATGTGTTAATTTTGTCCTAACAGTTAGTTAGATGCAGAATTCCAGATTCAGACCGTTTGTTTCAGATACTGAAGATACTGCTCAATTAAATTCTAACATTCTACCAGTGAGAAGTCTGGTTTCAGATGATAAACTGATTTTCATTTCTTTGTAGGTAAACTTTTCATTTGTTTTCCTGGATTTACTTGGGATTTTCCTTTCCATATTTGGAGTAATGAAATTTCATGAAGATGCATTCCCACGTTAGTCATTTTTCAATAATTTTGAATAATTATTGTGAATGATTATTACCTGGTGGTAATAAGATCCTTTCAATCTAAAGGTTCAAGTTTTTCAACATTTTGAGAATATTATCATCTATTTTTGTTCTTATATGACCTCCATTTTCTCTTTTCTCATCTTCTGGAATGCCCACTAATTACAGTTACCCTTCCTCATTAAGTATCCAAGATTAACTGTTCTACAATAGTTTCTACCTGTCTTTTGCTCTTCACTCAATGTAATACCCTCCACTTTTCTTTCAGATCACTGATTTGGTCCTCAGCTCTGTCTGCTCTATTCCTCAGCTCTGTCTCCTATTGTTTTCGGTGGTTTACCATTTAACCATTTGAGAGTACAATTCAGTGACATTAATTACATTCACAATGTTGGCATCCATTTTCCAAAACTTCTTTATCACCTCAAAGAAAAATTCTTCATCCAGTAAGCAATAACTCCCCATATCCACCCCTTCTTAGCTGCTGGCAATGTGTGTATGTGTATCTATCTAAACAACACAAACAATTCAAAATATTGAAGTATGTGTTTGTTTTCTGTGAAGGATGTGAAGTCAAATACTAGCCAGTCTGAATCAGTATGAGTAAATTACATTGTTCAATATCATTGGACAAATGAGGATTTATGTTTCAAAGCACACCTGCTTTGTTTTTGTCTTTTGTTTGCTTCCTTTTAATTTTTGCCATTGGGGATCAGAATTTTTCTAAAACATATAAAATACCTGAAACATTGTTTTAAAAGGAGGATGCTAAGGATGATAAATATAATCATCATGATTACATATCATCATGATTATATTTAGGAAGGATTAATGTGTGCAAGACACTATTGTGTATTATTGGTAATTCCCAGACAAACCTAGAAAAATAGATAACTTCACTTTGCACATGGGAAAACCGAAGCACGGACGTTTCACACAATTTGTCTAAAGTTATCCAGCTAACTATGCAGTGGAATCTGAATCCAAGTCTGTCTGACTCCATAGCCCACCCTCATTAACAAACTTTTTTGCTCTTGGATAATAGCAAAAGAGAAACTTGGCTCTCTGTTATGTGCTTGGCATCCTGCCAGGAAGCATGTCCATTGGCTTCTGCTTCATTTACTCCACCCATGGAGGTGGGTGCTATGACTGCTTCAGAGATGAGAAAACTAAGCTTCAGAAAACTTAGTGTCATCCATAGCCAATGAGTAGAGGAGCTGAGATTTAAAGCTACTCTGACTCCAAACTCCAGGTTTTGTTCTCTCCCTAGGGCTGTTGCTGTAAGGAGCAGATATATTTGCTCATGCCGCAATCCCTGAGAACTGCAAATAGTCTAGTCCAATTGAGATGTGAAGGCCTGTTAGTGTGTACATGACACAGTCACAGAATTCTAGCATCTGTTTTTCCAGTTCCGACTGCCTATGAACCTGCCAGATGCTTCTCAGAGGGGCTCTCTCTGCTAAACTGAAGCAGTCCTTCCTCCTTATTCTAATACAATTATACAAACTTGAAGACTAACAGTGCAATCCAGCTTTGGAGCTGTGAATAAACCAAGTGACGTTAGGCTTTCTTTTGAGTTAGTATGAATTTAGATGTACAAATTTGGTCAAATTATTTGTGAAATTCGATGACACCTTTTTGTTTACTTTCTGGTTCTTAGTTGTTTTTCAGAAGGATTATGTTGATAGAACCACTGAGTTATCGATGAATAAGACAATACTTTATTACTAAACCAGACTTTGTGTTTAGAATGTGATATGACAGTATAGAACAATACTTATTAGTGCAGACTGGATCAGCGCCATTCAAAGTATGACCTGTGGACTAGGAGTTTTGACATCATCTGGAAATTTGTTATCTAGAAATGTATATTTCTGGACCCCAACTTCCACTCACTGAACTCAAAATTCTGAGGGTGGGGTCCAGAAATCTGCATTTTAACAAGCCCCTCAAGTGATTTTTATTCACTTGTCTAGAGTTCCGCGCAGCCCAGATTTGAGAAACAGCTTCTCCAAGCCAAACCAGGCAGAAGTCCAACATGACTTTTGACCAATTGCTCTTTGACTCAGTTTTCACCTCTGCACACATGGAGTTAAGAATAAGGTTGTCTTGATGATTAAACAAAAACATATGATTATATAATAGTTTACAAATACACACACATATACCTGAGAACACTGACTGCAATAATATTATATGCTCAGTAAACATTAGCCAAAAAAAGTGTACCTCCACAATTAGTGATACTTTCAAATGGTGGGCTTTGCAAATTGCCTCTAATTATGATATTATTTTTCCTAATGTTCATTTGATCACATTTGTGTCAACATACACTATTCTTTCATTACAGAGAAACAGGGTCACTTTCTACTCTGCTCAGTGTAGGAAGATTCTAATGCCTGTGATATCTTAGGATGAAGACTAACACACTCGGTAATTATTATTCATATCATCAAGAGATGCAGAGTATAGTTCACTGTACTAACTCCAAGCACTGGAGTCAAAAAAGATATCGTAAGAACACCATAAATAATTAATCAATGCCTAAGAAACCAAAGTGATCAATTTCTATTTCCTTCTTGGAACAACTACTCATTTTTTATTTTGTACTTTTTGAACTGTCAACATTTCTTTTAAATAGCAATCTGGAACTATTTATATTTTGGAAATTCCCTCATGTTTTTTCAAAAGATGTATTTTGCCCATGTCCCTGTTTTGAAAAAGAAATGTCTGGTCTTATTTTCATGCATAATTATGGGCCTATAAATAGTCTTGTCCAGTGCCTTAGTGTATTTTCCTCAAGGGCAATAAGCATTTTTAATCCTTTAACCTTTCCAAATATTCTATGGAATTGATTTTAGCCTTACAAGATAAAAGGCTATCATCTATGTGCTCCAAAATACATTTTGAAACAATCTGCTGTTTTGGGAAGAATAAATAATGACTTAAATATTGAAAGACCTAAGATCAAACATTGTACAATAACAAAGAAACCTGTTAATGCTGCTGTAATATAATCTAGTGGTTCAAACTACACGACATCCCCAAAACATATGTCTCTAAGTATATTATCCATCATTATGACCTACTTTCACATTCAGTTTCTGCCTTGCTATTTTCCTCAAAAAAATGGATGTGGAATATATACAATGTATGTATAACTACTGCACAGCAGAAGCACTGATAAAATATTGACCTAAAATGGTCAACATCACAGCAAAGGAATGAATATACAAATGAGGTGAAATACACTTTTCTCTGAAAAATAAAACTGAAGTTCAATATAATAAATTTAGAAAAAGAAGTAGAGGGGAATGGCTTACACTACTTACTAGCAAGTATCATATAAGCATAGTAAAGAAGGAAATTTCTGAAATAATCACCTAGTCGGAGATTTTGGACTGATACCACTAATTGGTATATAAAGAGAAGAAAATAACTTCATAACAGCCAACAAGACATAAAAGGCAGACAGATTAAAGTTTATCCCAGAACAACTGAAATAAAATCTGTGGAAATTTCTAAAAAGTAAAATCACCTGTTGAAATGGCTTTTAATTCTCCATATTTTGCAAGACTGAAATAGATTTCACCTTGAAATAGTGTGAGTAGAAGTGAATAGTTGGAGAGGAGGGATCATAGAAAAATCACATATTGGTATACCTAAACAAGAATTAGAGGTAAACAATATAGTTTGGCAGCAGGAACTTCCAGATCCTTTTTTGCTTGTTATGATTCATGGATGCTTCTGGAGACCATTTGTTTAGGCAGCCATAAAATAACAACTGGAGGGAGTTACCATTTACTACAGATATTACAAGCTAACAAGTTGTCCATTTTTAGCAGTTTGCAATGAGTCAACGAAATAGAGTTTAATAAATTTTAAGAGGAAAAACAATCAGAAACCAACTACACTAATTGTATATCTTGACTCAAGTATTCTAGAATACCCAACTAGTTAGATGTTAGTCCTAAGCCAAAAATAAGAATGAAATGAAAACGTTATCATGAAGTACAGTTTTCAAATACTAGACCTTCTTACTAATATTATTTTTTCAATAACTCTAAGGAGTATATAGGAAATAATATTATTCCCAATTTATGAGTAAAAAACTAAGTCCAAAGGGGGGTCTTAGTTTTTCCCAAGTCATAGGGCAGCAACTTAAACTAAGAAGGCCCAACCCCACTTTGTCACTGCTACTATTGTCTCAAATATGGTCATGTCTTAAGCCCAATAAAAGTTATTTTTTCTGTTGCATGGAAGAATTCACAGGAACTTTCTAAACAGATTCACAAATTGCTGAGATAACTATGGGGTACTGCAACACTTCACTGATAATATAAGGATGGATTGCTCTAAATGGTCCTCTAACCACATGTGAGTTTGGCACTAATATGTTTAATGATCAAAGATCATTTTAGAATAAGGAGAACTGTTGTAAATGTCCACAGACTCCTGGAGACAAGAAGGGGTGAGGAATGCAGTTTCAAATGTGGAAAAAACATCCATAACTTTTTTCAAAATTTTTCCCATTCCTTAAAGAAATGGGGACAATAGTTAGCTGTGGTACAGATGATAATGAGTTCATTTAATATCACAAAAATATAGAACTTTCCCATGAAACTTGAGGGTGTTAAAGATAAAACATACTAAAATGAGGATCTCAGTAATCTATATAGTGCCAAGACTACAGAAGAAAGAATTAGCTCCGCATTAAAAAAACCCAAAAACTTACAATTAATAAATCTGGTCAGTTCTGTCCACTGCAAAAAATATTTGGGGAGAATAAAGATAATGACAGCGGTGTTGTGGTGGAAAAATAATACATTAAAATAGTAATGTGTGTTTGTTCTCCCTGGAATTTTAAAACCATGTTCAAATCAATTTAACTATTCTCTGTTCCTTGCCTCAGAAAATTTTTGTAAAATGAGAAGCATACAGTGGATTTTACGAGAGGAATTTCTGGAAGGATGGGTACAGGTGGGAATGTCACTGAAGACATTAAAAGGTGTGGTCGGGGAAATTGTTCCAGCTATAAGGAGGCTGGAGGTCGGTATCCCCGAAGGCAGCAGGAGCTCACATATGGCTTGCTGGGAATGCCCAGTCATGTGATACAAACTTCAAGGCAACTGTGTTGTGTCCTGAGTGACGGTGGACCAGAGGGATGTGCTTTGGCCTCACCAAAGACCTCCATGCTTCAAGTACAGACAGGACTTCCTAGGATTCTTGGTGGTAGCCATGGACTTGCTGACTGGAAGGACTTCTATAAGGCTTTTGTAGTATATAAGGCACATCTCTAGGGGTCAGGGAAAGTAAAGGGATAGGATGATTAAATTTCAATGATGACTGAGACTGAATTTCCAACTGGACTCATAGGATGGAGTCACACACTCAGAATTAAGTTAATTTAAAGAAATAGAGATGAATCAATTGGCTTTATGTACTCACAACACAGTTTATGCCACTACAAGTTGGAAAATAGAATGTAGTTCAGTGGGAAAAAAAACTTCACAGGATTTACCTTCCCGTAGTAGCTTACGGGAAGAAAGAATGCAGATCACGAGTGGGAAAATGAAGTCAACTTTTTAAACAAAGATAAGTAGAGAACATAATGTCAACAGGTACCAAAATGTATGGAAGAAATTACATCCTATAATGGGGAGACATATATTAAGTATTTTTCTCTCCAACAGAAGGGAACTTAGAAGACATAGATACAGAGAATAAATTGTTCTTTGAGAACAAATTTTGGAACTTCATTATCAAACAATCCAAGCAGGGAAAACAAGCCAGAATCATGTTTTTAAATAAATATCAATATGCTGGCTTAATAAAATGCTATATATAGATGAAACTTGGTATATAAAGAAAATAAAGAAATCTAATTATTTATATGCATTTTCACATTTTTCCACAATTGAAAGACAACTTTCTTACACTTAAAAAAGAGAGGAAGTGAATTTAGCATTTATAGGTTTACAATATTCTGGAACTATTAAATGACAATTCTTTCCAAATGTCTTCAAGGACTCCTCTTCCTCCATGTCATAATTTAGCAGTTTTTAATGTAATTTTAAAAATTTAAGAGAGTGAACCATGGGCAAGCATAAGGGGTAGACTTCTTTTCTGTTTCTGATCAACTATAGGTGTTACACTTCTTACCACAATAAAAAGTTTATATATTTTGATTAGTAGGCATTGAGAATTATCACATTATGATAACACATTTGGCTTTAAAATTTACTCACCTTCTTAGGATAACTTCAATTATTATATAAAAAGGGACTCCAGTTGGATTGCATAGTCAAGGATCCAAGATTTTAATAAAAAGACTTACATATATACACACACACATATGCGTACATGTAAGTTCTTTCAATACATGAGAAATTAATATTGTAATGTGAATGCTATATATAGTTATATATACATGTATAATATGTAGTTAATTGAACGCTTATGTTATATTATACTCTTTGTTGTATACATATAATCATCTATTTAAAGTTCACAACCCAATGAAAAATATATTCTCTCATATACATATACTTTTAGTAAGTGATAAGTGTAATGTATAAAATTAATGTGATGTGATTCATTGCTCCTTTTGTTCCACTCAGAACTGATTGGAAGTGTTGATCAGTAAGAGATCTACTGTAATAGAGTAGGGGTTGGCAAACTATGACCTGAAGGCCAAATCCTGCTTGATGCCTATTTTTCCCCAATTTTATTGAGGTATAATCACACACAAATAACACAAACCATCCAAAGTATGCAATCACTGGCTCACAATATCATCACATAGTTGTGCACACATCCCTATGATCAATTTTAGAACATTTTCATTACTCCTGAACAGATATAAGAGTAAAAAATCAAACCCAAACCCTCCTATACCCCTTTAACCCTCCCCCTATTTCTGACCCATAGCATTAGTATAGTAAATGTGTTACTGTTGTTGAAAGAATATTAAAATATTACTGTTAACTATAGTCCATAGTGTGCAATAGCTATGTTTTTCCCATATTTCCCTGTTATTTTTTTGCATTTATAGTAGTTCATGCAATAACATTTATAAAATCATGACTTTAAATAATCACTTTCAATCAAATTTACTAACAACACATCACTACTACTTATAATCCCAATAACAAGCTACCATAACCTCTAACCATTCCCAAACATTTAAGTTCAACCGCATGAATGATTCTGCACATATTAGGTAACCACTCTCCTGTCTCTAGCTTCTGTCTTTCTCTAGCTACCCTATATGATACATTTCAAAACTCTAAGTTTCCATGTTCTAGTTAGTTCATAATACTGAAATCATATAATATCTGTCTTTTTGTGTCTTGCTTATTACACTTAGCATTGTGTCCTCAAGGTTCATCCATGTTGTCACAAGCTTCAGTACCTCATTCCTTTTTACTGTTGTATAATATTCAATCATATGTATATACCACATTTTATTTATCCATTTGTCTGTTGATAGACACTTGGATTCTTTCCATCTTTTGGCAACTATGAATAGTGCCGCTCTGAGCATTGGTGTGCAAATGTCTGTTCACATCACTGCTCTCAGGTCTTCTGGGTATAGATGGGTATATATATGCTGCCTGTTTTTGTATGGCCTGCAAGCTATTAGCTTTTACATCTTTTAATGGAGAGAAGAAAAATTAAAAATCTAACATTTGGTAGCATGTGAAAGTATATAAATTTCAAATTTCAACGTCTATAAGTAAAGTTTTATTGAACTACAGCCACATCCATTCATTTACATATTGTCCATAGCAGTTTGCCACAAAGGCAGAGTTGAGTATTTGCAACATATGTTGTAAGGCTCACAAAGCCCCATACTTGACCTTATACAGAAAATGTCTGCTAAACCCTATGGTATAAGGAAATTCAGAAGATTAAACAATTATATAAAATGTAAATGAATGGGGTTTGAAACAGTAAATCATGTGGTTATAATCTCTTGGAAATTCATTCTCTTATATTAGTATGAATAGACTGCAGTGAAATTTTGGTCTTCAGTGTATTTCCTGTTTTGTTGGGTTCTGAGCATGGTCACTTGACAAGTTCTCTTCCATCTCCTTATTATAAAATCTTCTCCTTATTATAAAATCTTAGCCTCTACTCAGAACATCTCCTTATTATAAAATCTTAGTATTTACTCAGAATTAATCTCATATGTGACACCTACAATCCCAGCCCCAAACGCCTGCACTAATGCAGTAACAGAATTGCTCTTGGGTACCGCATATTCTCTATGTGTAAGTCCTTTTTTTTTTGTACGCTGTATGGCAGGGCCACATTTCATTCTTTTTCCATATGAGTATCCCATTATTGCAGCATCATTTGTTGAATTTTCAGTTTTGTTTGGTTGGTTTGTTTTGGGGCAAGTACATGGACCAGGAATCGAACCTGGGTCTCTTGCATAGCAGGCAAGAATTTACCACTGAACTACCCATACACCCCTATGCAAACGACTTTGAAACAGAGGTAGTTTAAGATAGTTGAAGAGATTTGCCAAACATTAGAAAATAGGTTGTTTTTGTGCCTAGCTCAGACCTCTAACATTCACTCTAGTGCTCCTTACTCTTGGCCAAACTGCCTCAAGGGTCAATTAAGCAACATCATAGCAAATTATCTCCAGTAAGAATAGAAAAAGATTTATATACTTCCTAAACAAAAATATGCAATAATTACATGTTTATATACTTTCATCAAAATTTTCTCCTCCTAGCTATATTCTCTAGTTCTAAAATATGCTCAAATATGGACATTTACATTTGTATCACAATTTTGAATTAAATACTTTAAAAATAATACTATTTTTGAGGCTCTGTGTCTAAAAATTTAGGTTTAAAAATAATATCCTAATAAAAGAAATTAGGAACATTAATAACCACCTAGCAATAGTTGTAAGTAGTGATTTGCATTGTATATTATAAGTTAAATAACGTTAACTCCACAATTGGGAAAGAAGTAGGAGATTAGATATTTTCTACAATCTATTATCTAAGTTGTAGAAGTAATTATACAATTTTACCTTTCTAAAATAAAATTAAAAAGAAATAATCCCTACAAAAAGCCTTAAAAATCACAAACATAACCATTAAACTCATTCTGGAATACTAGCATATAATAATCTAATTTTTACTCAAATATTTTCCAATGCATTAACTCAAGATCTAATGGAGATAAACATTTTCTTACAGAAACACTGACAGAGCTAAATAAAGACCATCTCAGTTATATGTAATAAATCTAATCACCTTGATATTGTATATATTCATAAACTTATGAAGGATGGCACAAATACTATATGTATTATGTATTTGGGCCACAGAATTCTAAAAATACATTCTTTCTAATAAAACAGTAAATTCAAAGAACAGATGAAATCAATTTCTAGTAATACCATAATTTGTGAATAATGTGTTATCTATTTTACATATGTCAAAGAAAATGTCTATCCCTAAGTATTTAACTTTCAACCGAACTCATATACTTACCAAAGATATGAATTGAAGCAAAGTAGTTCATTCTAATTAATAATACAGTAACAACCAATAAGTGTATATTTAAGAAGCATTCATGAAAGGAAAACTAGATTACTTGCAAAGCTTTACTGAATGGTCTAAAAAAAATCTGTTTTCATCATTTTGGACCATTCATCACTGTGGTTGATTCAGATTTGGACTGGGTTAAGCAGAAAAGGTTGTAGGGAATCTTTTGATTCTGGTCAATTCAAGTACATTCCAGAGCCTTACATGAGGAATAAAGGAAGATAACATCTCTGTCATAGAATATAATCTTAATGGAGTAGAGAAAGCAAAGCAGAAGTGAGATTTGATGAGACAGCCCCATACAATAAGTCAAGTTCTAATGATCATGTTTTAGGAAAGACATATGTTAATATACTTAATTAGTTTTTAGTTTCAAGCCTTGTAATTTCAAAAAAAAAGGAAAGAAAAACCTTGAGGAAAAACAGGTACAGGAGACTTTCATTCATTCATTCAAGACAACAAATATTGACTATATTGCAGCAGTATGATAAATGCTGAGGAAAGCACAAGGAAGAGTAATAAATTGTCCATGTTATCCAAGCAACAAGAACAAAGCAAAGGAATTTCAACTCAAGAAGGCAATTCCCACATCCTTCAAATCTTATAAGAATACAAAAAATACGAAAGAAATATGGATACATTCTTGGAAACAAGGATGGTTATCATTAATAGACAAAACTGCAAAAATTTTGGAAGACCTGGTGTTCTAGGTTGCAAGCTGCCAGAATGAATGTGATATACCAGAAATGGAACAGCTTTAAAAATGGAGAATTTATCAAGTTGCATGTTCTAAAGCCATGAAAATGTCCGAATTAAAGCAAGTCTATAGAAATGTCCAATCTAAGGCATCCAGGGAATGATACTTCGGTTCAAGAAGGCCAGTGATGTTCAGCGGTTCTTTCTCAACTGGACAGATACAAGGCAAACATAGAGACACCTGCTAGCTTCCTCTCCAGGCTTTTTATTTTATGAAGCTCCCCCAGGGTCATTTCCCTTCTTCATCTCCAAAGGTCTCTGGCTACATAGACTCTATAGCTTTTTCTAAAACGGTTCCCTCCTAAAGGGCTCTAGCAAGCAATCCCACCTTGAATGAGTGAAGACACATCTCCATAACACCATGTAATCAAAAGTTGTCACCCACAATTGGGTGGGTCACATCTCCATGGATAATCAAAAAGTTTCCACCCAGAAATACTGCATGAAGATTTAAGAACTTGGCTTTTCTGGGGTACACAGGATTCAAACATATAGTATGGATAATAATCAAGCTGAATAAAACAACAGTCCGTCCAAGATTCAACACAGACAAAGAGAAGACTAGAAAATGTACAGGGTTCCCCAGAGATCCCAAGTTAAATTCCACATGTTCTTAAACCAAGGACAAGCTGTGGTACAGTGGGTGAGGAAGGAAAAGTCCTTCAGGAACTTACTTTGGCTCTGCACAATATCTCTGGTTGCAAGTTTCATTCCTCACCTTTACAAGGCAAGCATGGCACATAAAAATACAACAGGGCTTCATCCGATGGGATTCTAAGGTAGGAGGATTATGCCAATTAGAGAAGAAATGCTTTGCCATATGGATATGATGCTGACTCAGCATTCCCAGAAATTAAAACTTACTTCTCAATACTCATCCAAGTTTCTTGAGTGCCTATTTGCACTGGACACTGTGGACAGCATTGGGAATACTGCATAGAATAAAACAAAGTCTCCCCTCCCCTTCACAGAGTTCACAATACACAATTTACCAGGTAAATCTATATTGTAGGAGGAAGTACCATGGAGAAAAATGAAACACGATAAATGAGAAAGGACGCTCTGTGCTAGGGTGTGGGCTACCATTTCATATGGGATGGTTAGAGATGGTCTCTTTGATAAGGTAAAATTGGGGCAGAGATCTGACTCAGGAGTACATAATGAGAATTGTATTCCAGGAGAACAGCAATGCCAGGAGCCCTAGGCAGGCTTTTATTTAGGATGCATTAGAGACAGGAAGAGGCACCAAGCAGATGGAGAGTGATGAGAGATGACATGTGGTTGAATGGGGGCAGAGCTAGAGTACAGGTCGTGTAGGGTATTGGGGACCACTGTAAATTTTCTGATACACAGAAAGCCATTGGAGTGTTCTGAGCAGAGATTCTGTGTGCTCCAGATTACATTTTAAAACAATTACTCTATCTCAGATTATGTTTAGGGAATGGGTTAGGGGGCTAGAAGAAGCTATTTAGGAGACTGATGCAATAATCCAGAACAGATGGTAACTTGGACAAGGATGATAAAGTTGGAGGTGGTGAGAAGTGGCTGCATTTTGGATATATTTTGAACACAGAACCAACAGGATTTCCTAATGGATTGGATATGAGATAGGAAAAAAAAAAAAAGAAACAAAGAAGAACTCAAGAGGATTATAAGGTTTTTGGCCTGAGCAATTTGATGAACTTCCACATACTACACTGAAGAATACTAGTCTGGAGAGTAAAAATAGGAGTTAGGTTTTGTACGTGAATGTTTAGTTTGCAATGTTTATTAAACATCTACAAATACATGTGACTGCTAGACTGAAGCCTCTGGTGGTCCCCTTCCTATTTCCTAGGATAATTAGATATGTGAGCTGATGGAAGCTCAGGGGTACCTGCAGGGGCTGGAGACAAGTGTGATCCATGGAAGAACTGGAGGGAAAGAAATCTCAATCCCTAAATTGGGATGTTGCTAAAGGAAAGTGGAATAGGAGTGCTGGAGTGGAAGTGGCACAGAGGGAGTGAGTTCAACCTCTGAGCCCTGCTCTGAAGCCACTGCTGCATGGCTTCCTTCCATACCAGCACCCTTACATCCCTCAGAAAACTGACAGATTACAAAGTCCATAGCAGCACCCTTACATCCCTCAGAAAACTGATAGATTACAAAGATAGAAAATTTAAGTTTTCCTCTTTGAAAAAACCTAAAATATAGAAATGGAATCAATCTCAAATTTCAAAGGTGAACAAATGGATAAAAATTATATTTGAAAACAAGGGGAATTTTCTAAGGAACCAACTAAAATATTTCCCTAAGAGACACTCATATGATATACTATTACAAGAGTTATAAAAAATAAACTTACATACAGAATAACTTAAAAAATAAAAGAAGTTTTACAAAGACATTCCTTGCATGAAGTTTTACAAAGACATCCCTTGCATGAAAACAGGACTATCTGATATCAGAAAATTTTGCTTTTAGAAAATTCAGAAGTTCATCTGGAAGAATAATGATGTAAAAATAGCTTCAAGATTTTGAAAAATATTAACAATGAAAGGTGGTGAAAATGATGAGAAGGCAGGGAAATTCAATATACATATAACCTAAGAGGGAAAAGCAAGACAGATGAGAAATAATCAAAGTAGTAGTCAACTTATTTAGCTGAAGAGAGATCCATGCCTTTGGAACAAAAGGAGAGTACAAAGAACTAAGCAAATTTGATAAGACAATGACTATTAGTCATATCTTTATACAGTTTGTTGAGATAAAGAAACCTTTATCTCAAGACATCAGAAAAGGTCTCATCAAATTAATATTCTTTTTAAACAATAGCTTTGAGGTAGGAACACAATATATGTTGATCACAAAGTTTCTTAACTTTGTACAATTCCTATTACCTTTTCTACACTATTTCCAATATGTCACCTTAATATCCCACCTTTTACTCTTCCTAAAAATTGAAAATAAAGCAAAGAAAGATAAAAAGTAAAATAAGATGTAGGAAAGGCAAAATAAGAGGTATTCACTTGTAGTTAACACACAATTATCACAAGAGAATAGTTATTTGATTTCACAGTCTTCATGAGACAAATCTTAAAGAAAATTACAAAGAGAACATAACGTTCTAGTAAATAGAAAAGAGAGGCTGAGTCAGGCAACAGTGTAGAATTGTTTCCTAAAATAATTCAATGATGATGGTGTAGTCCAAAAAGGAAGATAAAAAATTAATTGAACTGTGTTGTCACTAACAAATGTTAAGCTGTTACGGGTTCTCTGATAAAAGTTGCAAACGAATTATGCCTTACCATCTAATATTTGAGAAAGATGTACCTAATAAACATTAGTTAGTTTGTATAAAGGATTTGCTGTAGCTACCAATATTAACATTTCATACACTTATAAAAAGTCAAAGTTAAAGAGAACCTATTTGCAATCTAATTTCATTCATATATTTCCAACAAATACAAATTGGGTATATATTGTGTGCCAAGCAATATTCATAGGAGTATTCAAAGGAGTATGCATTCTTTTCATACCTACAAGAAACTTAAAAATCCAAGTGCAATGTGTTATAATGAAGAAGTGTAAAAGGTGCAATAAGAGCTAACTTCCTGAGACACTCAGGCAAGACTTCACAGGGGGATGACATTTGAATTGCTGCTGGTCTTTGATAAACTGCTCTTCATCAACTGGAAAAGTAGAAGCACAAGGACATTCTGGCACTGGGAGAAACTAAGCAGCACTATGAAATGTAAAAGAGCAAGATATATATATTGGGGGAACTTAGTAGCTAAGATTATCTGATAACAGTCCTAACTATATTCGATGCATGAATGTTCTTCACAAAATTCACAACAAATGATCTTCTGAGATCTAATAATTTTGGCACCTGCAAGTATTAAAGCAAACTAAAATTAAGATATAAGAGGACATTCTTTTTTGGGGGGGGCAGGAGAATCATACACTAGTCTGACAAACAAATAGAAATGAAAACAACAGTTGCAATGAGTTATAAAAATTTCAACCATGTCTAAAATTAAACAATAACAAGTAAAACAGGAATAACATGAAAATATGAATAATAAAACAAATATTTGTGATCATCCATCACAACCACTCACCTTAGGTTTGACTTATTTCCCTCTTAAAAAAAACTTATGAGGCATTGTTCATTATGTGCACCTACAACTTCTCCCTGTGACTCTCACACCTGACTGAGCTTGTACCTAAAAAAATCATAATTTTACATCTGGCTCAATGACTGACACAGCTCTTCTTCTGTGTTTCTAAGTAGTTTAAAAGAACCAGACACTTTCAGATTCCTTAGAAGTAACCTTGTTGGTCAATAAAAATACTTAATTTATTTTTATGAAAATTAAATTCTTGGGTAGTGTGATGGTAGCTCAGCAGGCAGAATTCTTAAAGCCACAAAATTATTTTCTACCATTATTAAGCAATTCAAATGGAATTCTGAAAATTAAATATTTCTTGCTGCAGTTTTATTATTAAAATCTATTGTACATACATACTACACTACAAAATACATTGTTCAATTAGTAAATTTGCTTATTAAATGACGTTATAAGAGGACACAGAATTTTAAAACAAAAAATCTGGACATAAGGTGCAGATTGCCTAACTTCAAATTATGACAGGAAATTAGTTCTTTTTAAGGATTTTTAAATATCTGCACAGTTGTTCTAATACATTTAGAATATGTTTGACAAAGTATGAAAAATATCTCCAAACTGCCCTAATTAATAGATTACGAGTAATGATCATATCCCAGTAGACTTCAACTTGCGGTCTGTAAGCAAATGGACATGAGATACTTTTGGAACTGAAAGGTTTGAGCAGGGATGTTGACAGAATTAACACAGTTGACATCCTGTAAACAACCAGGAGGTTTTAGCTAATTTCATTTATTCTTTAATGTTATGGTCCAGTAAAAATGATTATGTATCAATATAGCATTATATTCAAAATTTATTTAATACATATTGATATAGCACACATTATGGTCTACACTAGTATATGTTTATATTATCCTAGGATAAATTTATATGATATATTATATATATTTAAGATGAATCTACTAAAAAAGTTCGTGGGACACATCTTTATATATACCAAACAATCTACAATAATCATCATAAAAATGAAAAATAAAGTTACTGAATACAGAAATGAATGAATCAAAGTACATGTTACCCAGAAAAACAACTTTGCTATTAATATCTTCATTAATTCTGGTAGTTGCTTTATTATACAAAAGTGATCTTTGTGATTAAAATGGAATTCATTTTTCTTGAATACCAAATAACTTTTATATTCAATTGAACAGAAAGAGTGCATCTTGGCATATATCAATTTCAAAATTAAACTTGCTGAAAGAATTTGGATAGTAATCCTGAAATAAATATATATATATATATACACATAAGATTTAGGATGGGAGAGAAACATAAATGAATAAATAATTGAATGAAAAAATAAATAAATGAATGTATGGAAGTTAACAGAGAACTATCAAGACTCTATTTAAGGAGTAATTTTGAATCATAGCTTGAAAGCTCTGAAGACCCACTCCTTAGCAAAATAACCCTAACTGGTAAAAATTATTTAAAAAACAACAGTCATTTAAAAACTCTGGAACTTTCCCTAAGAAAATACAGCCACTGGGGAAACATTCACTCAAGATAATCTACTAAATTTTGGTGAGAACAGCAAGAGTCTGTGACATTTGAGCAAAAGTCTTCTCCCTTCCTCCCCAGCTCTGGTTCAACAGGAGAGAAGATCTACTCTGGTGGTGGTAAGCAAGAACACAGGGTCCTTCCCTCCCCATCACACAATCAAGGGCTATAGCATTTTCTTAGGAGAGGGGCATACAGGCATTTCTCATCCCTTCCACAGTTCCACATGGCAGGAACTCTATTCCAGGGAAGTATAAGTTGAGAGGTCAGGGACTCTCACCAGTCATAGGGTGGAATCTCTAACTCATGTGCAACAGGAAAAGAAGACTGGGCCCTGATCTCTCTTTGCCAAACTTGATCTTAGGGTGGAGGGTCCACATTAGGAGGACCAAGTTGAAAAAACCAGCACTCCTGCCACTACCCAGCACCCTGCTCAGAGAAAGGTTTCACTCTGAGAGAAGGCAATGCTGTCCCTATCTTCAATTTCAGAGTAGTGGTGCAAGAGGTTTTGACCAGGGAGTAATGAGGGCATAAGAACAGTAAGTTTCATAGCCTTCTCTAAGGGGAATGAATTTGGAACAAAGGTTTAGAAGTTTCAAGCATATGCATGCTCTCAAAACAATGGAAATTTTGGTGATGAACTGATAGTTTCATGTCAGTAACAAGTGAAACAGTTAGAAAAGCTGGAAGTTTAACAGAGAGAACCAAAGATAAAGACAGCTAAGAAGAGCCTTACTTGGATCAAGCAAGCCTCCAAAGACTGGCCTCATAGATTATCCTGGCAAAGGAGCCAAGTTTAGTTAGCTTTGACTACAAGGCAAATTATACAACAGGATATTTTTGAAAGCACTGTGGCAACTGGCTAGCAGTTTTTCCAATATTTTCCAATATTTTTATTGGAAAATAAAAGCTGGGTATGATACCAAGAAAGGCAGAATGACTAGAAGTTTAACAGGCAAAAATAGACTAAGAGTGTCAAAGACAAGGAGGATTATAACAGAAAAGATAGGATTTAACAAATGAGTATGACTGCTGAATTATTATACTGATATTTCTTTTGGTCTCCAGTGTCTTGGAGCAGCTAGAAGAAAATATGAGAGTTCATGGAACTGTAATATATACCAAACTTTAAAATCTGTTCTATAACAGTTTGCTAAAATGCACTTGGAAATTTATTGCTTTTTTGTATGTATGCTATATTTCAAAATTAAAAAAATGTTTAGGGGGTGCGAGGATGGTTCAGTGGTAGAATTCTTACCTGCCATATGGGAGACCTGGGTTCGATTCCTGGCCCATGCACTTCTCAAACAAATAAACAAAGAAACCAACAAAAACAAACAAACAAAATTCAAAAAATTCAGTAATGGGATACTCAAATGGAAAAAGAATGAAATGTAACTCCGCCATACAGCATACAAAAACAAAACAGTTTTAAAAAAAAGAGTGTCAAAGACAGTATGCTGAAAAACACTCATCACAGGGTCAGAAGTCAGCATGACTGCGTGCATGCCTCAAACTCTGCCCTAGGAGTGAAACCATACTCGGAATGGTGCAGAGAAAGTATACGTCACTGAAATAGCCCAGTCAACTCACTAAACAAAGAAACAAGCAAAGAAGCAAACAACAGCAATCCTTAGTGTTGGAAGTGGGGATCAGTATCCAAAGTCACTGTAATATATATTATATATTATCTAAAGTACTCAGCATTAAGTGAAAATTATGAGACATGCAAAGAAATAGGAATGTGACTCATTCTTAGGGAAAAAAAAAAAAGCAGACAACTGAACTTCCTGTTGAGAGGGCCCAAGTTTCAGACTAACCACAGACTTCAAATAAGCTATTATAAATATGTTCAAAGAACTAAGGAAACTTTACATCCAGAAATAAAGAAATATATGATGACAATATCTCATTAGATAGAGAAGACAAAAAAAGAGTCAGAATTTATTTAAGAAGAACCAAATGACTCTGGAGTTGATAAGTATAATAACCCAAATAAAATTACATCAGAGGGCTTCAACAATATATTTGAACTGTCAAAAGAAGGAATCAGTGAATTTAAAGGTATACCAATACAGAGCATGTAATTTGATGAACACAGGAAGAAAAGGATAAAGAAAAAATAATCAGAGCCTCAAATAAGTGTGGGTCATCAAGGATACAAACATACATAAAAGTGGAGTACCAGAAAGAAAAAAGAATAAAAGAATATTCAAAGAAATAATGACTGAAAACTTCTCAAATTTGGTAAAAAACACTAATCCACAAATACAAGAAGTCATGAACTACAAATAAGGTAAACATAAAGAGATCCATAACGATAATGCATCATAGTCAAAATGTAGAAAGACAAAGACAATTTTTTTTTTTTTTTTTTGCATGGGCAGGCACTGGGAATTGAACTCGGGTCTCCAGCATGGCAGACAAGAATTCTGCCACTTAGCCAAAGAAAAGCAGCAAGAAAAAAAATGACAAACTACCAGAGAGCTTCAATTAGATTAACAGCTCACTTTGACTTCTCAAGAGGAACACTGGAAGACAGAAGGCAGTGGGATGACACACTCAAAGTGCTAATTATTTCATTATTTTTCTGCCTTCCTATGACATCTTAGGGTCATCCAAGAGAGGGGGCATGCACTATTTTGATTGTTTTAAGTCTTTCTCATGCCTATAAAGTAGCTCTTTTTGATACTTAATAAGTACTTGTTGAACTCATAATGTGCTTTGTGTTTTCCCATGGATATAGTATTTGGCTTTTACAACTGAATTATAGAAGAATGAATAGACTTTTTGCCTTTTTGAGGCAAAAGTTATAAAGGATGCATCTTGTAAAGCTCCCAATAACACAAAAATCAGTTTTTGAGTTAAGTTCTTTATTTCTTTTAGTGCTTACACCTGTTAGGCAAGCCATTTTTTTTCTAAGTATAGCTCATGGCTGTGTAGTGGAACAGTGACTAAGATATAGCCTCCTTCTACCTGCTCATTCTCATCCAGTCCTGGTTCTTGATCTTTTGCAGTTAGCTGTCTAACACCCTCCACCAGGGAACTGGTCTGCATTTAGCCTTTTACTTTGCAAAAGCTGTTCCTGCCACAGCTCCTTTCCTTATGCCCAGAAGAGATTATTTTTCTATACCACAAAATGTAGCTCCCTTAACTCTACTATATGCATCCTTATTTAACACTGATTTGCAAAAGTATCATTTCTGAGATATTTCCAAACATAAGAGCAACAAAAACAATTGATAAATTAATTTTCATCAAAATTTAAGACTTTTGGGCACTGGAGGAGATTATCAAGAAAGTCAAAAGACAACCTACAGAATGATAAAAAAAAAATTGTTGCAAACTATGTTTTAGCTTCTTAAAGCAAATACCTTGAAATGGGTTTACTCAAAACAATGGGAATTTATTAGCTTACAGTTTGAAGTAGAGAAAATGTCCAAAATAAGTCATCACCAAGGTGATTCTTTCTTCCTGAAGACCCACTTCTGGTGATCCTTGGTTCTTCTGCCACATGGCAAGGCATATGGCGGTATCCGTCACTCTCTTCTTTCTCTTTCTGGTTCCCTTGTTTTCAGCTCCTCGGTTCTGTAGCTTTTACTCTCTTTCTGTATTCATTCTCAAAATAAAGGACTCCAGTAGTAGGATTAAGTACCTTCCTAGATAAGATGGGTCACATCTTAACTGAAGTCGCCTTATCAAAAATCCTACTTACAACGGGTATACAACCACAGGAATGGAATAGATTTAAGAACATGTTTTTCTTGGATACTTACAGCTTCAAACTGCTACACTCTGCCCTCTGGACCCCAAAAGGACATGCTATTTTTATGTGTAAAAATACATTTATCATATCACAATATCCCAAAGGCCTTAAGCCATTTCAATAACAATACTGGTTATAAAATCTCATCAAAATTGGTTATGGTATGGTCTGTCCTGGGGCACAATTTCCCTTCATCTGTGGACCTATGAAAATTTGAGAACAAGCAATGTGCTTCCAACATACAAAGGAGGAACAAGCATAGGATGAACATTTCCATTTCCATAAGAAGAAATTGGAAGGAAAACAGAGGACATGGGCCCCAAACAATTCTGTAAACTGCAAGGCATATTCCATTAGATTTCAAGGTCTAAGAGTCATCAGTGAAACGATGGTTTGTCCTCTGGGCCTAATGGTGTGGTAACCTCATCATTTCCAAGTGCTTGCACAAAGGCCATGCATTCCCCAAGCACTGGGGTGAAGACTCCACCATCTTCAAGCATCAGGGTGATGGCCAGACTCTTCACAATCCCCTGGTCACAGGTTCAACCTCTCAGAACAGTGGGGGTGGCAGTCTGATGACCTGAAATCTCCAGGGACTATGCTCCACCCAAGCTGAAGACTGGAGTTTTGAGTTAAGTTCTGGAGCTACATAAGTGTCCAAATTGTCTCATATGACTGTTGGGATTTACAAGTCCAAATTCTGAAGGCAAGCTGCAGGCAGGGAACTCCATTCAAAGTATAAACAGGCAATGCTTTCTCCCCGAAGACTGGTTACCAGCTATCCTCAGCTCCTCTGTCACATGGCCAGGCACATGACGAGGTCTGTTGGTCTCATCCTTCTCTCCTGGGTTTTGATTCTTCCCGTTTTTGGCTTCAGTGGCATCCTCTCGGTTTCTGTGGTTTCTTTCTATTTTCTACGTGTTTTCTCTCAACTTCTCTGGTCTTTCTGTCTCAGCTTCTTTGGCTTTTCTCTCTCAGCTTCTCTGAATCTCATTTCTTCTAATGGACCCCAGTAAGAGGATGGAAGACCTCCCTGGGGGAATGCATCAACGGAAATAACCTAATCAAAATGTCCTACCCACAACAGGTCTATACTCACAGGGATGGATTACCTTTAAGAACATGATCTTTGCTGGGTAGATACAGCTTTAAACCATCACACTACTACAACTTATAACATATAAGAGTATAAGATAGGGAAGAAAACAAAGATATTTGCTTTATGTAAAAATATAAACATACTCATAAAACAAGGAAGAAATATTCATGAACATTATTGGATAAGGGCTTAATACCGAGAATATATAAAGAAGTTTTAACAATGAAAGACAAACAACCCAATTTTAAAAATAAGAAAAGGACCTGAATAAGTATTTCTCCAAAGAAGATATAAAAATGGCCAGAAGGGGTGCAAGGGTAGTTCAGTAGTAGAATTCTTGCCTGCCATGCAGGAGACCTGGGTTCAATTACCACCATGCACTTCCAAAAAAAATTAACAAACTAGCAGAACAAACAAACAAACAAAAATTCAACAAATGGTGCTGCAATAATGGGTTACTCATATGGAAAAATAATGGAATATGACCGCACCAAAAAGCATACCAAAAAAAATGGCCATAAGCATATGAAAAGATGCTCAGCATCATCAGCCATTAGGAAAATACAAAGCAAAACCACAATGTGATACCTGGTCACACCACAAGGATAGCTATTATTTAAAAAAAAAAAAAAGCAAACAAACAACTATTGAAGAGGATGCAGAGGAATTGGAATGCTATTACACTGTTGTTGGGAATGTGGAAAGCAATATGGCAGTTCCTCATAAAGTTAAATACAAAATTAACACATGGCCTGGCAATTCCACTTCTAAGCATATACCCAAAGACACTGAAAAGAGGCTCTCAGGTATTTATACACCAGTATTTATAACAGCATTATTCACAATAGCCAAAAGTTGGGAACAATCCAAGTGCCCATCAACAAATGAATGGTTAAGTAAAATATACCCAATACACAATGGCATATTATTCAGACAAAAGAAAGAATGAAGTTATGAGATAAGGTGTAACATGAAAGATTCTTGAAAAATTACGCTCAGTAAAATAAGCAAGGTACATACAAACAAATATTATCACTTATAAGAGATGACTAGAAATAGCAAATGCAAGGAGACAGCAAATTAGAGGTTACTGGGGCAATAGGGGAAAGGGAAGAGGGAGAGTTTGTAGAAATAAAAAATAGAAATTTAACATTGATATAAAGCTTAAAAAATAGCCTCTATTTTTTTTTAAAGGCTTATATGCCATCTAAATCTTATTAAACTGCCAATGACCACTATTGGGCCAGATTAGCATGCAGAGAACTGTGATGCTGACAACAAAAAGACTTCTAATGAAGCAGGCTTTCAAACTGAAATAATGAGGACTGTAATGGGAAATATTTTTGAACACAGCTTTCTAATAAATACAACCGAGTCAGTTAAGCTCATCAAATCTCCTGCTTTCTAGCCTATAGGTTCATCCACTGACGAGGCCTGGCCAATTTCAGATGCCTGGGGCTGAACCACTGACCCTGCCTCGGTGCGGGCCAAGGATGGCTCATGCTGATGTAACCTACTAGGAAGTCATGGCTGAAAGCAGCACGTGAAATAGTCAAAAATAGGCTGGAGAGAAGAAAACAGGAATTTATTTAAAGATTTTTCTTTATTCTTTAGGAAGAGGGGAGACATAAAAATAATTTTTATTCAACCAGAGAGGAAAGGGAAACACTTACCCTGAAATCTAAGAAAAACATAAGGTGGACTTGAGAAAAAATGCCCCTCTTTGTTTTATTCAATTTTGTGTATTTTCTTACCTCTTTACATCTTATCGTTTTCCAAAAGGGTTGAGACAGCTTATAGGTAACAGTGGAGAAAAGGATGGAGGAAAATGTAGTGAAAGCACGAAAGCTGTGACCAGGAAGAAAGTGTACAAACTATAACCCACCAAGCTACCGTGGCTGAGCTCAGCGCATCCTCCTTACTGGATCATGGAATAATTCCCACTCTCAGAGAACAGGCAACCTACTAGCACTTCAGTGGACTCAAATAATTTTCTTGATGGTATTTTAAAGAAAATTTCATGCGAGACTTCTTGTGCATGCTCTGGTTGATATGACAGACCAGGTCTCTGAAGACATTCTTGAAACAAATGTGGTGGCAGGTTTCCCAGCCCTATGTTTCAGTAGCATCTCTCATAAAGGTTGAGGGCATAATATAAGGGGAATGCAGTTGAGTGTGCGGTCAAGGTATAAATATGAGATATCATCATGAATTATATATTATAATATATAAAGCAAAACATAAATGATATATTATCATATATAAAACAGGATAAGAACTATCAAGTCCCAAAACAGATTTTATAAGTGATAATTTATTTGAGGGCAAAATCCAGTAATACAAATTTGCTACCAATTACTGAACACTGCCAAATATTTCCAAAGTAATAATGCTAAATGCAAGAGATTAAAATTCTGTTCCCATGGAAAAACAAAGCAGCAAGTTCTCAAAACAGGTTTAGCACAAAAATTTCCCAACTTTCTGAATTGCCTATTATAAAAGTTGTTTGAAATTTGAAGTTTCACTGTTCTCTAGGATAAGCACTACAAAATGAGAAGAAGCACTTTGAGAAATATATTCAACCAAATCACCTAATGAAAGCTGTTCCCTTGATATACCCTAACCATTGCCTTACTGAAATATTTATTTTATAAACTTTTTAAATTTAGGTCTATATTATGCTGCTGGGAAGTCTCTCAAAAAGAACATTCTGTCACAAACAAACCATCAGAGCATCTAGAAAAAAAAAAAGGATGAGAAAGTGGTTCCAAGCAAATTCTTAGTCATTTTTTTCAAAAGATGAAGGCTGTAAATTGTGATCAGAGGCGTCATCATGCTATGCACTGAAAATAAATAACTCTGAGAAGCTTTTTCACAATAGGAATAAATATTTACTGAAATCATGCAAATCATTTTTAAAAATTATGATTCTACTGACTCCTTGTCTTTAACCTAACTCTAGTGAGAGATAAAACAAAATCATTACTTTGGCATTTAAGAGCAGAGTTTGTGAGGGAGAAATAATTTATACTGTTAACAAACTGCTTAGGAATCATCCCCAGGTAACATCTTATGATAATGCCAGCTTCAAACTCAGCTGGCACCACCCACCACCCTACTCCACCACTCCCAATTTTTATAAGCTTTCGCTACAAAAATATGTATCAACATGACATCTAGTGTGGTTTCTGAAAAAAAGCACCAATGAAAAGTTATGATGAGCTAGTTAAAAAAAAAATCCTGACTCCATAAATAGTTCTTCATTAATTATTACTTTGACATAAATTTTCCTTTTATACATGAAATTGAAAAGGTAGATATATGCATATTTCAAAGTCTAAAAGAGTATGTAAAAGGAAGGGATTTATATTTAAGAATAATGCTCGCATTACTATGAAATACTCCGAACTTATAACACCTGCATTTTTGTAAAAATAAATTTGAAATATACATTTGAAATTTGAAAGTACATTTTTAGTTGTTATATTCACAAATAAGCCCCCATCACCACCACCACCACCAAAAGGCAAAATTTATTGACAAACATTTGTGGGAGATTCCAAAGGAACCGAATCTGGAAAATTCAATTTAGCTAGACTTTTGCTGGTTTTCTAGTAATAAAGTGTTAATATTATCAGAATTATCAAAATTCAATCCTCAGCCACCACATAGAGAAAACAAAGATAAAAGCAATGGGAGGAGGGAGGGCGGTGCAAGGGTAGTTCAATGGTAGAATTCTCGCCTACCATGCGGGAGACTCGGGTTCAATTCCTGGTCCATGCACTTCCCAAAAAAACAAACAAATAAGCAAAACAAACAAACAAACAAAAACAAGCAAACAAAAATTCAACAATTGGTGCTGCAATAATGGGAAGCTGACACGGAAAAATAATGAATGTGACTCCGCCATACAGCATACAAAAAAAAAAAAGCAATTTGAGTAGGATATGGGAAATTTTGCAGTTTTCCTATTTATTTAGGCCTTAAAACGAGCTTTCAATGAAGTAATAAGTATAATCATAATAGATATAATCATAACCACACTTTTACTTATAAGAGTAGATAGCTGTATAAAATAATTTCCTATTATAAACAATTATAAACATCCATTGCAAGTGATTCTTTATGACAGTCATTCTCTTTATAATCAAGTACACAACTTTTTAATTTATTATTAGACATGATTTAGGCTAAGGGTGAAGTTTCAAAATAAAATACTGCTGGAATGCAAAAAATAATGTTTCTGCTGGACTAATAAAAATATATTTATACACTAGATAACCTTAAACCTTCATATCACATACACTGGCATTTTCAGTCATATTTATTCCCCAATTTAACAGACTAAATAGGATGCATTATTATATTGATCGAGATGGAGATAGTTTTTAGAAAAGTTCAAGCACCCTTATTCCGTTTCCTGTTTCACCTGTACTGTCCCTACATACGCACAAATTAGCAAATTATAATTTCTCTACTGAACGTAAAAGGGCGCAGAGGAATAAGGAACTGGCAACCAGGTACTTTGTTTAATGCTCAGTTATTCTCTTCAACATGAGTCAGACAAAATCTCACTTCAATTTCCTTGGACTGCAAAGGCAATTTTTCAAACTTAAAAGAAAGTGACTGCATTTTACAGGCCTTTCCACTCTGTTGTCAGCCTCAGAGCCACAAAACTGATACAAATTCTCGTTACACAACCAGTAATCACAAGAAGTGCAAAGAACCTACCATTCTGGAAGTGCTGTGAAAAGGAAAAAAAGTCTGGCCAGCCCTGGAGGAGTATCTGAGAGCTAACCATCAAGTTTGCATACACTAGCATTATTATTTATTTAGAACATTCTTCTTTAAAGGAATTAAAAAGTATCCACATTTAGAGCATAACATAATCCAATCACAGATGTGATATCATGAGTGCTCTGTTTTTTCCTGATACAATACATTATTGCATTAAACTGTCAGCACCTAAAATGATCTCACATACCATCAATGATACAGGTAACATGTTTAGTGAAAACAGACTGTTCTATACCTATGTAATTGTTCAGCCTATTTTCCCTTTCCTAGTAGAAACTGATAAACATATATTAGAATCATCTTTAAAAATACAAATCAATGTTCATTTTAATTTCATGCTTGCTACTTATTCACTGCAGAATAACATTTTAACTTTTTAAAATTTGAACAAAGGCAGCTGAGTTGATGTATTGAACTTCATTGCCTCGGTCTCATATTGGGAGATGAATGAGCTGTGTGAAAGCTGTCATTTATACAAAATAAAGGGATATAACATAGACGCACAGGACAGGCTGGCATGCAGGTTCCACTTGCATCCTCTCTTCCTGAGTACAAACAGCCACTGTGCTTCCTATGGCTGATAAGAGTTAAAGTGACTTTTTAATCCATTAGGGAGTGATTTCTATGTACAGGGATAAGGAAAGTATAAAACGTGGTTCAATACGACAACTCTGCTACTTGTGTTCTAGAGAAAAATAATTATGTTTTGAGTTCTTGAATTTAACTTGATCTGATGTCTCCTCTAAGTCAGTACATTCCATTCCTTCCACAATCTATTTTCAAATCACCTGACTATGCATTTACTGTGTGCTGAGAAAGGTAGACCCCTTTAGAGCTTATTGTTCTTGAAGGCTGGTGGAATATTCATTGAAACTCAGACAGCTAAGAGGACAAAATGAGCTCAGACCATGTTATATTAAAGTATCAATGTCCTCATAAATTCAAAGCTGCCCAGACTTTGCCTATAAATATCAAACCACGTAATGCTTCTAGGTGTTCATCCTAATGTTTTCATGAGAACTGGTAAAGAGTTCTTTGTAGCATATAATTTCTGTATGAAATACTGTGATTAACAACAGTAGGAAAAATATTCACGACATTATAACAAATGATAGAAAAGAAAACATGGATTCTAACCACTTTGTCCTCCTTTGAGAAAGCATCCACGAAAGCACAGTAAAGAAGAAAGAAAAAGAAGAGAAAAACAAAAACGAAGCATATATTAATAAACAGATTTTAAAGAAACAATTACATATTTCTTCAAAGTGTTAAAACATTGGTATTTTGAAATGCAAATGTTTACTCTTCCTAAAAAATAGCCATGTTCAGTCCTACATTGAAAATGCACAGAAACTTGTTCAGATACAGGTTAGAACAAGAGTTGACTATGATAATTTCCTGAAGTTTTAGAACTTGGATAATTAAATCTACATTTAAGACATTATTCAGAAAGAAAGTTTAATCCGCTATCACATGCAGTATATTTGTTATTGAAAAGAAATATGTTATTAAAATACATACAAGTTTCATGGATAATGTTATTAAATTACTGTTAAAATATTTATAGCCACAATTTGGAATCATCTCATGGTATGTTAGTAATAAATAAAAATGCAAAGAGAAATATGTTAACTCTCATAGCAATAAGTTATTCCAAAAGTAGTATTTATTTGGGATATAAATCCGCAACAGGAAGTTATTTAGGCTCAAATGCTCTGGGCACTGAGACAGCACTAACATTTAGCTGATTTGGACCTTTTCAGATTGTCCAGTGCCCCTAGCACATGGGTGGTTAAATATTTTGATTATCACCCCCAAGTCTCATCCATCAGAATTCATTTCAAAGTAGTGTATTTCAGTACATTAAAAATGGAAAATTAACAAATTAATCCTGTGCACTTTTTATGGGCCATGTTATTTTGCTACCCAAGCTTATTTTAGAAAGACTTTAAGGTGGCACACAAGGATTAGCAAATACATTTTAGGGAGTGGGGAGAAAACCTATGTGACCATTAAGAATTGAACCTAAAGAAAACTAAAATATGCATAAAGGCCCAGGTTTTCAATTTAATTTTCATAACAACCACAAAGTAATTATTACTATTCTATTTCATAGACAAAGAAATTGTTAATGAAGGTTGATTATCCTCCCAAAGCCACAGAGCTAATAGTAGTCTCATTTTAAAGAATAAGATATATCTATTAATCTGTCTTAATTCTATTGGAAAAGATAGTAGAATACACTACTTAGAACTCAAATAGACAACGAAAAAATGCAATGTCAACTGGAATGTTCTTTTAAATTTTAACTGTGATTTTCCCAGTTAGGAAAACATAAAGAGTGTTTAAAGCTTTCATGGTATTTTAAAATGAAACTTTGTTTCATCTTAAATTCTATATGTGATGAGATAAGAAATTCTTTAAGGAAATGTTGGGAATTCTTTATGTAACTGATAATCATAACTGTTTCATATTATATTGCGGACACACTGAAAAAAAAAACACTCAGACATCCCTGTAAACAATTCTACTATTCTATCATAAGGGATATAATAAAATGAAACACTAAATGCATTCTAAACTAAATATTTGTTAGAATTAGCCTAATGTCTTGTAAATAATAATATTAGGCTTTGCTATATTAACATCCTAATGCCATAAAAATTGTATATATTTTCTCCATTGACATGAAGGAGAAGTACCTCTTATTTAAGCCAAGTAAGGACAATGAATCAGGTGAAAAGAGATCTCACAGAGAAGAAAGTGAAGAGTGTAAATAAACAAATTATTTAAATATTTAAATAATCCCCATGAGATAAATCTAGCATTATATTTCTTTAACATAATAGCAAATATGAAATTACTCATCATAAATGTTAATGCTTTTTATATTATCTTTGGTTAAATTTAAAGCAGCAGTTTACCCTGCATTTTACCTTCATTCAACTGAAACATATGTTGCAGCAACTAAAAGTAGTTCACATTTTAACAAGAATTAGTCATGACAACTTTCAAGAGTTTTATAATTCATTGTACTAAATTTGCATATACTTCATTCGTCAGAAGATAAATTTACTCCCACAGGTAATCTGCTTTTGTTTTTGAATGGGAGTCATTTATGAAGATGTCCACCTACTCAAAATAGCTCTTTGTAAATTTTTTCCATCACTATTCCCCTACTAAAGCCTCATGAAAACAGAAACACAAAACCTGGAAGTAGGTGTACGTGTCTAGTTTGCAGCAAGCACGCGTTCCGGAGCTTGGGAGGCCTTATGGTTTTAGCGGTATTCCCAGCGCCCTTTCCCCGCACATGCCACTCACGTTGTTCGAGCGCAGAGATACGCGGCCTCCGCATCGTGCGCAGAACTTGGTGCGGCAGTAGGAGCAGAGGTGGCCGCACCCATCCGCAAACTTCGTTTTATGGCAAATTCCACAAGTTGGCGCGTCGTCTTTGTGCTCGCCCTGGTAACGCCGCGCTTCTTCCCCTATTTTTCTCACTTGTTCCTTGTAGCTTTCAAACTGCTGATGCAATCTCCTGGGCAAAAAAGAAAATGATAGCAAGCTAAGTAAATGATAGAAGGCAAAACCAACATTTTTTGTGTGTGCTGGAAATGGAAATGTAACTATTGGACCACAGCAAAACGTACAAAGCTATTTTTTCCACTTAGTTTACCTCCAAAGGTAAGAAATACATGAACGAACACATGTTCCACTAGCCTCAAATTTGCTTACTAGGAGTAACTCATGTATAAGTAACCCCTATATAATCACTGCTCCAAGTACAGGGACCCATGTATTCACTTCATGCCTCTGGTTCTTTTAGACGGGTGGTTTTCAAAATATTTTGACTGATAACTCAACACTTTACAACTTGACCCATGTGTGTTTTATAACAAAATACTTAGCCTAACTATATATGATATACTATGATATTCTCTATTCTATTTTAAAGTTTAATGCCAAATAACATTTTTTAAAAAGGTAAGTCACAGTGAGTTGATTTCATGGTCCACTATCTGAGCATGATGCATATTTTGAAAAATGTTAATTTAAACTGCATTGACAGATAAGCTTTTTCCCACTAAATATCTTCCTTCACCTCCATTCTTGGAGAATTCTTATCTATTTGGCATCAAGCATCTGATTTCATACAGGGTAAAGAAAGTTAGCTTATACAATATTTTTTAGCTTGCTAGTCCTTCCATGTCACATTAAAATTTACAAATTATATCTTGAAATTACTCAGGTTTTTACATACCTTAATGTTTTTTTTTAATCTCAATCAGTTATATGTAAGAGGGTTGCACCCATTCTTTATTGGTAACTATTGGCAATTAAATCATCAACTTAATTTCCCTTAAGGATGCCTGCATTAAATATGATTCATGTCCCTACCTCCCAATCTGTCGAAATCCCTTAATCATAAATTGGTACAAATAAAAGCTATTTGCTATTCTGTATAGAACACTATAACATCCAGTGAGTCCCACAGTGAAAGGATGCCTTGATTTTGTAAATGAGAACTGAGAGAGCTGTCCCAGGCCAGCCAATATTCATTGGCTATTCCGCCAAAAGAGAAACTCTTGGGAAATAGCTGATTAAATTTATCTGTGTATCTGAGCTAGCGTGTTGGATGTGAGAATTCCCCAGGACACACAGTACACACAAGCTATTGTTAATTCAGGCAGTTTACTTCATGTTCTTTATCTATAATAACTGTGGGGACAGGTACTCTCTGGAAACAGATTCAAATAAGTTAGATCCAACCACTGCAGTATTTGAGGTACTGGGATTCCATTATGTTTTCCTTTTAACATCAACAGTTCTGGAGCAGAAATTTAACAATTATTTTTAAAATTCTAAAATCTCTTTCTGCTTTGCCAACTGACAGTTTTTCTATTTAATTCTTATAATTAAAGCAAATATACAAATATATATAACATAGTTTAGGATCTGAAATCCTTCCTAATTTAAAGGCGAATCAATTTCAATTCATAGAAGGATATATGTGATATTTTATTTCACAGTGAAGAGTTCCTTGACACTAAATTTTTTATAGTTTAAATTCCATTAATCTAGAATCAACCTCGAAGAAAATAACTGTGGATATCTGTTCATTCAAAAGCTAACACAGAAATCAACATTGGAAATCTTATAGCTTCTGTAAGAGAAAAAGATTTTTTAAGGAATCAGAGCAAAGAAGTATTTCCAATCAGGGCGGGCCATGGTGGCTCAGCAGGTAAGAGTGCTTGCCTGCCATGCCCGAGGACCCGGGTTTGCTTCCCGGTGCCTGCCCATGTAAAAAGAAGTATTTCCAATCAAAGAAACAAAAATATACTCTAAGCAAAGACAGAGTAAAAGAATAAAGCTTTATTGCGAGGGCTACCAAATCAAATATATTTAAATAAATATAAATGAGAAAGAAAAGTAGGCTAAGGAAAAAAAAAAGCTCTATAGTTTTATTCTATAATACAGACCATAGGGCACTGAAAAACCTTCCTGGTACAGGACCTGAATGAAGATAAACAGTTTACACTTTGTGGGCCATGTAGTCTTATAATCACCCAACTCTGCCTTTGTAGGGTGACAGCAACTGCAGAGAACATGCAGAAGAATGAGCACGGTAAGTGTTCTAATAAAATTTTATCAACAAAAACTAGTTCGTCAGCTCTTAATTTAGTATGTTTTATGTGAACAAACAATGGTTAGAAAATCAAAGCCTCTTTTCGTTTTTAAATTCAAGCATAGAGGACTCTTATCCATCCAATAGGGTCCAATAAAAAATGGCATCTATTTCAGGAAACCTTTTTAGAAAATCTATGTACAGGGCAATCACTACTGAGATGAAACCTTACTCTGCTTAAATTTCGTAGCATACCATTTGGTCACTCATAAGCCACATAATTTTTTTACCATATATTATTTCTGCACATGACTTGTCTCTTCTTCCAAACAGTAGAATGCATTAGAAATGAACAGTTTAGCAAGGTAGTTAAGACATAACAAGCCAATACATATTTGTGAATTTAGTTTTTGTATTTTCTTAAAATGGAATAAGGAAAACACTTTTTCATTGTGTGCGCGTGTGTGTGTGTGTGCTGAAAAACTCTACTGCCACAAACCACTGATAATGCTAGATAAAATATTTTTAAAAAATAAGCTTTTAAGCCATGGTTAAGCTGGGAATAAAACACAGAAAATGTTCAGGGGACAAAAATGAAATAGGAACAGTAATTCAGAGAGGTAACATGGCTGTAAAGCAGATGTTACCCTTGGGTTATCTGCTGAGGTTCTGTGTCAAAGAACTTTAGCATTAATTCTTGTAATAAATTAAAATAAAATTTTAGTTAGGTAGCCAATCAAAAACAGTTGAAATAGCATGCGTGATAGCCTAACCAATAGAGGAAAAACATGGGCTGAGAAAAAGTCAACCCAAAAGAAAGAAGACATGAATTGAAATAAACAAGTAAATAAACAAACAAACACAGGCAAGGAAGGCAGGACAATTAGAAACCATGACAGAAGATGATAAAAACAATCCAACACATAAGTATACAGTGACAATAAATCTAGAGTTTGTAGATCCAATTGCTATGGAAATCACAGACATCTGTTAAGCAGCCATTGTTCAGATCTCATCCACCCCCACCTCCTTGTCTGGGGAAGTCACAAGCACGCTAAGCAGCCATCTTCTGGCCTTCTGCTTCCCCCACTTCCTTTCCTCTTGTGAGCCATTCCACAACCTGGGGGAGATGCTAAGTCTAATGACAAGGCCCAGCCACACATTAAACCCAGAAACCAGGAACAAGACGCCCCAAATGCTTATCAGAACAGGCATTCTGAATGGCAGGGCCCTCTCCTCCCAAGGTGGATAAAAACCACATTCAAAGAGTATAGATTGGGCACTCTTCTCCAACAGGAAGTGGGGCACACAGAGCTGCCATCTATCAACCCTGACCAGGAGTTTTTGGCCACCCCAGGAGACCAGCCATGATGGGACTTCTTCCCTTGCTTTGCTGGACTCTTTGTACTATGTAAGTGACAACAAGATTTGCCCTTTCTGGATTCTTTATTTTGTAAAGAGTCCATAAGGACACAGAAGGTTTGAAATAAAAGGATGGATAAAAGATATTCCAGGGAAAGATGAACAACAAAAAAGTTGGCAATGAATTTGAGGGGAAAAGCATCACAAAAGTTAAGAAAGTAACCCACTATTTACAAAGTATTCATTTCATCAGGAATACATGACAATTCTAAATTTAACTGCATATAATAATATATAAAGCAAAATTGATAAAACTACTAGGACAAACAGAGAAATCAACCTTCATAGTGAGATATTTTTTTCATGGCCTTCTCTGTAATTGACAAATAAAACATCAAAAGGAAGTAACGGTAGAGAAGATTTGAACAACATAAGTTTAATCTAAAGGCAGCAACAATTCCTTCTCCCATAGACTAATAGTAAGGGGATGGTAAGATGAGGCTTCTTGAGGTATGAGGGCAAGTCTCTATGTCCAGTTTGTCTGTAAGAGATCCTGGGGGGAAGTTCTCTCCCAGCCTCAAGGGAAGGTGGGAGAAAGTTCAAACCCACAGAGTCATTCTTAAGGAAGGTAGCCACTAGGGGACATCTCTAAATGCCCTGGGGCAGCTCTCAGACAAAGGCTTCACTTCACAGCTCATGGGGCCATTAACAGAGATTCAGAAGTTCTCCTGCCAGCCCTTGGTTGCCTGTATTTGTCTGGACCCTTCCCTCACATGTACTTGAGAGATGCTGGTTCCAGCAGCAGTCCATGTTTATACTACTGGGTAGACATCCCAGCAGGGAGTAAAATGATAGGAGAAAGAAGATATTTCTCAGTCCTTAGTTCTCTTGTATGTTCAACTCGTCTTCGTCAATAGCTTCTTTCTCTACTTACAAATAAGACTCCTTATTTTATAGTGAAATAAAAAGTCTAATCCAGGGCCCTATTAACCATGCCGACTTATTTTCTAGTATGCTTCTTCTTTTAATTAGTAGATGTTATAAGCAGAAAAAGAAAAGAGAGGAAGGAAATAAGTGTACCACCATGACTCCCACTTCCTCAGAATGTATCTACTCCATAACCCTCTGCAATGCTCTACTAAATTCTCTCTAATAAACTCAACCTTAATGCCATTTTCTCAATTTGTATTCCCCTTACGTTGCTCTGATATCTAACACTGTCAAAATGCTGTCTTCATAATAAAATGTCCCTTTGGAATCAAGATACTGGTAGTGAAACCATAAACAGCATATTTATCTTTTGTTTCTGATGTTTTAATGCTTTAATCCATATAAAATGTGACAGTGTTCTATTATGAATAATAAATGGAAATACATATTTCATTATATAGTATTACAGTAAATATAGGACTGCAAATGTAAAATCTCTTTTGAAATTTATTTGTACACTTCAACTTTAGAATTAACAATATATGCTTACTGAGTCACAAGTTTGATGCAATAAATACTCACATATCTCAGACTCAAATTATAGAGAAAGGAGAAAAGCTTTATAAAATATGCAATGCTATCAAAAGTAAAGCATTAATATTGAAATCTTGGTTTTATCCCTATATAGTGATTTTGCCCCATTATTTTACTAGATAGTAATTATTGCATTATTTTAATTATTTTAGTTCAATTTAGTTATTTCACTTTATTTTAATAGCTGTGCAACCAATTCAAGAATATCCAAATTCCAACTATAAATAAGTTATTTTGGTGATAAACAGTACATCATTGGAAGGAAATAAAGGTGGATGATTAAAAGCTAAATATAATTTTACAAATACAAAATAATTTGAACAGGCCACTGTTAATGACATTTTATTAAAAAGAATTTGTTGATCACTTGCTATAAATAAGGCACATAGCAAGATGCTGAGTGACTAGTAATAAGTGAAAGCAGAAATCTTTGTGCTTAACATAGCACCTTACTTATTTGCAATTGCCCCAAAATGGCCAGAGCTAGAACAGGACAATTCTACCCAACTTCCTTGCTTTCCTTTGTGAACTTTAGGCACACCGAGCTGGATTTTCCCAGAGGAGAAGGAGATGGGAGCAGGTACTTTGGCGTTTCAAAGTACTAGTGGCAGAAAGAGAAGGAAAGTGAGAGCTTTTCTCGAGAAGAAGTAAAGGACAGAGACCAGGATAGTCTGCCTGAAACACTCCAAAATGGAACACTGATTTGGAGTGTGTATAACACGGAGTGAGGATGGAGAGAGGGTATGGGAGCCGTCAACAATAAGCATGGCACAGGAACCCTGAGAACCAGGCACCATCCATGGCCCATGAAGTTATTGTCTTGGAGATTAAAGACGGGCAAGTCCTTCTGAGAATGCTGGAATGTAAGAGCCTTCAAAAGACCTGAAGCACGTCCAGGAGGAAGCCCTGATGATAACTGAAATTGAGTGTTTCACTAGCCTGACAGGAGGGGAGCTTGCTTTTAAATGTGTTGACACTGTTCCCCATTGTTGTGCTTAAATTCACAGTGGCCTTAATAATAAAGCACAGTGTTGGCTTTAAGGCATATACAGTCTATTTAGGAAATAAGTTATATGTAGACATAAATTAGCAGTATATGACAACATGTATCAAGAGACAAGGAAGGACAGTCTGAAATACTTGCCCAATTGAGAGGAACCATTCTGGCTGAAATGACCAGGGAGATGGTTTTTGCTTAGATGGTCAAAAGTGTTCCTAGATTATTTGGAACTTGGGATATTCCAGAAAAATAGTCAAAAGTATGGTATATGGTAATATTAATAGAAGTACCAAAGCACTCAAAGAGCCTGCGTCAGGAAACTGCAGAATCAGTAAGCCACTGTCCAGATGGCTGGTGTGAGAATCCCAACCCCTCAGCTGAGGTGCCATATCAAACCTGACATCAAGACTCAGCAAAATGGACATCCCGTATGCCACTGAGGCCCCACCTTTTAAATCAGTTTCAATTCAAGTTCCATGCAAGTACATCTGATTGGTGGAACCTAAATTACACCAGGAATTCTAGCTGCAAAAGAGTCTAAGAAATGTCATTTTTGGGGTGTCCAGCCTCTTCATAAGACTCTCTAGAATGAATGTGGAACAAATGTTTTAGGAGTCAATCTTCCATTTCTTCCACAACACTCTGTTTTAGGTCAAATTGCTTAATTTATTCTACTTCACCTAAGATGAGCAATACCTGAGTCTAGGATTTCACATTTTCCAGCTCTCTTTCCTTTAATTTTTACTTCATGCACCAAGCACCCATTACTATGGGAAGCATTCTGCCTTCTCTAGGGAATTTATTTTGATAGGTGTAGTTGCTAAAAAAGTTATATAAACACATATTTACTTGTATCTGTCCAGTCCACTTCATCTAGAATAAAATGACTGCATGCATGGCAACTCAAGGTAAAATTCAGACTCACTGAAAGGCACACATACAATCAAACATAAAAACTTATTTCTGAGGTGATGGGAACATAGCACAAATCCACATCTGCGATTAAAGACCTCGTTATTCTTAGCTTGGATTATTTCATCAACTTTCAAACTAGGCTTCCTGCCAATGAGTCCCCTCGTGCTAGTTCATCTTTCATACTGCCAGAATTGTCTTCCTAATAAACTGACCTGATTATGTCAATCCACTGCTAAAATATCAACGTCCTTCCCCTGCTGCCTCGAAATGGTCCAATTCCTCACCCTGGGGTCCCAGTGATTTCCCTCTGTTCCCACTTCTCTTCCATCATTTCTCATAACTTCTCACACATCTTATACAACAGTCACATCAAACCTTCTCACTAGTTTTCAGACACAGTAGAATACAAGTTCAACAAACATTTATTGAGCTCCATCTATACAGCACGCGCTGCTTCTGACTCTGAGGTTAAAAAGAGAATAACATAAGAAGAAAGCTTCAGCTTTTAGTTTATTACGTTTTTTTAAAGCTTTTTGGTAAATATCAGAAAATGGTCCTTTTCTTTTGTAGGTAGTGATTGTACTCCACGTTAGAGATTTGTTCTGGCTTTTCTAATTATAGCACTGTTTAATGGTGATATTAAGTCAACCATAACTTGGTTTCTTTTAGCAAAATGTAATCTCCTAATGTCTATTCACAGAATTAAGGAAAACGTAAATCTATTCTTACTGACTAAATGAGCAATTAATCTTTTGTTGCTAAGAGAAACAATTAGTCTTGGTTCAAATAAGTTATATTATCTTTGCAAAGTGTTTATATTGTACATAAATTCTTACATTAAATGCAATTTGTTCACAGGTGTTTAGCATATAGTATTCCACAAAAAGTACTAATTAAACTGTAAATTTATGTAATTCAGGTGAAATCACTTTTACAGCAGTGTATTTTCCTTTCAGCTTTGAATTTCTTTTGCAAGAAAAGTATTAAACTTTTACATATTGATCATTTGTTAATCTAAATTTGCTCGGCTTGATTTTTCACTTAACAAGAATCCAGAGGATATAAAATGCTATTCTGTATATGAACATACTGGCTCTTTTATGAGAGACGTTTGAATTGTTCTACATTTCCCCTTTATTGTCTGCTTCCGACCATGTGACTCATTCCTGAAATTAAGAAATCTAGTTGTACAAGCTTGAAAGCAGTAGACCTCCTACTTCTTTGCCAGAACTTGGGGTTAATCACTTTGGCATTATTTAAACACCTTTCTCAAAGTGTGATAAGATGAAGGAAGATTCCCCGACGGGTTTAAATAAAAATACTTAGGAAAATATAGACACAGGAGGAACCTTGACAATCACCTGGTACAATTCCCTCATTTTATAAGTGAGAAAATTGAGGCCCTTGCTTTAAGAGACTTACCTAAGGTCATAAACTGGTTTGTGATAACTAGTCCCCCTATTGTTCCAGCTTTCTACTGCACCATCCTATCTTCAAATGCTCGTTAAAATTTTGGCTGAAGAAATAGAAAGTAGCTGCCTTGTGAGGGGTACTTTCTGGGTGTTCTCAAATTTAGTGTGCCTGGATTATCTAAGGGACTTGTTATAACAGATTCCTGGATTAGCCATCAATGCTTCTGATTCAGTAGGTCTGGGATAAATTCCAGGAATCCTAACTTTTAGTCATCAATCCAGGTGATTCCGGTGCAGATGATGCAGAGACCATAGTAAGGTAGAGACCTAATATAGTAAGGATACGCTTGAAAAGGAAGACGATTTTTCTCCCTTAAATCTCTCATCTCACTTCATAAAAGTTATCTTCATTATGAAGCTAAATTTTTTCATCATAAATGCAAAATGAAGGCTCATGTTTTGGCACTGCCTACATGAAAATACACTAGACTTGATTCAGCGGTCTCAGGTTTGTGAAAGACATACATCTGTGTTTACAAAAATGGAATATAGTGAAAAAATTTTAATAGTACATTTTATATTTTACCCCACCTATCATAGTTTAAAACTCACAATTTTATGAATTACAGATGTGTACATTTTAATAAGTTAAAAAAATAATCCCCCAGAGTTTTGTACAAAGTTTAAATATACATAATTTGCGAGGTAATATTCTAAACATTTCAATGATTCAGAAATTTACTCCATATATTATTAAGTTTTAAAAATGGCTACAGTTCCAATAAGCCGTTCTTCACTTTGCATCACAAAACATGCTTAACCTTTATACTTTGAAACGAAATACACGTTTTACTTATTGCATTTGTCCAGCAGATGGCACTAGAGCCTTTTATTTTTACATTTATTCTTTATTTCTATTTTTACATTTAATTATTTTTCTCTAAAACATTTAATGTGTTAAAGAAAATTAGTACATTCAGCAGGGGGTGTAACTTATTAGAAAAATGTGTTTTCAGAGGTGGCTGGAAAAGACCAAAGGAGAAATTTATTAAATGTTGCAATTTCTGCTCTTTCGTGGAGAATCTTCATTTCACAAACCCTTTTTAAAAAAAATTATGTATTAAGAGTTTTTTTGTATATTTTTTCTGTTTTTTTTTCCCCTTCACTTAGCACTGTTAAAAATATAGCTCATCCAATCAGCATCCCACAGTGTGCTGAAAGCACTGAGATAACACTTAGGAAAAATAAGAGCATAACTGATGATTAGCTATTAGTGTTTTATAGCCTGTTACTTCAGTCAAGCATTTATTTTTAATTCAGTTTTCAATTTACCATAGGAGGCCACTCCTGAGTAAGCATTAAATGAAGACATCTCAGGACACAGAAGCTCACTAGCATACATTCAAATGTTTGCTCCTTTTAGGTATATCTTCTCCCAAGAAACCCCTTCACTGTGTTCCTGAATTTTGTGAGGTACTGCATGTGTGGGAGCTTTGTTTGTTGGGCCCTGGATATATGGTTTCTGAATTATGAAACAATATCTCTGCTTTCTAATACTGGAGATGGGGCAGAAGAGGTCTGAAACAGAAAACTCAGTCATTTTAAGACTTTGACAAACAGGTTATTTCACTCAGACTACAGTTTAAGAGAATAAAAAAGATGAAAAGGTAAACTTGAAAACGAAGGCAATTTTTCATAAATCTTTCATCTTACTTCATTAAAAATAATCTTTATCATTTAACTACATTTTAACCATAAATGCAAAAGCAAGGTTCATGTTTTGGCTGTGTCTGATGAAAATATTCTAGACCATACAGTAGGATGTTAACTGGAAATGGAATTTTTAAAAGGACCTAAAATAATTTTTAAGAAAATAATCTGAGACAATGCTGGGACCATATATAAGATAGGTATGTAATCAATAAGTACTAAATAGGCCTAATTACATTTCATGTGAACTTTTCCTGAACGTTAGTTGAGCATGCTAATCTACCCAAATATACAAAGGGTCGACTCCATGTATTCATAATTTGAAGAAGGTAGTGGCTCACCTATATGATCAAGCAAATGAGCTAAGTGACCAAATCATATCTGGATTTTCAGGAATGCAGAACCTACTTTAAACACTCCCTTTGCTCTATTTGTTATCTTCATCAGTTTGTGTATTATTCCAGGATAGAAAAAGCTGTAAACGAATCTCACTCTACAACTGGATGCTTTGGGAGGGATTGAATATAATAGTTTAGCCACAGTTCTGATGTCAGCCTGCTCAGGATCAAATCTAGTTCTACCTACTGCTCTGTTTCATGACCACGTGGAAATTATTTGAACTCTGTGGCTCAGTTTTCTCAATTACAAACTGGCAATAATAATAACAACCTCATAGGGTTGTTGGGAAGATTAATTGAGATAATCAATGTAAAGTGCTTAGCAAGTGTCTACACAAGGTAAGTGCTCAGTAAATGTTAGCTATTATTATACACAGACATAGATAATACATGAGGGACAAGAGTATTTGCTTTTAAGTTTCTGAGTCCACTTAGCTGATTACTTTGGGAAGCAGCTATGACTGGCAGGGTTTCCTGGCAAATGGATGGTAGCATGAGTGACTGAAATGATCTTTCAATAGACAGCTGATAAGGGGCAGAAAGGTCAATTTTTAAAATGAACGCCATAAAGAAAGACAAGTCCATCAGCATAATTTGTTTTGTGGACTGTAAGGAGATACAACCACTGGGGGGAGCACATATGATTTAGTATGAAATAATTTCCAGCATTCTTGATGGTCATTGCTATTTCACAACAGAGAAAAAGGAGGAGATATTTAAATATAATACTTTTAAGGGACTATTGTCATTAGGTTTTTTGAACTGGGAAATTTAGATTGCCTGAATCCCTGATGCTCTGCAAGAGTGGATGGATGAAAGAGATACACAGAAAACTTCTAACAAATCAGAGAGATATTTCCCTTTCACTTTTAATGGCTGATAAGTTTAATCACACTGACTATATCCTTCTCATTAGTGAGTTACTAAGCTTTGTTGCTTGTTCTTCATTTGCATGTTTAAAGATGATCTATGATAAAGTGGCTCTGCTACTTGGACAAAGAATCACTACCTTACATTTGGCATATGCAATCCAAATAATTCCTTTAAAATGTCAATAGTCCCCATAAACCTCTTTAAGATGTTTTATTTCCCGGAAATCACAGAACCATAGGGGTAGATAAGAAAAGCAATGTCCCCCTACTTTGTAGAATGTCTAATGATTCCATCTCCATGGAAAATTCTTCTGTCGGCCAAGCTTAGTGCATACTCATTCCAGTTGCTGGACTCTCTCCTTATCCCCCTCCCCAGTAGTATTCCCGTTTTTCCTGGTCAGAGGTTCTGCATCACCCACCTATTAATAGATAGGGTATAATGAACATGCGTCGACTGGACTCTGGGTGAGGAAGGGAAATGTATTATGACCTCTTCACTGCTCCACCCCTAAGGAACTGAGTGCATAAGCAGCTTTTTTTGGTTTCAGACTTAATCCATGTTTGTGCCAAAACTTCAGAAGACAGCAAAGCCCAGAGGTCTGGTGCCAAATTTCCTTGGTACAAATTTTTGCTGGCCTTTTCCTCTTGCTAGCCATGTGGTTTAGCAAGTTATTTAACTCTCCAAGCTCCCATTTCTTCATCCATACAGGAGGATAAAATCTACCTATTATTGGGTTTGTTGTGAGGATTAAAATAGTTAATAGATGCAAAGAACTCAGTAAGATGTTGGGCAATTCGTAGGTACTCAGTAAAATATTAGCTTAGGAAATAGTGGGCAAAAATCAGATAAATCATCTGCTCTTGTCCTGTGACACCAAACATTTAATAGATTGCAATATGTAAGTAGGATCTAAAACTAAAAAATGAAGTATCTAGGTTGAATTTAGAGATTTAAAAAGCAGCACCATCAAATATCCTAATTTTAAAGCCTGAGTTGAATATCTGAGGAATGAGAAATTTATTCCTAACAGGCTTCCTCTCTTTCATTTTTAAAAGCAGAAAAATACCAGCTTCCTGGATTTTACTTGCACAGTACACTGAATTAGTCAGCCATCATTAGGTACAGTATTTTCTAAGCCATTCTGAAGTGCATTTCAAGACAAGTGACAAGATGTAATTTCCTTCCCATTATATTTGCTAATGGTGACATCTGTTTTCATCCTTTAATTAAAATACATTGTTAATATGCATTTAAGACATAACTATCATCTAAATAACATAACAGGTGTTGTAAATAACTTAAGTTTTTTATACCCATGAAAGGGAGATCATATGACAAATCATTCTAACTTTATCACTATTGTAGAAGCTAAAAGTTCAGACAGTATAAGAAAAATTTTAAATTTATACAAATGTATATGCAGTTCTGAGTCTGTCCCATGTGACCCAGAACCCCTACCATTATTTAATCAGCTCCAGACAACATCTTCTACACTCCCCAGACACTGCTTTGGAACAATCAAGTCTATTTTTAATGCTTACCATCTTATTTTATATTTAGACACTAAAAATGTGTCATAATCAGCTTTCACTAATCACAGTGTACACAAAGATAGAAATGGTCCATTTTACCTTTCATAATATTCCATTCTCTACCAAAAACTTTGAATAACATGAAGATACTATAAAATTCATTTAATTCAATAGAATATGCCAGAACTCTGGACTGAAAATCTTACCATTTTTGTCACTATGATGATGCCATTAAATTAAGAATGATCTAATGCCAGCTCAACAACTTGATCAATCTTGCAGCAACTGATCAAAAAGGGAACATTTTGCTATACACCCCTTAGGAGCAACTCCCTACTGATTACATTCTTTTGTGATTTGACTTCAGTATTTGATTAATCCCTCTGTTTATTCATCTTCACCTTAAAACCTCACCCCCTCTTACCCAACTCAGTAGCCCCTTATAAAGTCCCATAAAAGAGGTAATCGGTCAAAATTTAGAGAGTTAAACTAAACTGCAAGCTATCAATGGAGCAAACCACAAAAGATACCAAGTTGATCCTAAGGCAAAATCTATCCCCCTCCACCCTTTTCTTTTTAAGTTTCATTGCCCTTCACTCCTTTTAGGTCTCAACCTAGCACCATACTGAAAATATGAATTTAGCTACGCAGAGCTAAATTCATATTTAACCATCACCTAAAGATTTGGAATGCTAACTGATAAGATTGTTTCAAGTTAAGTCATGTCCTTAATTGCCCTGCTTTTTAAAGTTTTAAATGAGGTAATCAGGGAAACCACACTGCAAAGCTGACATTTGAGCAATGGCCTGATGGAAGTGAAGGAGCAAGTCAAAAAGAATACGACTGGGCGGGCCATGGTGGCTCAGCAGACAGCATTCTCTCCTACCATGCAAAAGAAAGTGACTTGGCAGAGGGAAAGCAACCGTTAAGGCCCTGAGGTGGGAGCCTGCCTGGCCAGTCTGAGCTAAAGCAAGTGGGGCAGTATGGTTGGCCAAGACTGAGCAAAGGGAGAAGGGAACTAGGGAGACTGGACGTGCAAGCCTTGTAGGCCATCTTTAGGATCTGGCTTGTAGAGTCCAAGTACATTGGAAGGGTCTGAGAGAATGCATCAGACGACTGGATTTATACAGTCCCACGACCTCTGTGGCTTCTGTGTTTGAAAGAGGCAGAAGGCAAGGATGAAAGCAGGGACACCAGTCAGGTGGCCTGACAATAATCCAGGTTAGTAATGACGAAGGTTGGACCTGGGCACTGGAAGTGGAGGTGAAGAGAAGTACTAAAATGTTGTGTTTTCCTTTATCTTAGCTAAACTCTTCCTAGAGCCAATGGGGGAAGGCACATGTTTATTTTCATGGTTTCATTTTGTTTTGTTCTTAACCTGATTCTCAGGTTGAACTTTCTATTTCATGCTGTACAACTTTTCTCACCATCAAAGACAGTTATGGCCAAATCATACCAAGTGACAAGTGTTCAGCTTTCTGAGGCTGAGTGACATTAAAGAAAATTGTCTCTGAAGGAACTACCATATCAGAAAGGGATGCAGAAGTACATTGATACATTATCTCATAAAAAAAAAAACTCATTTGATGCTCAGTTGGCATCATGGGCAAGGCCTCCACTTGGCACTCACCCAACTTCTAAAACCTGGCAATTACTGAAGCATGGAAGTAGACCTGAACTGACACTGAACTTCTTTAAAATTACAAGACATTTCCTTCAATTGATATGTTCTATGAATATTTTAAACAATTTGAATACAAAGTAACCCCAAGTATGGGAATCTTATGTTAACACTGTTCCCTCAGCTCTTTTTCAGTCTTTGTTCCAATAACCAAGCCCCGGTGGTCATAATTTTTGAGTCCACGGTACAAATGAAAACAGAGATTATATTAAATGGATATTGATTACAGAATTTACATTTTGTGAGGAAACCAAAAAAAAGTTCTACCTGTGACCATTTATTTATGTATTTTTTTTGTTTTTATAATAGAGTCTACCTTCTCTTAAGTCATATGGAAACCTAAACAACGGCATTCTCATAAAGTCAACTTCCTCAAATATGTATGTGTGTGTATATATCAGGAAACAAGAAGATTAATTTTGTTAGAGGACCTGGGATAATTCAGTCTCAAGGTCTTCACTTTACTATTTCTCACTGTGCAGCACTATAAATATAGATTTAGAAGGACGGAGTGGGAAATTGATTCATATCTCAACTGATGCCAATGAAATGCTTCTTTGGAAAAATCTCATATCAGCTTGATCTTGTTTGTGTGTTTTGATTTTGCTTCTTTCTTCTACAAGTCTAGTTCAGGGAAATAAAAGCCTTATTCACTGATGCTTCTACCTAACCAAGATACCCAAGGACCAAATAGGAGACTAAGAGAAGACTCCATGGTAGCAACCTGTCTCTACTTCCTTCTGTCAGCACTAGTGAATCTGAGCAAATACCTTCTGGCATAGGATAGCAGGGGAGCCCAGGTCTCAGTCGGCTGTAGCAGGGAAGCAGGAGGGTCTCTGCCCAGTGGGCTCTGTGCATGTCTGCTTCGGCCACAACCAGCTTTGTAAGAAGTTTGCAACAGAACAAGAAAATTTCTAATGGTAAAAGGGCAACTTGCAAGAGAGACAAAACATGAGGTACTGGGGAATAGGAATAAAGGGAGAGACATAAAGAAGTCTCAGTGTGACTACAGGCAAAGAAAGAGGTAACATTTTATATTAATTACTCACATCTAAGACTTGCTGTGTATTTTATGCCTCCTGTCTAAAAATTTAAACAGCCTGACTGGGAGCCCCACTAAGTGTGACAGTATGCGTCTTGCTGCTCACCTTTCTATGGCATCTGTGTGAAAAGACATTTTAAGAGCTACTTTAAACACATCATCCAAGCTTCACGTGATCAGATTGCAGGCCTCATGGAGAAAAATGCCCTCAGTTTCAAGGGTACACGAAATATTATATTTTTTAAAAGGCTGGTTTCAAAAGCCAAAGGTTTGTGGATTTTTGTTTTAGCTCTTGAATACCATCATGGTGAAAAGAAGCACAAGGCATGAGACAGGTGGAATCACTTTATAAATTCTAGATCACTTTGCTTTCATCTAACGTGGAGCTATTTTCTTTCTTTCAGTCCTGAGTTAATGAAGACCCAGAGGAAAGATATTTCATTCAAGGTCCACAGTCCTCATCTTCTGAATAAGGGCTGTCCCACCAGATAAAAGCTGGGGCTTGGACAAAGGCTCTGCCAGTGACTTGCTGGGTAACAATGAACAACTGAGTTAGCTGGCCTGCATTCAATTCTCCTTATCTGTAAATTTAGGATAATGATTTTGCCTCTTAACACTGTAGAGAGGGTCGCCTAGTGCAATACCTGGTACAGAACTGGCACTCAATTAATCTTAGCTCCCTCTCAATACTTTCCCTTTTCAGAAACTATGGTTTGTTTCTTATTCTGGGCTCCCACAGAAAAGGGGAGGAGAGTGTAACTGAAACAATACTAAAGTGAGAAGACCTGGATTTGAATGCTGGTCTTGTCACTCACACATTGGGACATCTCAGACAAAGCTCCCAGCACCTCGGAGCCGGGCTTCTAAGTCACTATAAGAGTGGTCCATCTTGACCGCTCAGAGTCATCATTAGTTAATTAATAAATTCAACATCCTACATGCCAGGTGCTGTGTGAGGTCCTGGTGATAAAAACACAACCAAAACTAAGTCCTTGTTCACAGGATACTTGCATTCAGATAAGGGAGGCAAGGTTGAAATACATGAACAAAGAACATAGAATAATAGCAGGTAGCACTGACGGCTCTGAAGACAGATAAAAGAGGCTGAAGGATAGAAAGCAAGTGGAAGGGGGAGGGGCAGGGTGACACAGATGGATGGTTAGGGGAGCCTGTGTAACAAGTGGATCCTGAAGGACATGGAAAACATGCCTTCTGCCTGGCTGGGGAAGAAGAGGCAGGCAGAGGGAAAGAGCAAGTGCAAATGCTGGGCAGGAACAAGCTCGGGTTGGGGCAGACAGGGCAGAGTAGGGGAGGGAATTAGAGATGAGATCACAACCAAATTACTTAAGAAAGGCCTTGGGAATCGAAGACGGGACATTCAATTTTCTTGCAAGTAGGTGGGAGATCGCTGCAGGACTTCATGTTATAATTTGAAAATGATGAGGCTGAGGACTTGAAAGGATCACTGTGTGGAGAACAGTAGAGACAATAAGCAAAAAAGTTCAGGAGAGAGGTAAGCCCCACAGTTCTTTGAAATGGTGTTTGTGGTGAGGGTGGTAAAGAAAAAGTCAAATTGAGGATTCTTTTAAAGCTACCTGCACTGGTTAATTTCACTGGTCAGCTTGACTAGGACATGGTGACCAGCGGCTTGGTCAAGCAAGCACTGGCCTGACTGTTCCTGTGAGGGTGTTTCACAGATGGATCTAAATCATTAGTCAGCTGATTGCATCTATAGCTGACACATCTACAATCAACAAAGACTGCCTAGTACAGTGAGAGAATTACCCTCATGCAATCAGTTGGAGGCCTTAAAGGGAGAACTGACAATTTCAGCAGCCAGAGAGAAGAAATTCTGTCTCCACTCCAGAAAGCCAGTTTCTCGTGGGAAATGCACTAATCACCCTCCTCTACGTTCCTAACTTGCACCCTGCCTTAGGGAATTCAGAAATTCAGATCTAGATCTCCTGTCAGTTCTTTTTCTCTGGAGAACCTGAATAAGGCACCATCAATCAATGAAAAGTGTGATTTAAGCAAGCCTCTGGAGCTCACTCAGTCTTGAACACTACCAGTTTGTAACACTAAGCAAACTTAAATTCTTCTGTAAAACGGGGACAACAATGTTGTCTACTCTACAGTATCGCTCTGAAACCTAAATGAGATAAGCAAAGGGCTTAGCACAGTGCCTGGCACAAATTGTGGTACTTAATTAGCATCAGCAATAAGTAATATGATTAAAAATTTTACTAAATAATAATAATTAACATAAAGGACAATTGCTAGGAATACTAATTTTTGAAATCCTCAAAGTTTACTAGTGAATATTTACTATTATAAGAAATGTGGGCCACATATAAATACACATGAACAAACAGGTCATACCCTCTTAAGAGACTTACACTAGTGATTGGGAAAATCTATTTTCAGTTTCATCATGACATTAACAAAATTAATTCTAATTTTTCCCAACTGTGGGTTGTTTATTTGATCACAGAAAATGTTTTCTTTCTTTTTTAACTATTTGGGGAAATATTTTTAGTCTATTATTAAAAGATTTACTTTCATAGTAGGACTCAGGAAAAACAATCCTTATTATTTAAAAAAATATATTTGGCTATTAGCTAGAAATGGATTTATCATTCGATTGTATTTTTGTGTTATTGAGACACTGCAGGAAAGATTTCTAGACTACTGCTGTGAATTGTATATTAGGAGCTCATGAATATCCTGTTTTTATTCTTCTATTCTTGGTAAAACAGAATAACAATATTTTAACCTCATCAAGCATGAGATGCCAGAATGAAATCTCTTTAAACCTGATCCCATCTAGAGGTGAGACGTGAAGTTCACCATTACCAGAACATGGTATAAAGTTAGACTTCCTGTACTACAGGACAGTATGGGTTTCTCCTTAAGATTACTTTTGAATGGCAGACTTCACCAATGCGCAGAATTTCCCACTCCTCTCTCTTTTTATGAAAATACTAAAAAAGGATTACTACAATTGTGTCATTTCATTAAACATCAGATCTCATGTCTATGATATCAATGATGGACATTTGCTATTATTATTTAGCTTGGAAATGCTTACTGTTCATGGCCATTAACTATCCGAACTGCAGTAACAAGAGGCATACTTACATTATTTCAGTATTTCTCCCCACCATACTTATCTTCTACCTTTCATCTTAATCATTTTTGAGTTGTTGCCTTGCCAACAGACATGTTTTCAATAGAATGATGATTTTTAACAAGTCATACCTAAATGTTAGTGTTTTTGTTTTTGCCTATATTTCCAACAAATGACATGCCAAGAAAAGAGAAAAAAAACATACGAATACCAGCTATATAACACAATACAGCATGTGCATGAATGCTGCTTTGTAAATACCTTATTTCATGACCTTCTCTTTAGGGCCCTGACTCCCTCTTCTTATGGAACAGATAGAATAAGCAAACGGGGAGTGGGTCAGAGGATTTGTCCCACTCCCTCACCAGTAAAATAGAAGAATTACCCCAGTCATGGACCCCTTTTACTGTGTAGACCCCTTTCTAAGATTAATGTTTTTCATATCATAAAATATATAAAATTATAGAAGCAGCTAATTATTTTGAAAAAGTTATCAAGTTATTTTTTGAAAATCTTATGTGTGATATATGTGGTCATTTTAATTCCTTTCCACTATGAATAATGAATACTTTTTAAAAACAAGGGAATATAATATACTGATGTTTATTTTATAGGTCAAAGCAACTGCCTGAATACAGTGGCATTTACAGACTCATAGAGTTAACATATGAGGAAACCGTGGGCCAAAGAAGTCAATCATACAGACAGAGGCAGATTTGAACAAAAGGCAGGCTGTGCCATTACCACTGGGTAGAAGAGTGGGTCTTGTTTAACCAGAGAAGCCATTCCTTTCAGACAGCCGTCTGACCTGGACACTAGAGTTAAAATGCTTTCCTTTGTGAAATTTAATATGGCATTTTTCCACAATAAGAAGCCATCAGATGCTCAGTATTAAATTTCATGTGAAAGACAAATAGCTGAGGAATAAGTCTGATATCTAGCTATGAAGATCAAAATCCATCAGTTGGCATGAGAAATATTTTTATCTCTACTGAGTTTTTGGTTTGTACTTTGAATTCATCTCACTGGAAAATTCGTGTCACATTCAGTGTTTTTCTTTTTATTCTGCTAAGCAATGAATCTCAGTTTTAACCTTCAAGTATCTGTTCTGATTTCATTGAGATAAGTGTTTAGCTCTGGCAAGGATATGATTTGCATTTTATTTGTAAGGACAGCCAATACTGATTCGCACAACAAGAGACGTTTAGAGTGACAAGAGCTGGGAAACAAAGGATGAAATTTTCAGTTTAAATTTTGCAGGTGCTAAACAACAAAAACAAACAAAAAATGGAATGGATGATAAAAATACAAATGCTGCTCAAGAAAAGAGGCTAGGTTTAAAGAGACACTGCTGTCTTTCACATGATTTTTTCCCATAGGTAGGGTACTAAATATCCTCTGAAAGCCTGAAAATATATCTTTCCATTGATTTTGTCCTCACAAAGTTTTATGTTTCTTGGAGTAACAGGGAATAATGGTAAAAAAAAAAAAATCTATTTAGTTTACATTCTGGTCAGCATGAGGCTTTGTCTATTTTCACTGATGTATCCCAAGCAGGCAGAAGAGTGGAGAAGTTTAAAAAGTATTTGTTGAATGAATACTGGTGAATTTTCTTTTAACTGGAATAACATGGTCCCAGAAATTTCCAGTTACTCATCTTCCAGCTGAACCAGCCAAGAACTAAGTCACTGTAGTAAACTAAGTCACTTTGAGGACAGGCATCTTCATTTTACTCATTTGTGTAATATTTGCCATGCTTTGTGGTTTCCCATAGTAGATGCTCATTCATTACGTGTAGGGTGATAAATGTTTCAGCATACATTTTTTTCTCCCCACCCTACATATCTTCTACCTTATCCCTTCCTAAATGGTATTTGCTCATGCTAGTCTCATCATCTAGAATGCCAGTGTTTTTCCTCCTGCCTATCCAAATTCACACCAAACTTCAAAGCTCGGTTCAGTGCCCACCTCCTTCCGGAGGGCTTCAATGAAATCACCCTCTCTGAAGGGCTACATAATTTCAGTCTCTGCTGCTCATTCTGATGTTTTATGTATTTACACCTTGTTTGCAAAGTTCCTTTCTCTCCCCTAAACCATACCCTGGATTCCTTTTGTATCCTTCACAATTATAAACAGAATGCTCTGCAAATAGTCCATGCTCAATTAATATTAAAATGTGGGCATAACATAACGGAATTATTTTCTGAGGCAGTTGAGAGGGATCTTAAGTATAATGTAATCTAAATTCCTTTCTGATTCTTAAAATCTTGTCAACAATATCCTGAGCCACTGTTCTTCGGAATCTGTTCACATCTTCCAGAGATATAAAGGAAACATCTTATGAGTCATATAATTTCACATGTGAACAAATTAGAGTATTTATTTATATTGAGCTTAACATGCCTGCACTCTCTACCTCCTTTACTAGCTTCACCTCTTTGGCTCACACAGGATAAACGTAAGTATTTTTCCACATGACATTCAGCCAAATATTTGAAGACTGATATTTGTTATGTCCCCTTGGAGTCTTCTTTTCCTCAGGCTAAATCATTTATCATTTGGCAAGATTTTGAGTACCTTCACCATCCTAATAGCTCCCTCTGAAAATGCTCCAGTTATCTATTCCATTCTAAAAGTAGGTCACCCAAAACTGCAGTCAATGATTTAGGGGTGAGCTTACCATTCCTTATAATACTGTATTTCTATTTATAAGTCCATATCACATTAGATTTGGGGTGGTAATAATAACACAATTGACACTTATTTGAACTTACACGCAACTAAAAGTCCTATGTCATTTGTACATTTCCAAAAACTAAGTTGCTCATAATTGTGGTCGGTTCAATTAGGCCAACATACAGGACTCTACAATCTTACCTATTGCATTTTTATCTTACTGAACTTGACTCATCACCCCATAGTGAAAAGAACCTTCTGGATTGTGAATATCTCATCTAACTTACTATTTCTCCAAAATACAAAATGAATATTCTCTCCTCATCACAGGGATAGGCAAATTTTTATCTCTACAGGGAAAAAATGAGTAAATAATTCGGATCTGCTGGCTCATACAGTCTCTGTTGGGACTACTGAACTTCATCTTTGTAGCAGGAAAGCAACCATAGATAATACAAAAAAAAAAAATGAGGGTGGCTGGGTTCCAATGAACCTATATTTATGCACACTTAAATTTAGCTTTCATATAACTTTCATATTATATGAAAGAAATATTATTTTCTTTTTATTTATTTCTTCCATCTAAAAATATAAAAAACATTCTTTCACTCTCGGACCATACCAAAACAGGTAGTGGGGCAGGATTCATCCTCAGGATATAGTTTTCTGACTCTTCATCTAAATCACAATGGAAAGTACTGTGTGTGCCAAGGCCTGTGTCAGAGCCACTTAGTGTGCTCCAAGCAACCTCTCTCCAAGTCAGTCCTTAATAACCAGGGCTCGGCAACAAAATTAACTGAATAAAACAAAAGCTGGGGAGCTACCCTTAAAAATCTGATTCAGTAAATTAGGAGAGAGGCTTAGAATGTGTCTCTTGAAAAAGCTTCCTGGATGGTTCTTACGTGCAGCACAAGTTCTAAAACTGCATTCTGTTGTTATAGTCGTTAACAAGAAATTTTCAGAGTTTCTTTCAAAGAGCACCTTTTGAAGTGATCATGAGTAGGTAAGAGACGTATAGACTTCATTATAGAGTTATATTTTATTGAAATCATTTATTACAATGCCTGTCCTCCAGCTGAATGTACGTTCTGTAGGGCAGGAACCAATTTGCCATTTACATTCTAATGAATGCAGTAGTACTAAAAGTAATTCATATGTTTTTCCATTTAATATATTTTAAAGTGGCAGATTTCAGCCCAATAGTGTAAACTGATCCAAGAATTGTCTATCAGTGTGACTTTTTTACATGCTATATTACTCTTGCTCACCATTTTAATGTCAGTACCTAGAACCTTGCTTAGCATATATTAGGTGCCTAAGTATATTAATTAAATAAATAGCTAAATATAAGAAAATTGTATACAAGGTGCTGAAGGAGAAAAGGAAAAAGTGTGATAATCAAAAGGAATAGGTCCAACTAAACTAACACTGTAGCTTTTGAAAACATGATTCAAGTTTGGTACCTATTTTGTAGGCGGGAACAATTCCTATAGTTAATGCTGAGCACCACAGCCCACCTACCCAGCACACACAAACCAAACTAGGATCAATACACAAAAACAAGAAAGCTTGGATAGAGGGGACAGCTCCTGGTTGTTACTGATCTAAAGTAAACATTTCAACCCCCTGTCTCAATGCATTAGTATAAAATGAAAATCATGTGACATAGTCAAAGATACTGTGAAAATAAGAGTAGAAAACCTTGCAGGGCAGACTGGCTAGTATCTTGTGTCAAATTATATCTACTAAATTGTAAAAGGCTCTGATGGCCAACCCTTCCCCTGTACCCTCCCTCTTCCTGCAGAAGCACTAGAGAACGATGGTTTTGGAGCAGCAGTGTACAGCGCTGTTTGAATAAGGTCATAAGGCAGGCTACAGAGATGTATGTGCTCAGGAAATAAAGCAGTGGTTCAAGCATTCCAAAGAAACAGAAATAATTGCCTCATTTTCACAGAACCTGAAACAGCTATTCTTTTATTTTGCCTTTGCCACGGCATTAACCTGCAGAGTTAAAGCTTCCTCAGATATTTTCAATCCAATATTTATCACAAGCACTTTTGAGTTTGCCCTTCCAGGCTCAACAAACCACCGGAGACCTCTATTACAGCAGTTGGCCCCTAAGCTCTGGTTTTTCAAGTGCTCTGACTATTCAGGGGCTGAGACATGGTTTCGGGGCGTTCAGGCTGCCCTGCCCACTTTGCACTGCCACCCCAGAAGCGGCTGCCATTCCCAAGTCCTGCCACCAGACTGCAGTTAGCAGCAGCCAAGCACCTAGGTGCCGCTGGTTTCACTGAGAGCAGTAATCATCAGCAGGGAAAATTAGGTCCAGCTTCCCATTTCTCTCCTAGCTCAGTGTAGTTCTTACATTCATGCCTCTACAGCACGACAACATTAAATTCCCTTCCTTTGCTGTTACAAACATTGTTAACCTCTATTGTACTTCATTAATTGCATGATTTACGAACACCTCACCAACTTGTAGCCTCTACATTTGTCATTATTTCTGGAGCTTTCTTCCTCTGCTTGCTTCAGTTGGTTCCTTTCAGCGTTCCCATCGGCTCATCTGTAGCAAAGCATCTCACCTCATAAATTCATCTCAGGAATCATCCTCCTTGTTCATCACTGCTGACACTGTTGCAAATCTAGGCACTTCCCTTCAATCTTCTCATTCTCTGAACTGTTTCTCTCATTTCCTTCCCCTCTCCCCTGCACTCTGTCAGCTTTATTGCTGTCTGCTTTTTCTCCCACACCTGTATTCTGCCTTTGAGGATAACCTGAAAATACTCACAATTGATGGTTAAGACTAAAGGAAAGACTTTATCAACCAGTGCTTAAGCATGGCAAATTTTAGTGAGCAAAACTGTTTCAAGTTCACTTGTACAACAACTACCCATAATATATAGACTGAGAATTAGTAGGAAGCTATAAAAAAGGTCAAAGGGAAAAAAGTGTTGAAGGAGACAGGGAATTAGGAAGAACAGGACGCTCCAAAAATCAGTGCCTCCAAACCACTTATACTGGTGGGAACTATCTGAAGCAACCATTCTGAAACTCCAAGTTAAGGGGAACCCTGTGCAGCATCGAAGGAGGAGAGGGAGGAAAAAGCTGCTAGACTGAGATAAATACCAGTGAGGTTTACCCTCCCGGCAGTGGCTAAGGTCTCCCATCCCCCAGCTTCCTGGCTGGCTTCCTGCTCCTTACTCAGTCCACTGGTGCCAGGATGGGACACATGGACCTAACCTTCCAAACGCTGTGGATATGTGGTTATCCCAGATCTCTACCTTTGCTCAGCTACCTCAGTTTGCGGGGAAGCAGCTTTGAGGGTGGCCATTGCTCCAACCACCCTCAGGCAAAGGCTGTAGAGGAATCTTAAAGACAATAACATGGCTCAAAACTATAGAAACAGTTAAAGGGCTGCATTGACCAAGTAGGTGCCGAATTAAGATAAAAGAGATTCAAAAATCATAGAAGAAACTCCAAGCGCCCTCCCAGCCCTTCCCCAACATGCTCCAATGCAGGGTACAGCCAGTTTATGCTCCTATTATTGGGTGTCGGGCCTTGTTCCCAAGTAAGCAGAGTGGGCCCTGTGTGCAACCGGAGTATACGTCTATCAGTGACTATCTATTGGGTAGAAGAGGGATGTGTCTCAGAGTTTGCCCTGAGGGCAGAGAAGCAGACTGCAGATACAGGGACAGTGGGAGAAACAATGAGGTTGAAGCAGCCAGGAGCAAAGGACTACTTGCATTAAGTCACTGAAGAGAGCACTCAGGAGAAGGAGCCTTGTTTACATGAACTGTAAATTGTAAACAGGGAATTCCCAAGGCCTCTGTAGACAACAAGCCCTCGAAAAGAAGTAGGCTCCCTGGCTTTGACTTTATCCAGACTCAGATCTGACAGAGCGGACCCTGCACTTGCCATTTGCCTTGGCAGATCTGCTTAATAGGAGGGCTAATTCCAAGGAAGACCACCAGCCAAGGCAGAGCCAATTTGTAAAAACCAAGAAAGGTGCTTTAGCCTTGGTTTGTTTGTTTTGATTAATTCCCGGCATTAAAGAAATCCTCTGTCATGGTGGATACAGACTTGAGGAACAGACAGCTTAGAAATAAATCTCAGAGTTAACATTTTATAATATTAAAATGTACAGGAAAATACAGAGAAATAACTAAAGAATATGAGAAAAATGAATGACTCAACCTTTACTATCAAAAGGGTGGTGGTTATCTTTCGTTGAAAAATTGCTTTTTATTACAGTATCACTTGAGACAGAAATAAGAATTGGGGCTAACTCTGAACTTCTCCCAATGACTACTTGATTCTGAGAAAATCAGAATGGAAACAATGACTTAAAATATTTAGGAAGACTATTTAATTAAACCCAATAAAAGAACTTGATTCACAGTAATGGAAAATACAATAGGCTCCTATTTTCTAACGTGTATCATGAGAAAAGGGTATAGGGATAACAGCTAACATTTATGAGGACTCAGCATGCCCCAGGCAGTATGTTAATTGCTTTCCATTCAGTAATTCATTTATTTGACAAAACAATATTGGGAATCTACCATGTGACAAGTCCTGTTGTAGGTACTGAAGTTATACTGCTGAATAAGACAAAGACTCTGCACTCAAAGAGTAAGCATTCTAGATGTGGAGAGAACCAAATAATCAAATAGACCTATCGTAATCAGTGCGGCAGGAGCTGAGCAAGAAGTTAGAGAGTGACTAAGGATACAGACATGCTATATTAGACGAATTATTCTAAAAACGCCTGACCCAGCCACATTATGAGGAGATGATTTTGAATAGGCTGCAACAGACGGAGGCAGCAAGTCATACGAATAGCTAAGGGAGATACTGTAGGTGGAGGAAAGGGCAAGTACAAAGGTCCAGAGGTAGGACTGAACTTGAAGTAACTGAGTCACAGCAAGATCAGTGGGGTAGCGGGAGCCTGAGCAAGGCCAGATGCTGTAGGGCTGTATCACCTGCCATTAATTGTGTGGATTCTACATTCCTTCTTAGTGGAATGAGGATCTCCTGGAGTTTGTGAAGCAGGGAGAGATGTGATCTCCTTGCAGGGTTTACAGGGCCACTCTGGCTGCTATTGGAGGGAAATAATTTGTACAGGGTCAAGAGGGAAAGCCAGGAGGTGAGCTGGGAAGCTATTGCAATTGCCCTAGTGAGCATAACGGTGGTTGGGAAAAAGATGATTAGCAGGGAAGGTAACGAAAAGTGTTCAGATTCAGGATTTATTTTAAAGGTAGGACTCATAGAATTTACTAAAGGCTGGGCTGCAAAGTATGAGTAAAAGAGAGGAATCAAGGGTGACCTCTAAATTTTTTACCTGAGCAACCGCAGATATTAGAAAATCAAGAGGAGGCGCTTGTTTAAAGAAGGAAGGATATATTAGGTTTGTGACACCTATTATATATCTGAATGAAAATGTCAAATAAGCAGTTATTTATTAGTATCTGGATCTCAATAAAGTAGTTTAGGCCAAAGATACAAATATATAGACTTGTTTAATGCTCACACAAACTCTAAGATGAAGGAACAATTATAATCTCCATTTTACAAAAAATAAAATAGAGGTTGGAGAAATTAAATAACGTGTTTCTGAAGACAAAGAAAGATTATAATGAGAACAAAAGAGAAAAAGACCTCCAGTGGTTTCTTTATAAATAACTGGACACCTATATCCAGGTTGGCAAAGGAAAATAAATTTAACTGCAGTCGATAGGAAAAATGTGAAAATCCATAATGATAGAACAAACTCGGATATTGGCTTAGATTCAGCATAGCTTTAATCGTAATACTGAATAAGCTCAGAAGATTCCAATCTTGCAATCAGTGAAAGAAAATATTTCACCAAGTCGCAGAGATATAATAGGTCCAATCTGCCAAGGATGTACCTGGAAAGCAATGAAAAAAAATTGAAGCAGCAAAATATTTTTTTAATCTTGGCTAACCACTGATTTAAGGAGAACGTTGAAATCTATAAATATGTAAGAAGATAGTGATGAATCATTTATAACACTTGTGTTTCTCTAAACTGCACCTAAATAGCTCAAGATGGATGCTGTCTAAACGCTGAGTGTAATCTGATCCTTTCCACGGTCTTCCCTTGTGTATACAAAACCATCCTGAGAATGAAGTGAATGAAGCAGAAAATTTGCTTGTTCCTGGACCCAGTCTGGGAGCATTCTAAATGTAGAGAGCCGCTTTCCGGGTTTGGCCTAGTGGACACGCTGCAGCCTGCTCTAGAGTTCCCCCCGCCCATCGAGTGAGCCAAGATGGCGCTCACATCCTGCTTCCGCAAATGACGCACACGCCCACCAACCCTATCTTCCAATCACCTCTGTATACGTGGCATTAACCTATTGGGTTTGGGCACAGTATATAAGAGGTTACCCGGACGGGGTGGGTGGAGACGACCCACAGGGAGCCGTGCCTGACGGCCGCATAGAGGTTGCTCCCCCGCGGGGCATCTTGTCCCGCGCGGAACCTGTAACAGAGAATGCAAGCTTAACTCCAGTAAAGGTCTGTGCTTACAACTGCTACGTGTCTTGGATCTGTGTTTCTCACCAGCGCGGATTTGTCTGCGTCTGTCTCTCCTCATTGTCTCACCCGCCGGCCGGGGGCTTGACGCTGAGCGAGAAGTCGCGGACATCTAAACATAGTATAGATTCAGCTGGATTATCCGTGATCCAACATCCCTTTCCTCAGGCTCTAATCCTATTGTTTCTCTCTCAAAATCACTCCCAATTCTTTTTCAGCAGGTGATTATTTAGCACCTACTATAAATATAGCACGTCTGGTTTAAAGCATACTTATTATATTCATGCAAGCCAGAATTTAAATCCTGGCTCCAACAGTTAGCAGCTCTGTGGTCAAGGGCATGCCTTACAACCTCTATGCTTTAAGGTAACACTCACCCATACAACAGAGCTAATCAAATCTTCTCATAGGGTCACTCTGAGCATTAAATGAGATAATATATGTAAAGCCCTTAATAAAGTGTCTAGCATACGTTAAGCAATCAATAAAACACTTGCTGTTGTTATCATTGATGCTACTATTATTTTTGCATGCACTTAGAATCCCAGGTGATTCTTCTCTCCTTTTCTCTGGGAGAGGATAAAGCAATTAACTATTAAAAGGTTGAAAATTTCTAAAGAGTGAAAATAGCAGTAATAGTCACTTTTAAAGGTTTAACATTTTAAAAGATTTAATTTGACAAATCTTTCCAATTTCTATTAGTAAAATTAGGCAGAGTTAGTTGTTCCTTTTCTGTTCAAAAGATTAATATGAGATATTGTATAGGGTGGAATAGGGCCCTCCTCCCACACATACACACAAAATTCTTGTCTACCTGGAACTATGAACAAACGTCTCTTATTTGGGAATAGAGTCTTTGCAGATGTGATCACGTTAAGATGAGGTCATACTGAACTAGGCTGGGCCTTAAATCTGATACGACCCATGACCTTATAAGAGGGAGACTTGGATACATACATACAAATACACTGAGAAGACTGCCAGACAAAGATACAAACACACACACAGGGAGAATGCCTTGCGACAACGGAGGCAGAGATTAGAGTTATGTGTCACAAGCCAAGGGATACCAACTATTGCTGGCAAACCACCAGCAGCTGGAAAAGGCACAGATTGGAGTGAGCACTGGCCCTGCTGACACTGGGATTTGGATTGCTAGGCTCCAGAACTGGGAGAGAGAGACTCCTGTTGTTTCAAGCCCCCCAGTTTGTTGTACTTTGTTATATCAGCCCTGAAAAACTAATACAGGTACTATGGTTCAATATTCCATAAAATAATTTTTCCTTTTGCTTATTTACTTGTAATCTTACGTGCACATGAGAGATGAGCCACTGCAAGAGTTTGGTACCCTTTAGGCGCCACAAAATGACTATCTGATTCGAGCTCTCCGTGAGACCTGTTTAGTTCCAAATGGCTCCCCTTCTCCTCCATGTTAACCCAAAGAAGACTTCCCTGGGCCTTTTCACCAGGGCATGTTCTCTGATCACAGATCATTGATAACTGATTATAACACTCTAATTCACAGTATAAGTGGATATTTTAAATAGACATCAAACAAATGCTTGCATACCATTTCTCTTCCCTATATACTGAAAATGAGTAACATTGCTTTTATTTTTTTAAAGAGGTAACGGTGGTATTAGATGATGATACATCTTGCCAATGTCATAGCAAACACGTCTCCAGAAGACATACCCTGATACAAACAGGAACATAATGTGGAATTTAACATCCAAACGATATTGCCAAACTAAATTTATCATTTTTAACTTTCTTTCAAACAGAACTCACACCTGTATTTATATAAGAGGCTCCTAGGTGGTCCTCCCAAATCCAGCCCACTCTAAGTACATGTAACACCCTTAGTTGCTAGAAGATAAAAACATCTCCATATCATAGAAAAGAAGAACATTAAAGTCTAGTTCTTTTATTTGCCAAATGAAACCCACTGAAGTTAAGTCTCCTGTGCATAATGACACACTCATCTATGATGGAAAACATACTGACATAGAATTGTATCCAAAGCTTTTAATCAAATGGGTCCATCTCTATTTCCTTCACTTCCTTCAGTTTGCTTGTTTTTCCTTCTTTGGTTTTCAAGACTATCCCAAGGCTATAGCGCTGGGCAAGCCAAACATCCTAGGAGCCCTTGCTGTCTTAGAGTCTCCTGCCTAACGAATGATAAGAATATCTAACCTGCTACATGCAATAGAGTTTGATATATGCCATGACAGGGAAATAAAGAGTCTCTCAAGGAGTAAGCAAGAAGAACCCTGAAGGAAATGCAGTGGAGTCACATGTGGGAGAAATGACATGTAGGCATCTGTTGGATGAATGAACAGAAAATAACTAAGAGGAGAGTGTGGGAAGAGTGTCCCGGGAAGAGGGAGTAGCCTGTGCAAGGGCCATCCACTGAGGAATTCCAGGGAACTGAAAGAAATTTGGGATGGCCAAAGTCAATTTCAGAAGGGGCACAGGTAACAGATGAGCTCTGAGGAGTAAGCAGCAGCCAGATTGAAAAAAACACCAAGTAAAAAATGTGACTTTCACCTGTGTGCAAAGGTGAGTCACTTGAGGGTTTTTCGCAGGGAGTCACATGACTAGAATGAGACACTACCATAGGCGCAAGCATGCTCCTCCCATTAGCACATCCAGACTGATTCCTGTTTTATCCAGTCTGGGTCTTGTTGCTTCTTGGTAAGAAATGTCTTTCTAGCTTCTCACCTGTTCACAGCATTCATCAGCTCCTTCGCTGCCTGAAGATGCCCAAGTGAAAGTTCTCTTCTGCTACCCTAACTTTAACTTGCTTTGTTTCCTTAGGACAGTTTGTGTTACCTGAGTTTTCATTTATTGTTTCAGGTATTTGTTGCAAAGGATGTCAGTGTCCCTCCCTGTTTCTTCACTTTCACTATTTAAGGGAAACAACTTTCACCTCCCATCACATGCCTTTATTTGCCTGAGGGTTCCTCTTACTGCTGAAGTCTGCTTTGCCAGAATTCAGAATAGTCCTGAAGGAGGAAGTAACACTTCCTTCCCCATGTCTGATGGGGATTGGTAAATATATAATCCTACTCTCTTGCCCAAGTGAGTGGGATTAATACTGAGGCTTGTGTTTCGTTCCTGCTCCCAGGATTTCTTCAGTGGGACTTACCCTTCGTCTTCCTTCCCTTACCTGTCTTTTCATTTCCTCACTCCTCTACTGGTGGTTCCTCTGTCTTCCAAATAAACTACTGATACTTGACTTTGTATCTCAGGGTCTGCTTAACTAACATATGTTTCTCATATTAGATTGTGTGATCCTTTGGGGGAAAAAAAGAGCTGAATATTCTGTTATTTCTAACCCTTCCTGGTAACTATCAAAATAGTCTCTATATAGTAACTGTTTAAAAAAGTTTGGCAAGGAAGAACGGTAGGGAGGGAAAGAAAGAGGGATAAAAGGGCTGTTAGAATCCAGGTAGCTGATTGCCTATAAAAATTGTCTCCTTTAAATGAAATAAAAATTATTAAGAAAAAGATAGGACAAAACTGAGTCCCCAGTAGAAAATTTCTGGACATTTTCAAAGTACCTTATTAGATATTTCACAAATATAATTATTACTCATTGTAGGCTACTCCTACATTACAAAGTCCACTGAAGGATTAAAAGTGCAACAGAAAATGTTTCCTTTTCTTCTTTTGAGTAAAGGTCAAGCATAAGTTATCCCTATAGCTCTTGCCGACATTGCTGTGCTGAATAATTATATTTATGCATGTTGTAATGAATATATTTATGAGAATACAATCGCTTCTGCCTTTAAAAATAATTAAAGCTGTGCTCTTGGGAAAAAATTTAAATGTTATTGTGTTGTAAGTCTGGAATTACTGGTAACAGATTTAAAATATTAAAAGAAAAATACTTTTACTTGAACTTTATCAATGTATACATTGACCAATTTTGTCATCTCTTTTCATTTTGCAGTCAACTGTCTCTCCAAGAAGCTACACCAGGCTTAAAGGAAACTAGAGGAAGGTCCAGGGGCAGAGGGCAGCTTCCATGTCTCTCTCTCACTGGCACCTTATCCACACTTTCCTGTAGACAAATATGCAGGAGTGCAGAGATACCCAGTACAAAGACTTTGGGAAGAAAGAAGCAAAGTGAAAAGAGCATTAGAAATCAGAGAGCTGGAAATGTACACCAGCTAAGTGAATGCATCCCACATGGACAAAACAGATCAATTAATCAGGGGGCACACAAGAAGATGCCAACCTATAACTTATATACGATATATTCTAAATGTAATAACATGCCTTTGAGTTAGTAACAATAAGCACTGGCTAGTCTAATAAACTGAGCAACCTAAAGGAATTTTGAAAATTTGTTAGATTTTAAAAGACTATCACGAGTCAAAGTACTTCCAGTCAAAGTTCACATTTAGTCCAGTTAACCTGGTAACCATTTTTCTTATAGTTTGGACATGATGTTAATAATATGTCAGGAAAGACGTATTATAGGCATTCCATAATTTTTTAAAAATTATTTTGGTAGGTAACAGCCATCAAAAATGAAGCTACCTCATGGTGCTTGTTGGGAAAAAATTAAACAGGAAGGCAAATGTTTTATTTGAAAAGGCTCTAGAGTTCCAGATAATCACATACTTCAATGAATCAAAATTTTAAATACACATATCTTTCATCTACCTAATGGGAATGCAAATATAAATATCAAAAGGTACATCTTAGAAGATGTTAGTTATGTAAAGTATATTGGGACAAAAAAGAAAATTTTCTCTTTCAACATATAATAATTGAATGCCTGTTAAATAAAAGATCAATGCTGTTCTAGTTTGCTAGCTGCCGGAATACAATATACCAAAATCAGAACAGTTTTTAAAGGGGGGAATTTTTAAGTTGCAAATTTACAGTTCTATAGCTGTGAAAATGTCCAAATTAAAGCAAGTCTATAAAACTATCCAAAATAAGGCACCAACAAGAGGTTGCCTTCATTCAAGAAAGGCTAATGACTTTCAGGGTTTCTCTCTCAACTGGAAAGGCACATGGCGAACATGGTGACATCTGCTAGCTTTCTCTCCAGGCTTCTTGTGTCATGAAGTCCCCCCAGGGGCATTTTCCTTCTTCCTCTCCAAAGGTCTCTGAGTGCATGTGCTCTGAAACTTTTTCCAAAATGTTTCCTCTGTTAAAGGATTGCAGTAAACTCATCAAGAAGCACCTGGAATAGGTGGAGGCACATCTCCCTCTAATGAAAGGTTAGTACCCACAGGTGGGTGTGTCACATCTCCATGGAGATGATCTAATCAACTTTCCAACCTACATCACTAAATAGGGATGAAAAGAAATGGCTGCCTCCACAAAATGGATTGGGATTAAAATATGGCTTTTCCAGGGCACATAATCCTTTAAAGTCGGCACATATGCCTAATATATGATGCAAACTGAACAAGATTTAGACACTGCCCAGTAGTAAAGATAAGTCTTATTCAGACATTTTCTGTATAAAGTAGTGTACATTCAGTAATTTGGAAGCTAGAAAACTAGTCTTATAAATGTAGATGGGGAAGGAATCACTCTCATCTTGGCTGTTCAGGGAAGATAAAATTGAGATTAGAGAATTTTAAGTGGGCCCAAAAAGATAGATTTGGTGTTCAAGCATGAATATGGATGGGGAAGAAATGTGAGGGAGAAGAAAAAGCATCAGGAAAAGTGAGGAGGTGTAAAACACAAGCTGTGATCTGGTAACAAGTAGCCCCTTGACCACCGTCCCCCTTGACCAGTTACCTAGTGGTGAAAAAATCAGAAAATAAAGCAGGAAAAATCAGGCAAAGCCAGAATGTGAAGTCCTTGAAGGGCACGTCACAGAATCAATGAGAAGCCATTGAAGGGTTGTTGGGGGTAGGGGTGGGGGTGGCACATTTACTGCAATGATGTTGGAAATCTGATCTGGAGGCAAAGTGTAGGATACACTGGAATAGTAAGCATTGGGATCACATGGTTACAAACCCGAAAGCTGCTGAAGACCAGGAAAATATTGTAAAAAGCAGCCTTGATGGGGACTGCTCAGTTCTAGTCCAGAGAAATTTGGAAGGTCTTCCTAATATCAATTCTTCCATTAAAGCTGGAAATCCAGATATTTTATGTAAGCTCTCTTTATTCATAGATATCAAATACTTCAAAAGAAACTTTTTATAGATTGCTTGGAATAAATCCTGACCATGGGCTGTCAGTTTTGAACAGGACCACCAGTAAGAGAGACATAAGGATGAACTAGGCATGAATTAATAAGGCCTTGTAGAACAGCAGCATTATTATATGCTTAATCATTCTTCCTTATAACTTAATTGATAAATCATCTTTTAATACACAGTAGTTAACAGGTTTAAGTCAATATGAATTAAAAGGAATTTAATAAACAGTTATAAAAAATTAGGAACAAAAAACTAATGGAATCACATTATAGCTAAATCACTGAATATACCATATGTGTATCTACAATGATAATCATGAAATTAAAATTAGAAACCATAACTTGAGAAGATATTAGTGTCATAAGTAAGCAGTCTGGAATAAAGATTCCTCTTACTATTGCTATTAAATGAATAGCTCAACTTTCATTCTTTAAATACTAAGGAGGTTGTGTTTCCCCCATAGCTAGTTTTTTTTTTTTTTAATATTTTAATTGAGATCTTCATGCACTGTATAGTGTACACCCTCCAACGTATACAATCAGTGGCTCACAGTACCATCACATAGTCGTGCATTCATCATTGTGATCATATTTAGAACATTTGCATCACTCCAGAAAAAGACAAAAGAAAAACCCATACAGCCCATACCCCCTGCCCCTCCCTCTCATTGACCGCTAGTCTTATAATCTATCCAATTTTTTTTCTTAATTAAAGAAAAAAAAAGAAATTAACCCAACATTTAGAAATCATTCCATTCTACATATGCAATCAGTAACTCTTAACATCATCACATAGATGCATGATCATCATTTCTTAGTACATTTGCATCGATTTAGGAAAAGACTAGCAAACCAACAGAAAAAGATATAGAATGTTAATATAGAGAAAAAAAATAATAATAGTAAAAAAAAAGAAAAGGAAAAAGAAAAAAAGAAAAAGACAAACAAACAAACAGACAAAAAAAAAAAACCTATAGCTCAGATGCAGCTTCATTCAGTGTTTTAACATGATTACTTTACAATTAGGTATTATTGTGCTGTCCATTTTTGAGTTTTTGTATCTAGTCCTGTTGCACAGTCTGTATCCCTTCAGCTCCAATTACCCATTATCTTACCCTGTTTCTAACTCCTGCTGGACTCTGTTACCAATGACATATTCCAAGTTTATTCTCGAATGTCGGTTCACATCAGTGGGACCATACAGTATTTGACCTTTAGTTTTTGGCTAGACTCACTCAGCATAATGTTCTATAGGTCCACCCATGTTATTACATGCTTCATAAGTTTATTCTGTCTTAAAGCTGCATAGTATTCCATCCTATGTGTATACCACTGTTTGTTTAGCCACTCGTCTATTGATGGACATTTTGGCTGTTTCCATCTCTTTGCAATTGTAAATAACGCTGCTATAAACATTGGTGTGCAAATGTCCGTTTGTGTCTTTGCCCTTAAGTCCTTTGAGTAGATACCCAGCAATGGTATTGCTGGGTCGTATGGCAATTCTATATTCAGCTTTTTGAGGAACCGCCAAACTGCCTTCCACAGTGGTTGCACCATTTGACATTCCCACCAACAGTGGATAAGTGTGCCTCTTTCTCTGCATCCTCTCCAGCACTTGTCATTTTCTGTTTTGTTGATAATGGCCATTCTGGTGGGTGTGAGATGATATCTCATTGTGGTTTTGATTTGCATTTCTCTAATGGCCAGGGACATTGAGCATCTCTTCATGTGCCTTTTGGCCATTTGTATTTCCTCTTCTGATAGGTGTCTGTTCAAGTATTTTTCCCATTTTGTAATTGGGTTGGCTGTCTTTTTGTTGTTGAGTTGGACAATCTCTTTATAGATTCTGGATACTAGACCTTTATCTGATATGTCATTTCCAAATATTGTCTCCCATTGTGGAGGCTGTCTTTCTACTTTCTTGATGAAGTTCTTTGATGCACAAAAGTGTTTAATTTTGAGGAGCTCCCATTTATTTATTTCCTTCTTCAGTGCTCTTGCTTTAGGTTTAAGGTCCATAAAACCGCCTCCAATTGTAAGTTTCATAAGATATCTCCCTACATTTTCCTCTAACTGTTTTATGGTCTTAGACCTAATGTTTAGATCTTTGATCCATTTTGAGTTAACTTTTGTGTAGGGTGTGAGATATGGGTCTTCTTTCATTCTTTTGCATATGGATATCCAGTTCTCTAGGCACCATTTATTGAAGAGACTGTTCTGTCCCAGGTGAGTTGGCTTGACTGCCTTATCAAAGATTCAATGTCCATAGATGAGAGGGTCTATATCTGAGCACTCTATTTGATTCCATTGGTCGATATATCTATCTTTATGCCAATACCATGCTGTTTTGACCAATGTGGCTTCAAAATATGCCTTAAAATCAGGCAGCGGGAGACCTCCAGCTTCGTTTTTTTACCTCAATATGCTTTTAGCAATTCGGGGCACCCTGCCCTTCCAGATAAATTTGCTTATTGGTTTTTCTATTTCTGAAAAATAAGTTGTTGGGATTTTGATTGGTATTGCATTGAATTTGTAGATCAGTTTAGGTAGGATTGACATCTTAACTATATTTAGTCTTCCAATCCATGAACATGGTATGCCCTTCCATCTATTTAGGTCTTCTATGATTTCTTTTAACAGTTTTTTTTAGTTTTCTTTGTATAGGTTTTTTGTCTCTTTAGTTAAATTTATTCCTAGGTTTTTTATTCTTTTAGTTGCAATTGTAAATGGGATTCGTTTCTTGATTTCCCCCTCAGCTTGTTCATTACAAGTGTATAGAAATGGTACAGATTTTTGAATGTTGATCTTGTAACCTGCTACTTTGCTGTACTCATTTATTAGCTCTAGTAGTTTTGTAGTGGATTTTTCCGGGTTTTCGATGTATAGTATCATATCATCTGCAAACAGTGATAGTTTTACTTCTTCCTTTCCAATTTTGATGCCTTGTATTTCTTTTTCTTGTCTAATTGCTCTGGCTAGAATCACCAACACAATGTTGAATAATAGTGGTGATAGTGGACATCCTTGTCTTGTTCCTGATCTTAGGGGGAAAGTTTTCAATTTTTCCCCATTGAGGATGATATTAGCTGTGGGTATTTCATATATTCCCTCTATCATTTTAAGGAAGTTCCCTTGTATTCCTATCTTTTGAAGTGTTTTCAACAGGAAAGGATGTTGAATCTTGTCGAATGCCTTCTCTGCATCAATTGAGATGATCATGTGAATTTTCTGCTTTGATTTGTTGATATGGTGCATTACATTAATTGATTTTCTTTTGTTGAACCATCCTTGCATACCTGGGATGAATCCTACTTGGTCATGATGTATAATTCTTTTAATGTGTTGTTGGATACGATTTGCTAGAATTTTATTGAGGATTTTTGCATCTATATTCATTAGAGAGATTGGTCTGTAGTTTTCTTTTTTTGTAATATCTTTGCCTGGTTTTGGTATGAGGGTGATGTTGGCTTCATAGAATGAATTAGGTAGTTTTCCCTCCACTTCGATGTTTTTGAAGAGTTTGAGGACAGTTGGTACTAATTCTTTCTGGAATGTTTGATAGAATTCGCATGTGAAGCCGTCTGGTCCTGGACATTTCTTTTTAGGAAGCTTTTGAATGACTAATTCAATTTCTTTACTTGTGATTGGTTTGTTGAGGTCATCTATGTCTTCTTGAGTCAAAGTTGGTTGTTCATGTCTTTCCAAGAACCTGTCCATTTCATCTAAATTGCTGTATTTATTAGCATAAAGTTGTTCATAGTATCCTGTTATTACCTCCTTTATTTCTGTGAGGTCAGTGGTTATGTCTCCTCTTCCATTTCTGATCTTATTTATTTGCATCCTCTCTCTTCTTTTTGTCAATCTTGCTAAGGGCCCATCAATCCTATTGATTTTCTCATAGAACCAACTTCTGGTCTTATTGATTTTCTCTATTTTTTTCATGTTTTCAATTTCATTTATTTCTGCTCTAATCTTTGTTATTTCTTTCCTTTTGCTTGCTTTGGGATTAGTTTGCTGTTCTTTCTCCAGTTCTTCCAAGTGGACAGTTAATTCCTGCATTTTTGCCTTTTCTTCTTTTCTGATATAGGCATTTAGGGCAATAAATTTCCCTCTTAGCACTGCCTTTGCTGCATCCCATAAGTTTTGATATGTTGTGTTTTCGTTTTCATTTGCCTCGAGGTATTTACTAATTTCTCTTGCAATTTCTTCTTTGACCCACCCGTTGTTTAAGAGTATGTTGTTGAGCCTCCACGTATTTGTGAATTTTCTGGCACTCTGCCTATTATTGATTTCCAACTTCATTCCTTTATGATCCGAGAAAGTGTTGTGTATGATTTCAATCTTTTTAAATTTGTTAAGACTTGCTTTGTGACCCAGCATATGGTCTTTCTTTGAGAATGATCCATGAGCACTTGAGAAAAAGGTGTATCCTGCTGTTGTGGGATGTAATGTCCTATAAATGTCTGTTAAGCCTAGCTCATTTATAGTAATATTCAGATTCTCTATTTCTTTATTGATCCTCTGTCTAGATGTTCTGTCCAATGATGAGAGTGGTGAATTGAAGTCTCCAACTATTTTGGTATATGTGTCTATTTCCCTTTTCAGTGTTTGCAGTGTATTCCTCATGTATTTTGGGGCATTCTGGTTCGGTGCGTAAATATTTGATTGTTATGTCTTCTTGTTTAATTGTTCCTTTTATTAGTATATAGTGTCCTTCTTTGTCTCTTTTAACTGTTTTACATTTGAAGTCAATTTGTTGGATATTAGTATAGCTACTCCTGCTCTTTTCTGGTTGTTATTTGCATGAAATATCTTTTCCCAACCTTTCACTTTCAACCTATGTTTATCTTTGGGTCTAAGATGTGTTTCCTGTAGACAGCATATAGAAGGATCCTGTTTTTTAATCCATTCTGCCAGTCTATGTCTTTTGATTGGGGAATTCAGTCCATTAACATTTAGTGTTATTACTGTTTGGATAATATTTTCCTCTGCCATTTTGTCTTTTGTATTATGTACATCATATCTGATTTTCCTTCTTTCTACACTCTTCTCCATACCTCTCTCTTCTGTCTTTTCGTATCTGACTCTAGTGCTCCCTTTAGTATTTCTTGCAGAGCTGGGCTCTTGGTCACAAATTCTCTCAGTGACTTTTTGTCTGAGAATGTTTTAATTTCTCCCTCATTTTTGAAGGACAATTTTGCTGGATATAGAAGTCTTGGTTGGCAGTTTTTTTCTTTTAGTAATTTAAATATATCATCCCACTGTCTTCTAGCTTCCATGGTTTCTGCTGAGAAATCTACACATAGTCTTATTGGGTTTCCCTTGTATGTGATGGATTGTTTTTTTCTTGCTGCTTTCAAGGTCCTCTCTTTCTCTTTGACCTCTGACATTCTAACTAGTAAGTGTCTTGGAGAACGCCTATTTGGGTCTATTCTCTTTGGGGTGTGCTGCACTTCTTGGATTTGTAATTTTAGGTCTTTCATAAGAGTTGGGAAATTTTCAGTGATAATTTCTTCCATTAGTTTTCCTCCTCCTTTTCCCTTCTCTTCTCCTTCTGGGACATCCACAACATGTATATTTGTGTGCTTCATATTGTCCTTCAGTTCCCTGATTCCCTGTTCAAATTTTTCCATTCTTTTCCCTATAGTTTCTGTTTCTTTTTGGAATTCAGATGTTCCATCCTCCACATCACTAATTCTATCTTCTGTCTCTTTAAATCTATCATTGTAGGTATCCTTTGTTTTTTCCATCTTTTCTACTTTGTCCTTCACTTCCATAAGTTCTGTGATTTGTTTTTTCAGATTTTCTATTTCTTCTTTTTGTTCAGCCCATGTCTTCTTCATGTCCTCCCTCAATTTATCGATTTCGTTTTTGAAGAGGTTTTCCATTTCTGTTCGTATATTCAGCATTAGTTGTCTCAGCTCCTGTATCTCATTTGAACTATTGGTTTGTTCCTTTGACTGGGCCATGTTTTCAATTTTCTGAGCGTGATTCGTTATCTTCTGCTGGCGTCTGGGCATTTAGTCAGATTTCCCTGAGTGTTGGACCCAACAGGTTGAAAGATTTTTCTGTGAAATCTCTGGGTTCTGTTTTTCTTATCCTGCCCAGTAGGTGGCGCTCATGGCACTCATTGTCTGCGGGTTCCACCAGTAAAAGATGCTGTGGGTCCTTTAACTTTGGAAAACTCTCGCCGTGGGGGAGGTTCGCCAGCCGAAGCGGCTTGGAAGAGTGCCAATTCGAATCTCCCAGCCGGCTCGGGGATCCGAACGCGGGGAGGGTTGCTGGCCGCCGCAGCCCAGGAGAGCGCCTGTTCGAATCTCCTAGCCAGCCCGGGGTGCCAAGCGTGGCGGGAGGGCACCAGCCGCCGCGGCCCGGGAGAGTGCACCGTCCCAGCCGGACCGGGAAGCCACGTGTTTGGAACGGACCCCGATCACCGTTCTCCACGGCCTGGGGATCTCTGATCCAATTCTCCCAGTTGGTCCGGGGAGCCGCCTATGGGGGGGGCGCCAGCCACCGCGGCTTGAGGGGACCGCCTGTCCAATTCTCCCAGCTGGCCCGGGAAGGAGGAAGGGAGGGACTCTGGCCGTTTGCTGCCCTGGTCCTGGGAAGCTCGCGCCCCTCGGCGATCTCACTGGAGCAGGTTCTCCCAGCCAGTCAGCCGTTCCAGAATGGGGTATGCCGTTTTCTTGATGTCTGTCGTGGCTCCGGGAGCTGTTCTGTATCGTTTCTACTCCCTTAGTAGCTGTTCTGGAGGAGGAACTAAGACCCGCGTGTCTTACTAAGCCACCACCTTCTCCGGAAGTGTGGCCCCATAGCTAGTTTTAATAACACAAATGTTTCCAATACTTATAGCACGGATCAAAAGGCCAGTTAATACTACTCTAACAATATTTTTAGACCAATGGCACAACTTCCATGGATGGTGTTAAACAAAATTATTATCCTGTGACTCTCCATGTGTCTCTCTCCTGTTCAGCTTAGACTTTTTATAACATATGTTCATAGAATCACGGACAGCTTTGGAATGAAGTGAGATGAAGGAGGATTCCCTTGAATGTGTCAATAATCCAGGAAAGAGACAGGTCTTTAGAAAAGAAACAAAACCTAGAAGAGGGGGTGATAGCAAGCAAAGAAAGTGTCTCTTTTTCCAGCCTGGAATTTTAAGTGGTTAAACAAATCTGAAAGTGCTCCTGCAAGGTATGGGAGAAAAATGATGGGCTCCATCGGGTGAGATACACCTGGAACCCTGCAGCCAGCCCAAGCCCAGAGACGCTTACAGCGTGATGAGTAGATTTTATTTGCATACCATGATATCAAGGCACTTTTTGCCTTCTATGCGCTATCTATCTTTAATCCCAGAGTCTTTTTGTAAAATTTTGTTTAAATTACCAAGATGGAATTAATTGGAAAAAAGAGGTCATGCAGAAACTGCATTTGCAGAGCTTCTCTGAAGCCAGTGTGATGGTTTCAATGGTTGTGAGGGAGCAATCCTAAATGGAAAGGAGACTCCTAGAAATACATGTCAAAGTCAGAAGGTCATGCTGTGGAGATACTTTTTTCTTTACCAGTTTTACAAGATTAGCGTTTGATTTTTTTTTAATACAGTCAACGGGTTTCCCTAATAACACTGCACCCAACTTCATTCAAACAACAAAGTTATGTGTTGTATTTCGCTTGCTTGCCAGAAACTGAGAATAATTTTAGAATCTAGATGTACAAATCGGCTTTTCTTAGCTACACTTGAATAGCTAATCTGTATACTTAAAATGATTTATTTACTTACTTACCTTTAATGGTCTTGTTTTTATGTTTTTATGAAAGGCACCTCAATTCCTTTTGTAAATGTAAGAATTCTAAATAAATATTAAAATTAAGAATTAAAATTAATATTCTAAGCCAACCTCTCCTGCTGGAAATAACTATCCTATTTGTAATTAGAGGGCAACTGTTAGAACTCATAAGACTGACCTGGTAGGATTAAGCTCATAAAGAAAAGATTCACTCATTGACTGAAGTCAAAATATGAAAGGAAAGAAAAAGTTACTGGTTTTTCTTGTTTGGAGGAGGAAAATCTGAGCAAAAGTTTTAATCATGCATAATAACTGGAAATCCCTAATCAGTAGTTTTAAATATTGATTTGGGCTACCTACTAATGGTAATCCAATCTGTGTGACTTTGAACAAGATAATTTAAATTTTTCCCTGAGTCTCAGTTTCCTCATCTTTAAAATAGAGTTAACATCTTCCCCATGGACTTGATGGGAGAAGTAAATATAATAATACATAGGAAGTATCTAGAAGCATGTCCTGCATGGAGCAGATGATCATTAAATAAAAAGCAACTCCTTAATATTTATAAAATGTAACCCAAGACCACTGTGCAAACCCCATTCTCAAAGTTGCTTGATAACTTCATGCAGAAAATGAACTGTGGGGACTCATATGAAATAGTCTCCTAAATCACCACTGCTTGATTACGTTTAGAGAATATGGTCAACATATTCATGCCACATATTTTAACCAGTCAAATCTGATGTTCTAATTTTTTTTGCAAACCTGAATTTATTTCCTGCCTAAGCATTATTTTCTCAGACCTCTTCATGTTCTTTCCATTTCTTTCAGTAGTTCGCATCAGCTTGATTTCCAGGACTGTTCTTTACAAAGGAGTGAGACATACCTCACCTGAGCAGGTATGCCTTTATGAGCAAATTTTATGAATTTGCAGTGAGGTGCTAAGAAAACTTTAGATGAACGGCAAGGCTCCCTCACTCAGTTTAACTTTCCGTCTTCCCCAGCTCAGCTCATTTTGCAAGTGATCCAAATCTGACAAATGACTACAGAAACTGGGCTTCTTGGTGATTCAAAGAATGGAGCAGACAAATATTAAAATGAGAAAGGCCAAGGGTCTACTTTTTCTCTGTTCTCCTTAATGGAAACATCATAAACACACACAAAAGTTAAATAGGCAATGTAGATATGCCATCTGAAATATATTCTGAGAGACTATGGGGCAAAGAGGTTTATGTGAACTCAAGCTACAAATATATGTGTGTGAGCCCTGGGGGAAAGAGGAGTCAAGAGTCTACAGAGTCGTTGCTGGTTCTGAGGACCAAAGGGATTGGGAGCAATTTCGAGGGAGGCACCTGACTGATGCTAAAGCTGAAAAGGTTTTAGACTAGACGCTGGAAGAAAGTTTTGTGGAAAGAGCCTTGGTTCCTGGACCTTACAAATGCTATAACTACTAGAGCATTCTTTTAAGGAAGTAGGACACCATCCTTGAGGAAGAGCATAAGATCGGCTTGCAGGTCATCAGAAATGGGTCAAATCTTCTTTACCCTCCAGGCCAACACAGTAGACATAGCGGAATTAGCGTGGCATTCTCACAGGTACAAATTCTACACAGTGTGTTGTATAGCCTTTGCAGGTTCCCTTTCCATAAAACAGGAATATAAATTTGCAAACACTTGAGTGACTAAAGTGCCTCATATGACTATGTTCATGCTACATTATTATTAGTCAAGCAAGCGTTTAATCAACAAAGAAGAGACCAACAAAAGTACAAAAAAAATTTAGATACTTTACATGTAACATCTTACTTAGTTCTCACTAAAACACATATGGAAATGAGATGAAATGATTCACCCAAGTGGTATAGCCAAAAACTGGCAACACTGAAATACAAAGCTTAGATCAGTCAGATTTCAGTCTATTATCTTTACTGTACACTGTGCTTGCCTCCAGAGAAATTAAATGATTAATATTTTCTTATTTAAATAGAAGAATAAGAGTGAAAGTAGGAGATGAACGAATGACCAAAAAGGATATAGACTTGAAGAGACAAAAGGTATAATTGAAAACTTCCAATATTCTCAAATATTACTCTAGTCCTCTTTCCTCACTAATATATTGATCCTTCTTATCCTGTCCCCTGGGATTCTCTAAGATACTTCGGTCTCTCTTGAGTGACTCAGCTTGGGTTCCAGATGCATGTGCTACTGAGGCAGCAAGGTGGAAGATCTCCAAATGCTTCTAGCATTGTAAGAACAAACTTTCATCCTGCGAGGCAGAATCAATATTTAATTTGAGAAAATGCAGCTGTGCTAGAGAGAAATTCAATACAGTTTTAACCACTTGAAACTTAACCATGCTCACCATTATCTTACCAATAATGTCTGTAAAATTCTTGGAGATTTACAATAGTTTATGAACGTTTAGAGTAGCATAATATAGCATGACAAATACATGAAAGTTATTTGTTTTCTCTTGCTTGTATCTAGCACTAATTTGTTAGCATCCATTTTTTTAAACTTCTTTGGTCATCTAACAAACTTACTAAGTTTTAGAATACTTTGCAAAATAAAATGATGATTCGACCATAAGAGGGTAGAACACTAAAATAATTATAATTAGTTTCAATCTGTTTTTCATTAGAAGATTAAGTAAATTTAAATACCGTTGTATGCACTGCACTGGGACCTTACCATCCATGGGATTAGTGACTGCTACCACCGGGAAGCTGAAACCAAGATTTAATGAGGCTTTACAGCATGACATCGCAGCGTATTCTCACAGTAAGAGGAGTGTTCCTAGGCTTGTTTGCTAAGGTCCCCAACCTATTGTCTCTGAATCCTCCTTCCACAAGCCATCACAAAGCATCACATCTTACAAGCCTTGACACTCTGCAGTTAAAGCATGGCCCCTGTCGCCAGACTGCTTGGATTTAAATTCTGGCTGTGTCACTTAGCTCTATGACCTTGGACAAGTTACTTAACTTTTATCAGTCTCAGTTTTGAATAAGTGAGAATGGCACCTCTAAACATATGGTAAGCATTACTCAAGGATAGTCTGAGGTCTTTCCTTCTCCCCACCCTTTACAAAACAGTACAAGGTTATTGCAAATATGAAAAAAGAAACTATAATCTTGAAGGCCAAGTTCAAAAAAGTTCCTAGTCTTCATAACCTCAAAGGATTCTTTTGCCTTTGGGCAAAAGACTGGTTGCATGGTCTTTATCAAAGAAAGAGAGTGAAGACAGAAGGGGGCAAGAAGGAGCTATCTTTGGGAGGAATCATTGGATTGACACGGTGGAAGCTCATTTCACCTCCTCTTCAACCTCCTTTCTTACAAGATCAATGAACCTGATACTTCCATCCACCAAGTTAGGGACCAGTGATTGCCTCTTGTCTCAAAAGAGAACCTGATGCCATTGGCTCTGCAGAAAGGGGCAGGAGATAAAGAAAGTGCTGGCAAACTACATTTCCATCCTTTGGCAAGGAAAGGTATTAGAAGGATATCCCACATCAGAGTTCTGTAGAGATAAAGGTTTCCAATTAACCTTCTAAATGTCTACCATATAAGCCCAGTGAGAAGGCAGGCATTTGGATATCCACTCATAGAAAGAACCAGTGGCTGTCATGTGAGCAGTGGCAACTCACCAACAGAGGTAGCACACATCCTGGATGCCACAGGAGAACTGTCTGTTCCCACACCCATCTCCTGGCTCCAGGACCAGAAGGCCAGAGCAGGGAACAAGGAGACAAGAGCATGAGAGTAGACTATACCTTGCAGCCCAAAGCTTTACACTACAGGTCTGAGCTACAAGTGCCCTGCACTGTGATGAAGACAGGTGGAAAGGAAGGTATTGAAAGAAAGAGCTGAGTCAAATGTGCAAGCGAAATGTAAAGATGGATAAATTAACTCTTAAGACCAGTTTATTCTTAGTGAGTGTGATTGAAAGTGATGGAGTTGGACCAAGGTATCTTTAAGAGAGATGGATTCAGAGCAAGGGTGAGATCTCTGTGTAGCCTCTCTGGAGGCAGACTTCACCAGAAAAAGGGACAGTATGATGTCTACGCCCCACAAGTTGAGACTCCTCCAACAAACATTTGTCTTTATTTTCTTGCAATCTCTGACAGTCAAATCACAAAACTGCAGCCAGGATCTGTTTCGTGGCCCAGGAAAAATTTTAATGTCCCTTTGCAGAAGCGTGGCAAATCTGCAAACTCTTGGTCACTATTTAACCTTTAATCTCTTTTAAAAAATCTTTTTCCTTTTTCTTACATGAATTTTTAAGTTTGGGGAAGTACAGTCATTGAATTCTGCTTAATTTCTTGAACCATATCTTCATGATAAATGCTTCTGTTTTACATTTAAAGCTACATGTTGCCTAAAATATTTTCACATATTTTTAAAATAATATTTCACATATTTAAAAAATAATAACATATTTTAAAAATAATTTTCATGTATTTACTCATTTGCTATCTATACTTTAAGTTTATATTTATGATATTAATTGTTTTCTCTGGGGTAAAAAGTATAGAAGTATTACAATTAATGGTTAAAAATTGATAACATGGATCAATATTGGCAGTGCTAAGAAATTCTGCCACACTTAGTCTTTGTTCTAGATAATCTTATTCCTCCCCAAAGTTCTTATGTCGACAAAGCAAAAATTATAACTGAGAAATATTGTGGGTTGGAGGTTAGGCAACAAAGTATTTCCTCTGACGTTGTTTGCAGACCTTATCATGAACCTAAGAAATCTGGGTCATTGTTCTTTCTCTGCTGCTTGAGTGATACAGGGGCGCTCATTCCTTCCACTCCGACTTCCTGATACTACACTAAGCCATTATTAAAATGCCCATCATCTTACTGCTCCTGAAGTTATGGCATCTAAAAAAAGCTTTAATGAAGTGTCATAACGTCAATTTTTCTGTAATAAAATGTTCTCAGCCCTCTGTCCTGGCTCTGCCAAACTGCCAGGGGTGACAAATTCTGGGAATGCAGGCTGTACATATTTGGAGCTGGTTCCCACCCAAGTAGCAAACCTTTAAGGAAAGCAAGCCGTTTCCCCTGGGGCAAAACAGCCATTTCCTAGTTCTGGTCTCCTTTACCGGGGCTCAGGCGACCAGGGTTCGGATCCCCATGCTTCCTCAATGGTTTATCCTCATTCTTGACACCCTGGACCGAGGCCGTGATGTTCCTGCGTTACTCTTGGTCAGCCCTGTCCTCCTGAATCTTCTTTGTAAGTCTGGTTCGCTCTGAACGCAACCCCTGGGGCCACCTGCTTCTACCCACACCTCAGGTCTCGGCACAGCGGGACTTCTTCTGCTCCTGTGGCTCTCACCTTCCATCTCCGCACCCAGTCCCCGCCTGCACCCCTACTTTTCCCCTCCTTCTCTCCCATGACAGGGATTACACAGACAGCTGTGGCCCCACCTCAGGGAGTTTAACTCCACTGACAATCCAGGTAGTTTAATCTCAAATACAAGCAATGAATTTACTCTGCCTTCTCAATCTATTTCTCAAATGCTGGTATTATGAAAATGTTAAAGACAAGAAGCTATCTTTTGATATTACAATAATCTTTTTTGTGTACAGTCTTACATTTAATCCTATTTCCCAGCAGGTTGTTGATGAAATATTTCATCCACCAGATCTAGTTCCTTCATTATGCTACAAGATTACCTACTGCTGTAAACACAGGTTTCTTCTTTCGCTAACGATTTCCCTACATTTGTTTTCCTACGTCCTACAGACATAGCCAAATAAAATCTATCATGTTACTCTTCAGAAAGCAACATGCAGGGCACATCTTGTGGAAGTCCCTGATGAATGGAAAAGCATTACTGTCAACATTAAAAGTCAATATTCTTGCTGCCTCCTCAGGAGAACGCTGCAATATTAGGTAGAAACGCACAAAGGTTGCACTGGCTTAGCCTGAGCAAAGACAGAGCCCTGAGAGAGACGAAAGCACTCGGACACCAACGAAGCAGGCTATTTTTAAATGTTTCATTGGGATATTCTTTCACTTTGGATGCTAGAGACTCTGAGCCACTGGTTCTGGGCTAGAATTTTACAACGTGAGTGCAAATAGCTATATGGTAACTTGGTACAATATACGAGAAAAAGATACTTTTTAAAATTTATTTTGTATCCTAATGCCCATCTGTCTACTTAATAACATCCCCATACCGAAAACCATGCATGTTTTCACCACTGCAGATTGGTCATCACAAATTTTAGGTGTCTTGACAAAATGCTATTTTAGCCAAAGGGTGACAAACAAAGGCATAAAGGACAATCTCTCCTAACCTCAAGAGTATCATAAGACAAGTCCTGAGAGAAAGATCCATGGTACATTCAAGCCCAATACAAAGAGATATCATTTCTTTCTTTCTTGGGGATCCGTTTTATCTTAACAACACCCAAAAATGGACTGTCATTTCACTTATTAAGCAAGGTCATACAGAAATATTTCAGAAATGTAAACTTTACATTTTTTTTCCTTTCAGGCTAAGAAGTCCTTGTAAGTTTATTTGGACTTTTAACCTATTGTAAAAAAATACATATATATAAAAACATGTCAGAAGACAGGGCGACTTATTTTTAAAAAGAAATGTTTGAAATGAAAAGAATAATTTTAATTTATTACTTGAATGACTTCAATGACCTCATTCTCCTCCCTACCTACCTGGTTTCTAAAACTAGAACTTGAAACTCTGGTACCATAACTCAAGCACATTTTTTTTTTTTTTTTTTTGGACAGCCTACTATTTTATACTTTACCCCAGAATTCCAAAAACCCTAAAACTGACTTTTAAAACTAGCATTTGAAAAGAAAAATATCACAAAACATACAACTTAAAGGAGTTTCTATTTCAAGTTTGAGGTGGCTTCATCACATTCTCTCCCAGACCCTTTCAACTGAACAGAAGACAAAAGCCTCTGCTGAGCTCTCTAGGAGTTTAAAAGGTGGCAGCTGCCTACCCATAGCCTCTGAACATTGGCTGCTAAAGGAGCCCACTTTGAAATGATAAAGGTCTCATCAACAATCAAGAATTATGTTCTGGGGTAATTTGATAATGACAGCTCTGTTTCTGGCACGTGCATGCCCTTGGATCCTCTGGATGCTGCCTGGTATGTGCAACCAAGAATCAAAACATGCCCAAGAGAACTGTCCTCCCTTTACAACATGCCTTATTGTGCTTTGCAGATACTGGTTTAGGGTGTTTGCTTGTTCGCTTTTTTTTTTTTTAACAAATTGCAGGTTTGTGGCAACCATGTATCCAGCAAGTCTATCAGTGCCACTTTTCCAACAGCATGCGCCCACTTCGTGTCTCTGTGTCACATTTTGGCAATTTTAGCACTATTCCAAATTTTTTTCACTATGATTATATTGGTTATGGTGGCCCTTGATCTGTGATGTAATTATTGTTCCCAAGCCCATATAAGATGGTGAACTTGAAAGATGGTGGTGTGTTCTGACTGCTCAAATGTCTGGCTGCTCCCCGACTCTCTCCCTCTCCCCTCTCCTCAGGCCTCCCTATTCCTTTCCTGACAGAACAATATTGAAATAAGGCCAATTAATAACCCTACAATGGTCTTTTAAGTGTTCAAGTGAAAGGAAGTGTCACCTGTCTCTCACATTAACTCAAAAGCTAGAAATGATTACACTTAGTGAGAAAGGCATGTTGAAAGCTGAGATAAGTGGCAAACAAGGCCTCTTGCCCCAAATAGTTAGCCAAGCTGTGAATACAAAGGTAAAGTTCTTGAAGGAAATTAAAAGTGCTACATCAGTGAACACAGAAATGATAAGAAAGAGAAATAACCCTGTTGCTGATATGGAGAAAGTTTAGTGGTCTGGATAAAAGATCACACCAGTCACAACAGTCCCTTAAGTCAAAAGTTACCCAGACCAAGGCCCTCATTCTTCAATTCTATGAAAGCGGAGAGAGGTAAGGAAGCTGCAGAAAAAAAACAACTTGAAACAATCAGAGGTTGGTTCATGAGGTTTAGGGAAAAAAGCCATCTCCATAACATAAAAGTGCAAGGTGAAGTAGCAAGGCCTAATGTTTCAGAAGTTGCAGCAAGTTATTCAGAAGACACAGTAAAGATAATTGATGAAGGTGGCTACACTAAACAACAGATTTTTAATAGAGATAAAACAGTTTTATATTAGAAAAAAATGCCACCTAACACTTTCACAGCTATAAAGAACAAGTCAATGCCTGGCTTCAAAGCTTCAAAGGACAGGCTGACTCTCTAACTACGGAGATTCACTGGGGGACTTTAAATTGAAATCAATGCTAATTTATCATTCCCAAAATCCTGGGGCCTTTACAAATTATACCAAATCTACACTGCCAGTGTACTACAAATGGAATGATGAAGCCTGGATGATAGCACATCTATTTACAACATGGTTTACTGCATGTTTAAAACAAATGTTGAGACCTACTGGTTTAGAAAAAAGATGCCTCGCCAAGTATTACTGCTCACTGACAATGTCTCTGCTCATCTGATAGAAATGTATGACATTAACATTGCTTTCATACCTGCTAATACAACATCCATTCTGCAGCTCATGGATGAAGGACTAATTTTGACTTTCAAACCTTATTATTTTAAGAAATATATTTCATAAGGCTATTGCTGCATAGATAGTGGTTCTCCTGATGGATCTGGGCAAAGTAAAATGAAAACATCTAGAAAGGATTCACCTATTCTAGATGCCATTAAGAACAGTCATGATATGAGGTAAAAATAACAACATTAACAGGAGGTAGAAGAAGTGGATTCCAACTCTCAGGTATGACTTTAAGGAGTTCATGATGTTCTAGTTTGCTAGCTGTCAGAATGAGATATGTCAGAAACAGAACAGCTTTTTAAAGGGGTAATTTATTAGGTTGCAAGTCCACAGTTCTAAAGACATGCAAATGTCCCAATTAAAGCAAGGCTATAGAAATGTCCAAATTAAGGCATCCAGGGAAAAATACCTTGGTTCAAGACATTCAGGGTTTCTCTCTCTACTGGAAAGGCACATGGAAAACATGGTGTCATATGCTAGCTTTCTCTCCCAGCTTGTTTCACGAAACTCCCCTGGTGGTACTTTCCTTCATCTCCAAAGGTCTCTGTAGCTATTTCCAAAATGGTTCCCTCTCAAAGGACTCTAGTAAGCAACCCCACCACATGGAGACACACCTCCATGGAAACCATCTAATTTAACCACACAACCTTCAGCAACCACAATTGGGTGGGTCACATCTCCCATTCAGCAATACTGAATGAGGATTAAAGGACATGGCTTTTCTGGGTTCCACAAATTCAAGCCAGCATAAAGACTTCAATGGAGGAAGTAACTGCAGATGTGGTGGAAACAGCAAGAGAACTAGAATTAGAAGCAGAAACTGAAGATGTGACTGAATTGCTGCAATCTCATGATAAAACTTGAATAGATAAGGAGATGCTCCTTAGAATCAACAAAGAAAGTGATTTCTTGAGATGGAATCTATTCCTGTTGAAGACATTCTAAACAGTTTTGACATGACAACAAAGGATTTAGCATATCATATAAACTCAGCTGCTAAAGCAGTAGCAGGGTTTGAGAGGATTGACTTCAATGTTGAAAGAAATTCTACTGTAGGTAAAATGCTTTCAAACAGCATCACAGGCTACAGAGAAATCCTTTGTGAAAGGAAGAATCAACTGATGTGGCAAACTTCATTGCTGTCTTCTCATAAGGACTTGCCACAGTCACCACAACCTTCAGCAACCACCAGCCTGATCAGTCAGTAGCCAACATCAAGGCATGACCCTCCACCAGCAAAAAATACAATTCACTGAAGGTCAGATGATGGTTAGCATTGTCTAGCAATAACGTATTTTTAATGTATGTACACTGCTTGCTTTTTTTATTTTTATTTTTTTATTTTACATGGGCAGGCACTGGGAATTGAACCTGGGTCTCTGGCATGGCAGGTAAGAACTCTGCCACTGAGCCACCATGGCCACCCTGCACACTGTTATTATAGACATAATGCTAATTGTACACTTACTAGACTACAATATAGTGTAACCATAACTTTTATATGCACTGGAAAACCCAAAAATTGTGTGACACACTTTATTGAGATATTCACTTTACTGCAGTGGTCTGGAACCAAACCCACAATATCTTTGGGATATCCATAAAATGCTATTTTAGGGGCTCCACAGCAAAGTTACTGTGTTAGTTTTCTCTAAAGCATATAGGTCAAATCTGCTTTCAAGAAATGAATTTGACTCAGACACTGGACAAAGGATTAGAAGAACTGAAGCAGACTAGAATGAATATGACTCTATAGCAAGGTAAAGCTACTTTATTAAATATAAATGGCAAAAATTCAAATGGAACCATATTATGTTTTCTAATTAAGTTCACATTTTTATTGTATAATGTCTCTCTCTTATTTTCTAAAGCCTGTCTTTCAACCAAGGCAAGCAGAGCTCTAATTATAGAAATAATTTACAGTGTGCTTATGAATGATTCAGTAAACAGTTTGCAAAGTCTGCATTATCAGGTGTAGTCTTTCATATTTATTACTAGAGGTATGGCTACAAAACTTCTGACCTCATCTCCTACCACTTACCTCCCTCTTCTCCAGTCACAATGGCCTCCTTGCTATTCCTAGAACTCAGAAGAAAACCTTCAGCCTCAGGGCTTTGCACTTGCTGTTTCAGCTTCTCCAACATATCTACTCAACTTGCTTCCTAATCCCCTTCAAATCCTTGCTCAAATGTCGCCTTTTCATTGATCCTTGCCTAGATCATTCTATTTAAATATACAAACACATCCTCCCCAGTAAGACTTCTGAACCCACTTCCAAGCTTTTTTGCTTGCCATTTATCACCTTCTAGTATAATATATGATTTTCTTATTTATTTTGCTGATTGTCTCTTTCTCCCCAATAGAATGTCAGCTCCATAAGGGAGGACTTTGAAATTTTTTGTTCGCTCTGTATCTCAAACACCTAGAAGAGCACCAAGCACTCAATAAACATTTTTGATGAACAAGTTGCTTTAAGTTTGTAGTAATGGGTGTGAATCCTCCACTGCTTGCTTAATAACTGGGATAATGGAAATGAGGAACAAATCAAAACTAATTGCCCAATAAACTCAAAGATTTGGGCTAATAATTCCCAGCAGTATCCAAATGATTTATTCAGTCACAGACCACATGAAAAACACAGAATTAATGAAGTCTTCCTGATTAGGAAAATGACGTTAGAAGTCAATTAATATAACAATGTAATTAATAGTAATTTCTTATTTCTTTAAAGGCTTAATAGAAGCTTAATCAAAGCACAGAATCTGAGCTAAATTGGTACCTCCTCTAAATTACTCCCTTCCACATTGCCAGTTAGGCCAGAAAAGCCATAGACTAGCCTCCAGAGCTTATAAGCATGACAGGTAAACTTATTTAAAGTTGGGTATTTTGGTTTTATTAAATTCCTTTGTACCATATAGTATGTTCATCTCTTTAAGCTTAGGATTCCAAATTATTTCATTCAGGCAGTTAAACTATTTAAGACTTGCCATTGGAAATTAAAATAAGGAAGCTCAGCATTATCTAATGTGATCATCATTTCTAGAATTACTCAGGCACAGAATCCCTCCTCGGCAGTATTTACCAGGGCTTCAAAGAAATTGAAAACTGAAAATTCCATGCTTTGCATTTAGATTTAATTTGGAATTGTTTAGTGTCATAATGCTGCTCCTCAGAAATAAAGCTCTAGTAATTAGTTGTCTGATGAGCTTATTCAAAGAATCCCAAATCTGCTACGGGTAACACAAATATAAAATCAATCTGCAGTTGTAGGGTCACACAGAAAAGCAATAAGCAGCTAAAACTAGAAACCTGGAGTTGATTTTTTTTAAACTACTGTTTCCTTACACAGGCCATTTTGAATTATAAAACATATCATTTTAGATATATAAAATCAACCAGATTTTTATAACTCTATGCACAATCTTCCTATAATGAATAGAGTTACTTGAGTAATTCATTTAATAAATAATATTTACTTTCCTGAGATATGTGACTTCAAAGTTTATTTTCTAAAGAAAGCAGTCTCCTGGGTAATTTATTTTTTTTATCACCTCAGTTTTTCATATCTATTTTATGCAAAGACAAGTCACAGGAGGGCAGCAGAACACTATAGCTTATTGTTAAGGAACAGGGAAGAATAAAAGTCATGGCAAAAATTGTTACAATGTTCAAAATATTTATTTTATATGGTCTATTGGCCTTAGAGAGATAATTATGGCAAATATTATATAAAATTGAAATATATTCTCCCAGAATTCCATGATTACAGAAATAAAATCTAAAATTGTTGTTGTAATACAAATTTTAAAAAGCATCTTTTTTTGCTACCTGTGCCCTACCTTCAGTTGACAGCAAATAAACTTACCCTGTTTTATAAAACTAACAGGGGGCATTAGGTAGGATTCCTCTTAAAATCCTTCCAACTTGTTTGCAAATGTATCTGTCCCTGATTCCATCCTTTCCTCCAGGATCAGTTGGTAATAATTTCCTTCTGTTTGTAGCTAATCCCTCTAAATGTGCTTGGACCCCTGGGCTACTGTGGAGTTCTCACGGATTAGTGAGAAAGTATCCTCCTTTACCTAACCTCCTCCTCCTTCTCCATATCTGCAGACTTGTTCCACTCTAATGACTACACGACCAAGCTCCTTCTATGTCAACACCCTCCCTGTGCAAGACAGAATCATGTCCCCACAAAGATATGCTCAAGCCCTCATCTTGAGCCCATGGGTGTGAACTCATTTGTAAAAGAGGAACTTTGAAGCTTCTATTTGGATGAGGACAAACTGAATCATCATGGACCTCAATCCAATATGGCTGAAGTCCTTCTAAAAACAGGAATTCAGATTCAACTTCAGCATTGATTCTTGATGGAATTTCCAGTCTGTCAACTTTCCCTGGAGTATTCGAACTAAGGACATCAATATCACCTTTATGCGAATTTCCAGATTGCAGCATGCTCTGTGGAGTATGGATTTGCCACTTCCCATGCTCATGGGAGCCAATTCCTTATAATACATATCTTTTCTTAGATGTATGCTTATCCATTCGTCCTGTTTCTCTGGAGAGTTCAGACTAATACACTCCAAAAAAGAATGAAAGAATGAACCTCCACCACATTTCATTCCCCTATCTGCTTCCTGTTGTGCACATGCACGCACACACACACAAACACACACAAATGGATTTATGAACAGTGTCAAACAGTACTTCCCAAACAGACCTGATGGTGATGTAAATACGGAACCTGAAACTAAGATTAATATCCACCCAAACTTGTCCCAGGAGTTGAACTCTCAATCTCTCGAGATTAAAAAAAGATGCATGGCCACTGAGCAGCCACTATCAAATTATGAAACCACTTATCCATATACCAAAATCTTTTATTTTGATGCCATATTAGAGCAAACCATGTCTTTAAAATGATTTCAAGTAAACATATAATAAAGGAAATTTTCTATTACCAGAACTTTAAAAACAAATGTATTTTAAGAATTAAAACTCAAAATTGAAATGCAATCTTTTAAATCAAAGGATATTGCTTTTAAAATATCTTGAGAATCAATAAATAATAAAATGATCCAAAATATGGAGGAAAAAAAGAACAAAAAAAATGCACAGAAAGGTCAAAATAGAAATATTATAAGTGGCCAATTCATGTGGGAAATAGTCACAATTCCTACTAATGAAATGGTTGAAAACGAAAATTATGGAAAAGAGCAATTTTTTTACCTACAAATCTTATAATTTTATAATTGCAAAACAAATTGAGGATATTTTAAATAATTAAGAATATAGTACAGTCATTAGATAAAATATTATGCATTTTACAGACTGTTAAAATTAAATTAAAATTATTTTCCTCAGGCCTTAGAGTCATATATATCTGTGAATCTCCATGAGGGAGCTATAGTTTCCCACTCTTTTTCATGACAGGTTGACTGAAATGTAAATGAAAAACAAATTCACCATTTCTTACCTATAGATTAATAAGTTTTGACAATCAGGCATAGAAAGTCCATTCATGTCACTTAGCAATCCACTCTCTGCCCCAGCCAGCCATTGTCAGTTACTACTATTTTTCTGATCTTATAATTTTTGCCTTTTCTAGAATTCATATAAATGGAATCCTCCAGAATGTTGCCTTTTAAGGCTACCGTCTTTCATTTAGCATTGCTTTTGCAATTCATTCATGTTGCTGTGCTATGAGCAGTTTGCTCCTTTTTAGTGCTGAATGGTAGTCCATTGTACAAATATATCCCAATTTATTTATCCATTCAGTAGCTGATGAACATTTGGGTCTTTTCAGATTCTGACTATTATGAATAAAACTGTTATAAGCATCTGCATATAGGACTTTGCGTAAACATGACTTTTTTATTTCTCTTGGATAAGTATCTAGGAGTTAACTACCAAGCCATATGTTAAATGTATATTTAGATTTATATAAGAAAGCACTAAACTGTTTTACAAAGTGGCTTGTCATTTTGAGTTTTTAACATCAATGTATGAAAGCCCCAGTTGCTCTAAATCCTTTTCCATAGTTGGTATTATCTGTCTTTTTATTTATAGCCATTCTAAAAGTGATACCACTTGGGTATCAAGTGGTATTTCATTGTAGTTTTAATCTGCATTATGCTGATAATTAAAAATTTAACCCATCGTTTCCTGCTTATTTGCTATTTGTTTTCTTCTTTGGCCAAGGGTCTATTAAAATATTTTTCTCATTATAAGGATTGTTGCCATCTTATTAATGAGTTATTCTTGGTATAAATCTTTTATTCCAAATGTGTTTTATAATTTCCTTCTCTAACTCTGTGGCTTGAGTTTCATTTCATTAACAGGATCCTTTGAAGAACAGAAGATTACTTTTGACGAAGTCTTATTCATCAGTATTTTTTCTTTTGTGATCTTTGCTTTTCTTGTCTATTCCAAGAAATCTTTGCTTAATTTAAAGTCACAAAGATTTTCTCCTATGTTTTCTTTTATTAGTTTTATAAGTTTTAACTCTTACACTTAGGTCTATGAAGCATTTTGAGTTAATTTTTATGTATGGCATAAGGTAAAAGTCTAAATTCTTTTTTTTTCTTTTAAGATGTGGATATTCAATTGTTTCAGTACCACTTATTGCAAAGACTAGATTTTTACCTTAGCACTTTTGAAAAGTTACCCACATTTAACGATGTATATATTTATTTTTGAGCACTTACTAATGTTTCACAAAAATAGGCCACATTTGGGTAGATACTTTTATTAAAGATGACTGGCATATTAAAATGTTAATGACATATTGTTAAGTGAAAAAATAAGTTGGAAAACAAAATGATGTGTATGCATTTGAAGTATATATGCCAAAACCTGTCACAGACACTATCAGATTTTTATCACATTTGGGTATTTTAAACTTTCTTTCATATGTTTAATATTTTCTTTTTTCAATGTACACATGCTTTACACTAATATTTTTTAAAGTCTGGTCACTAAAATTTCTATTCACTTGTTCTTTAGATTGACATTCTTACCTAAACCATAGGGATATCACTAAGTAAAGTTGAGATGTAGTATATAAGAGAGAAAAGGAGCGGGAGTCGAATAATATTATCTTAGCATTTGTCAAAAGCAATGTCAGATTATATTTGACAATTTTATAGTTAAACTGAATATTCTCAAAGGAACAGAAATAGAATTTTAGAACTAAACCAACTATTCTTAACAGAACACATCCTTAAAAAGAAAAAAGGCTATGATTTGAGCATGTAATTCCAGTTGTACAATCACACCAAATTTTAAGGTTGATCCTATTTTGACCTCCTCCCTTCACATTCATATATATACATATGTGAATTCACATTCACAGATCAGCAAAAAGTGCCATATAATGTGTGCCAAACATCAAAGTACAACAGTTTGATTTTTTTTGAAAGGCATATTTTTCCTAGATATTAAGGTAGAAAGATAAAAACAACAACTACTATCACTTCCATGTCTTATTCTCCTTCCTCTCTCTTCTAAGAATGATAGAATTATGACGGAGCTGAACTTGCCTTTTCAGGAATTTCTTACATGCACGCACAATATCTGCAACGCAAAAGACCTTGCAAGTAAGCGTCTGTGTGCGTCTGTGTGCTATGACTATGACATTACATGCCACAGATCCTAAGATAAACTGAAACATGGCAAAAATTATAATTAGTACCAAGTGGGTGTAGTGTAAGAGCTAAAAAAAAGCAAAGTAGAAAACTTGCATTTCATTTTCTTTCAATTCAGGTGTCAGAGTGAAATTAGTTCTCAGGTGATTTCTGATTGTTAAAACTGTATTTCTTTAGAGTATTTTGAAAATTTAAGAGGTATTTCTTCTTCCATTCACAAATCTCACAAATATTTTTTGGAACAAGTATTTGGGGTGATCATTTTCTATCTTACTTAAATTTGACTTTGAGAAATCCTGCAAACCCATTTTTAGATATTTTACTATGCTCTGCTGTTAAGACTTTATAATGTTTGAAGGGAAAAGTCAACTCTATTAAAAATATTGTTTGAGCAAGAATGTTATTTGCAGACCTAAGTACATGCTAACCTCAACTAAGGGCAAAGGAAGTGAAACTATAGCATGCAGAGGAAGAACAGAAGTGTTTGCCAAAGCATTGCTAATAATTTGGAAAAACTGGTAACAACTAGAGTGTCAATAGAGAATTACTTAAATAGATTACAGCTATACAGCGAAATTCTCTCCACACTTTACAAATGCTGTGGTAGAAGAATACTTTCTGACATGAACCATGTATTATACATAAATATAACAGAATATACATACAAAATTGTAAGATCTGATTATGTAGATGGTGGAATTATGAGTGGTACTTTTTCTATATTTTGTCTAGATTAAAAAAAATCTTTCTACATACATGAGTATAAACTTGTGAGATTCTTAAAGTGCATCTATTGAACAATCCTTCTGTAAGAATATGTTGCCATAATCTCTCTCAGCAACAGGGCAGCTCCTGATTAACAAAGATTGTTGTATAAACTTTTGGAAATGTACAGCAGAGACCGCCCACAGCTGATGTCTTTCTTCAATGTTAAGACTCCTTAGTTTTATATAGTTTCAATTCAGGGGTTGATAGAGTAAGGGTTTAGTAAATTTTTGATGACTTGAATGGCAATATTTTATATTATCATCTTAAAATATACTCACTTATAAAGAATGGTTTGTGATGCCCAGAAATTTGGTAACTATGGGAAAACACACTATAATGTAAACAACTCAGGCTTCATAGCTGTTAAGTGCTACAAATGAAATTTTCCTGTCTTGGGGAAGTAGAACAAGTACTGTTATACGTAGGACTTTGGAGTTAGATAAGCTTTGTTTTGAGTCTTTGCTCTGTTATTTATCAGTTTTGTTTATTTGGACAAATTACCTGGCCTCATCAAGCCTCAGGTTCCTCATCTGTTAAACAGAATTGATAACAGTATTTGCTCTACAAAGTTGTTGGGAAGATTAAACGATGAAGCACAAGGAAGATATGTGGTTTGCGCCAGTCTAACACTTAATATATGCTCCATAAGAAACAAAAACCCACAAATACTAGTGACCTACACTCCCTTGGAACCCACGCATATATCCTAATTGTTTTTTGGACAGTGTATGTTTGAGTCTGTGAGGGGGTACCAACTTGCGGAGAGAAGAGTGGTGTCTTATAAGAAAAAATAACAGCAGCAAAAAGTATGCAGTCAGTCAGAATAATCCAGGAAAATATACTGGTGGTCAATCTGCAAAGACCTTCAAAAACCACCCGAAAGGATCATCAGAGAACAACACAATAGGCTTTTGGACGAGAAGGTATCTTAAAAGTTAACAAAAGCAATATTAGCATAGATGAAATGAATCCCATCTTTTTAACATCTAAAAGGAACTTTTTAAAATTAAAGGAAAATTTAAATTAATAATTTCAATCGAAAAATTATGAGTAAATGAAGTAAGGGGGGGGGCAATAAAATGATTTTGCCTAACAGTCTATTCAACCAGAGCTGTGAGAAAGCTAAAACTCTTAGTTTTCAAAGTTGCCTCCATTATTGGATAAACCTAAACTGCCTTAGGGCAGCACTGTTAATAGGCTGTTAATAAAGATCATCAAGAATAAGTCAATTCACCTAACTTATAAAAACATAATTGAAATTAAATTCTCATTTAATGGAATAAATTGTTTATTCTCATTTAATGGAATAAATAGATTAAACCATTAACAAAAACAATGATTCAGGAGAAAGAAGGAAATTTTATTACGTTCATTTTGGCCTTTCCAGAGTTCATTCAACAATCATGTGCACAGTATAACACTGACACTCTTTACATGGTAGATTCTGTAGCTTGTTACGATATCTCATTCCTCAAGTACCCACATATTTTATATAATAATAAGAACAAGAAAGACAACAGCAACAACAATATGAAGTAGAACAGATCTCATTTTTAAAATGTCAGCTTTGTCATTCTAATTTCAATTATTCTCTAACTTGACCCCAGGCTCCACTCTCAGGACTCCAGGGCTCACCTTCACTAGTATTCCAATGGAATCACCATGCAAAATAGAAAACAGGGCATGGAAAAAGAATACAAATTACAGAACTGTGGATATAACCTAGTTCTACCATTCATTCTGCAGTTGAAGAAATCTCAAGTCCATTGAGTTAATTAAGCATTTCCTAGCCCATATTACAGGGTGTCAACAGCAAATACAAAGTACTATTCTTGTGCAGGTATTAAAGAAATGTGATGCAAACCATACTAATTTGCATCTATGTGAGTATAAAATTACCAGTCCTAGCTTATTTCCTGAGACATGTAAAAAAAGAGTGAAAAAAATGTTAGGGGATATTTGGCAATAATTTGTACAATCCGATATTTCTTCCTCTTTCTTTATTAGTAAATTCATGAAGTTTGCCTACAAAGAATGCCTCATTAGTTATTCTAGTTTTTTTTTTTTAAGTATTGTGAATGCTTTGAGCCATTATACTGATATTAAACAGACCTATTTGGCACAATGCATATGGGTTAAAATGTCATTTGAGCTATAAAGTTAATCATAAACCAATTGTATTTCTGAATACAAATTAAAAAATGCAAATTAGTAACTGCTCAAATCACAAAACAAGACACAATTACTAACACAAAGAATATATCATCCCAACTCTTTTAGCTGCTGGGTTGTGGAAGGCTTGAGGCCTGAACGGGGAGCCCCGGAGGCAGGAGCACTTTGGGGAGCACTCAGCAAAGAGGATCTTTTCTGAGTGATAGGGAAGTCTGCCAATATTTTAACACTATGGCTCACTTGCAGATGAAGCCATCAGCTCTGCCTGAATACCAATGATCATTTGAAACTCAGCGAAATGTCAACACACATTGATACATCTATTTGCAGGTCCTTAATACTGTCAAAATGAATGTCAGGTGAAAAGGAAGATCTATTTTAGAAAAAAAAATTATATTTTCTATCTGAGTTGTTGAAAAATGTGGTTCATACATTTTTTTTTTTGCTTTGCAATGCTAAAAAATTTGTAAAAATTATTCACCTGATTTCTATAATGCTCTAAATCAATGATGATAATGCTTAGCAATAGACATTACTCAAAATAGGTATGTTGCTAACTCAATCTGGTACTTAAACAAATGTATTTCTTCTTATTGGAAAGTGTTTAAGAAATTGTGCTTTCTGCAGAAGAACTGAATACAAACAATAGAGTGTTAAAGACCATTTTGAAACTGTTAGGGAAATTCAAATCAAAATCATTTTCATACTGAATTCTCATTCAATTAAATGCTATTTCATTTTTTTCAGAATATCACTGATAATTGCAGTTGTACCAAGTTGTAGAATATATATTATATTAGGACACACCTAAGAGATGTGTCAAAATAATCATTGCATAAAAATGCTCTTCTAGCCCAGGCAGCTACAGTCAACAGGAAAACACCTCCTTGCAGGTAACTTGAAGAAATCCCAACACAATCTACATCAGAGCTCTCTCTACTTTGTTCCCAGGAAGATTCCTGCAAAACCCAGAACAGCAAGAGACACCCACGTTATTTCCAATGTACTTGCAGCCTGAACACTATTCTTTGAGGAACAAAATATACAGTTAAGGTTGCCTATTAACAATACTTATTTTATTTCTTTTAACACAAAAACTGCTGATTTGCTTTAACATAACTAACCTGGATTCCTTTTCCTTTCACAGTCCTGATTAACGAATACATTAAGTAAATATTTGTTTTAAAACCTCATCTCCCCCATTTTAACTGGAGCTTATAAATCTATAATATTTAAGATCTAGCACATTCATTTCAAATTGAACTTTAAAAATGTGCTTAATAGTGAATAAAAAAGTATTTGCAAAGTCCCCTTGGGAGAATGGTGAGAAAGGGGGAAAATTCAACTTCCCCAAGTGGAGAATTCCTCATATTCTCACAAGCAATGGGGACAACCAAAGCAATAGGGTGAGCCCCCAATCTTGAGGTTTGTTCATATGAAACTTAACCCTGCCAAGGATAGGTTAAGCCTACTTAAAATTAGGCCTAAGAGTCACCCCCAGAGAACCTCTTTTGTTTTTCAGATGTGGCCTCTTTCTCTCAGCCAACATGACAAGCAAACTCACTGCCCTGCCCCTCTCTGTGGGACATGACTCCCAGGGGTGTGGACCTTCCTGGCAATATGGGACAGAAATCCTAGAATGAGCTGGGACCCAGCATCAAGGGATTGAGAAAATCCTTTTAACCAAAAGGGGGAAGAGTGAAATGAAACAAAATAAAGTGTCAATGGCTGAGAGATTCCAAACAGAGTTGAGAGGTTATCTTGGAGGTTATTCTTATGCATTAAATAGATATCACCTTTTTAGTTAAGGTATAATGGAGCGGCTGGAGGGAACTGCCTGAAAATGTAGAGCTGTGTTCCAGTAGCCATGTTTCTGGAAGATGACTGTATAATGATATAACTTTCGCTATGTGACTGTGTGATTGTGAAAACCTTGTGTCTGATGCTCCTTTTATCTACCTTATCAACAGATGAGTAAAATATATGGATTAAGAAGAAATAATAAGGGGAATATCTGCTAAAATAAATTTAGCAGATTGAAATGCTAGTGATCAATGAAAGGGAGGGGTAAGCGGTATGTATGTATGAATTTTTTTGTTTTATTTTTATTTCTTTTTCTGAATTGATGCAAATGTTTTAAGAAATGGCCATGATGATGAATAAACAACTATGTGATGATATTGTGCATTACTGATATATATGTAGAATGGAATGATCATATGGTAAGAATGTTTGTGTTTATGTTTAAAAAAATTTTTTAATTAATTAATTAATTTTAAAAAATGTGTTTAAGATCCATTACATACTTAAAGTTCATGAGTATTTAAAGGATACTCTTATCTTTAAACATCACACTGAATTCTGAAAAACTGTTTTACCAAAGGTTTTAGGTACTGTCTTTCTAAATTATTCTGACTTGATAGTGTCCACAAATGACCACAGGCTATCAGAAGCATATTTGAAAAGAGACCATTCACTTCTAACAATATATTTGAAATGTCATTGTGGTTAACGTATCTGGGTTTTTCATAATTCTACTGCTGAACCTTCCTCATTGCAGATTTCCATAGTGTCATTTTGGAAATTGGGCGAAGGAAAGTTAATATTTGTTTATGTTAGCTCAACAAAGAACTGATGCAAAACTTTTATTCTCCTCAACTTCCCAAAGAGGCTATTTGTTGATTATGTCACTAACCAAAGGAGATACAGGCAACTCTTCATTAGGCATATCAGAGGGTATGAATTTCTTATGAGGTAAGCCACCTGAGAGGCAAGTCAGGACACATATGTCACAAGTGCTAAAGGTAAACTCTTAATGACATGGCTGCAATCAACATTCTGAAAAGAGTTTCACTTCATTTCAGGCAATGGGGCCACTCAAATCAGCCAACAGTAAAATCCCTAAGATTTAAAACTGTTTACTCTCTGAGAAAATAAAAATTACAAAGGCCTACTATTGTATGGTCAAAGCACTGCCTCAAAACTCAAATTATTATAAAGTTGTGTTGATATACCCTGCAAATCAATTACTGATCTTGTTTATCTTTAACATTTTGAGCTCTTTTCCTAAAACTGCACACAATGACAAATTGAAATGCTGTGCCTTAGAACATCAAAAGTCCTGGATTGCATTTCTCATTACATGAACACCAGTGTTTTTAGAATACCCAACTCTTTTTTTATGCCTGCCTATACACGGCCCCAAATGCCACTGAATCCTGACAGTCACTTCCTTCTCCCAATGCCACCTGCTCCTCGAACACCCACCCACGAGCTGCTAAAAATCCTCCTGTCACCTCAGCGCCAAGCCAACATAGAATGCTGTCTTCCTCCTCCCAAACCTTCAAACTGCCTTTGGATTAAGGAAAATAAATATCCATAACTCAGATCAAAAAGGGGCTTATGAACGAAAAGGTTCCAGGAAGAAGAGCTGGCAAAAATTTCATCAATCTTAATATGCCACTTTGTACAAATCACAACTGTTGCTTCTGGTCTGAATGTGATACTTATTCAGATAAGCTGAACTGCTAAAAAGTTCAGGCTAAGAAGTATTTAATTGATCTGAAGCAGACATGAAGGCTATCAATAAAAATCCCCATAACGACCACTTCCATTTCTAGATTGAGAAAAACTCTACACATGAGTGCAAATTAAACAGTTCTTTAGATAGGCTATGGCTTAAATTTAAAAGACATAATGCTTTTGGACAAATTCCTCAACCTCACACGTATCAGTTGCTGCTCCACTCTTTAACAACTAATTACATCCTACAGGTTGTGCGCTGTCCTCAGCACAGTGGAGACACAGTGTTGAAGACGTGGCCTCTGCTAACACGGAGGATTTAGTTTGCTCTGATGCCCAGTCTCATCAGATGATAACATTTTACTAGATTTTACAGGATTTCTTTCAGTGCCAGACTTAAAGAATTGAAGCTGGAACTAAACCTGGTTACTTTGTAGGCTCTTGTTCGAGTAGCAGATGGAGGCCTCAAGATCAGGAGCCATATTTATTCATCTTCACATCTCCAATATCTTGCATAGTCCTTAGTCCTTAATGCATGCAAGATCACTGAAGGAATGCATGCATGGATAAGTTCAGGAATGCACGAATGAACATACAAACAGATCTGTGAACAAAAGAATGAGCAGGATTTTCCATAGCAGACAATGTTCGACAGTACTGAGCAGCAAGAAACTGCTGCCTTTCTAATTCTTCCATTTGACTCCTCTTCTTCAAGAGCTCTGGAAAAATTAAGGGACTCCTTACTTAAATTCCAGCTTTTAAACTGACAATAAGCAATAGGTCGTCCTAAATGTTAACCTTGGGCTTCACTGTTGAAATGTCTTCTAATCCTCTGGTAATCAATTCTGGATCTCATATTAAACTGGAATACACCCTCACTCACTCTCTGCCATAGGTATGCTGAGACCAATATGAAGGAAATTGATCTGGTACATGTTACCACATACTGTTAGCAGAATTTTTGTGATATTGCGTATTTCAGGAACACATATCCAAGCTGTTCTGTGCCTTTCAGGGTACTATAATGGATGTGAATTCCCAAGAGGAAAATACAACAACTATCTATTTGTTAGTTAAATTTAAAGGCGATGAAGTCTTCCATTATTAAAAAATAGATACAATTCATTCTGGTATTTTCTATATGATATTACTGAGAAAAATAAAGTCAGTTTCCTCTATGGCTCTTGGGAAATTTTAAGACACTGTAGCAACTAAATTTGGAAATTTATCCCAAATTTTTCTGGTTATAAAGCTCTAATTGGAATTCACAGAAATGAAGCAGGAAGCTGCTCTTTTCTCTTCTTCCCATGAGTAAAGAATTGTGTCTCTTGGGAAGTCACTGAAAGAACCTAAATACTTAAAATGGGAAATCACTGAAGGAACCTGGATGCCTAAAATGACTGATACTCTATGCATCTCTAAGGGGATTGCATAATCTCACAAATTCAATACTAATTTCCTGCTGTGGACATGGTTTTCTAATTCATCTTTTAAAGATGAAAGGAAACTTTGTGCAGAATCTCAGCTGTAGTATTACTGATGCAATAGAAAAGGAACTTGGACATGAGTTTTGGTTGGTTAAAAATCTTTCAAGAATCTTTAAAGACTTTTAAAAATCATTAAAGAAATACCTTTTAAACGCTGACTATCATGCCCTTGAATCTGCCATAAAATCACAAAAATCTATACCTAAATTACAACTACTTATCACATTTTTAACCACATTTTCTAAAACATAATTTGGGAGATTATGAACTGTCACCATTTGTACTACTCCCAGGAAAAACAATGATAAGAACGTAATAATAGGTAATCTTTAATAAACCCTGCCAGGTATTGTTATAAATTCTTTACAAAGATTATCTCATGTAATTCTTACCACAGCCTTTAACGTGGCAACCAAGATCATAATCCCCTTTTATAGATAAAGACATGAAGGCACAGGAAGGTTAAGTGGCCAAAGTATCACAGCCAATTGGTGATGAGGTGAGCATTTAGACTAAGTAGTGTGGCTTTTGGCTCTTAGCTACTGGCAATGGATGACTGGTTGAAGACAGTGACCAATTAGTGTTATTGTAAGTTATTAGTTATGCTCAATAATGATCAAGCCGATGCATTTTTAAAGTTCTTGTTTACAATGAATTTCCTCCATTTAATTACTTAACAATTATGCATCTTAATTGCCTTGTAGAGGAGAAGCACACGTTCTCGTATTTACACATCTGTATAGCAAAGGATTGGGAGCTAAAAGACTTGGAATTGAGTCTCACCTTATTAACTTCTTAACAAGTCACTTAACACTAAACGCTATGTCTAAGTTCCTTGACTGCAACAAAAATCACTTAAACTAAGTGATCTTTAAGATTCTTTGCAGCTCCAAATCTCTAGAATTTTATAGTATCTTGATGTTTGTTTTACATCCATGACAATGGTTCAGGTAGCGAAGAAGCAGTTTCATGATTTACAGAGAGACTTCACTATAAACACTCCTAGGGAGTGTTTATAAACCTGAGTAGTAAGCAGAAACCTGTTCAAGGGAAAGGAATCTTTGAGAGCCATCAAAAATATTTCCACAGTCACATAGTCTGGGAAAAAATGATTAAGTTTTTCAAGTCTTTTACTATGAAAATGTCTTTTACTTGTGACCCATCTCTGCAAAGGGGAAATTCAGTCTCTATTAATGATAAATAAGGTTGCGAGATTTAGCAAATAAATATACAGAATGTCCAGTTAACTTTTAACTTCAGACAAGCAACAAACAATATTCTAGTATGTATTACTGGGAGAACATGAGTTTCTAGTATAAGTCTGTCTCATAATAAAATTTTTAGGGACATACTGAAATTTTCACACTTGCAAAAACATTATTCATTGTTTATCTGAATTATAACTGGGAATCCTATATTTTTTATCTGGCAACCCTGCTGGTAAATGAATCATTTATTTCAAGTGAAAACAAAACCGAAAGAAAATAATTAGAACTTGTGAACCACTGAGCATGCATCTGAGAAGTACTAACCTAAGGTATCATTGTATTTTCCTCATACCTCAGACATATGAGGCTACCCAACACTAAATATCATTTTTGTAGAGGAAGACTAAATTGGATTCAAACATGTTGTGGTCAGTAAAATCTTCACGAAAAAAACTTTTTTATAAGTCAGTCCTCACAGAGTTGCTGTTCTGTAATGCCCTGATGGGTTTTCTTCAGTGATTACTACAGCAGTAGTAAGGAAGTGTCCATGTAAAACAAAAGAAGGAGGATTTGGCCATCTTGGAGTTGCTCTTAAAGCACACCCATGTAATCAGTTATTGAAAAGAGTTTGCTTACATGGTAAAATCCAAAGTATAATCATGAATAATAGTGTGGAATCTAGTCCACATAATTGGGTAATTAACACAAACACATTATATGTCCAAGGTAGGGCAAGCAACAGGTAGAAGCTTATTTGGTGAAAGTTTCCATGCGAAGACCCACACTGCCCACTGAGGCCAAAATGGGCTACACACCTTGTCAGGAGGACTTAATGTAAAGTAAACAGGAAGCAGTAATCAAAAAGCTGTGGCTGGATTGCGGATGGAAACATAAGAAGATGACTCCTGGGATAAGCTACAGCCAGTTATTAAGAAACAGGGGTATTAGGCAAGCCATGTTCTTTTCCTTCTTCTCTGCATGAAAAATGTCCACTTATCTTCTAGGTCCCAAATCTGGCATTTCTTCCCTGGAAATCTTTCTTAACCATTTCTCACCTCATCTTCACAAATCCCTGCAGGTCTGATTAGCTGTTTCTTCTTTATGATGCCACAGTACTTTCTATATATTTTACAGTGCTTCCACATGGCTACTGTTTTATTATAGCAAGTTGGATGTTTACAGGTCTGTTTTTTCTAACAAGGCAAAGCCATTCTCAGAATAGGAACTTCACAAATATTTTCTAGACCCCTTCACATAAAAGGTGCTCTGTAGCTATTTTCTGAATAAATGAGTGATAATGCAAGTGGTCATGTGAGAGAGAGCACAGAAATATAAATCAGAGGCATGGATCACAGGATTTGGCTTCAAGATGCTTTATTCAGATACTACTTTTTCTTCTAGGCTCTGCCACTTCACATTATGAATTTATTTTACACATTTTATTTTAAAAATTTCTAAGTTTCTTAAGGAGTTGGGTGAAATCTGACTGAAATGGCAGTAAAGTATTTCTATTTACAGAGGTTTTTATACAAACATAACTGCTCTTAAATAAACCCTCATGAATAAATGTAAATCCACAATGTTCCAAGGGTATCCTGTCTTCTCTTTGCAGATACCATTTCCAGCTAAAGTGAAAGAGCCTGGTGCTCTGAAAAAAGCCAGATTCCAAACACACACATATATATATCATCTGAGCTCTAGGAAGCTAAAGTTTATTTGAGAAGACTGGACATTCACACATGAAACAACTGAGAAAATCATGAGTAAATCACAAAATACCTCTAACCGTCAGTTCTATGCTTTCCTTTTAGTCCTCCCATATAATCCACTCTATCTGTTTAATTCAGGGGGATCTTGTGTCTATAAGCACACAGAAATAGCCTCTCTCATATACACATTTCTATGCACACATAACTCCACGCAGACACACACCCCTACATACACCCGTACCTCCCTCTGTATCTCTCCTCTTCCCACACCTGCTTTCTCCCTTTCTCTCCAAATGCATATATACATGCACGTGTGTAATAATGCCTTCTTTTACCTTTCTCCCCCTCTCTTTCTCATTTAATTATACAGCTTTGCTTATGTTGTTTTCTATACCTTGGATTCCTTCCCACTTCTCCCCACTTCTTCCCCAATACATGAGCATCACAGGTTTCAAATACAACCCTTTACAAGATTTCCTTGAATATATTCCTCATTGTCTACCATTAAAGCCAATAATTTGGACTATATTATCAACCATTTGCTTATATATTTAAATAATTTTACACATGCTTATGTGTTCTTTCCATCTCTCCCGTTAAAGCTTCAATGGCAAAGGGCTTCCCTTCTACTCTGCTTCTATTGTTGTGTACCTAGCAAATGTTAAGTAAGTAAGCATCTGCATGAGAAATAAATGACTGAACTGACATAGACTTTAGACTCAAAAAATTTCAAGATTTCAGCACAAATATTTCATCTTGACATTCCAAGTGGGTCTCACCTCTGCTTTGCAATAACCACCACATAGCTCAGAAGCTGGACCATAATACTTTATATTTGTTTGTTTTTATTGCTTCCTGAGTGTTTACCCAAATGAAGCTTTTCCCTGTCCAATTATTTCCCCGAGATTTTAGTTTACACCAATTCAAGAGACTCTGAATTCTATAATTACTTTTCCATTTTGAGGAACATTTCTATATTTTTAATCCCTGTGGCAAGAATAACACTTCCTTATTTAGCATCACTGGCAAATTGCACTTGTGTATAGATAAACTGCTATTCTAGGCCATAGATGAAGATATTTTGTTGGGAGAAAGAGTTGTGGAGTACAGAAAATGGTAGACGCTCCGAGAGAACTATTATTTAATCATTTCTATTCTGCCCAATATATATAGAAAGTGATGGAAGTAAAATTTCCACAGTTTCACCACACAGAAAAATCAGAGGTGAGATCTCTCCTTTTAGCAGTTCTTTTAATGTAGCTCAAGCTGTCATTGGTAGTCTGTTCTTACTGCTATTTATAGCCATCTATGCAATGCTTGGTCACATGGGAATGATCTCAGATAACCTAAAGGTTTACAAAGGAGAGTTCCATAATCACAAGATCAAACGTTGCCAAAATTGTCATGCCACGCGTTGCATTTACTTTACTTATTTGTTTTTATTCCAACAAGAAGATCTCAGCACCTTCACGAGAGGTCCGTTAGACAGGGACAGTAGATGCATAACCAAAGTTAAAATTCCATAGAAAGCATATTTCAAATGTTTCTGGGTCTTTACTTTGTATATAAGGAGAATGTGAACTAAATCTCCTTTTTTTGATATGATCTATTTTGGTGAAAATAAGAATGGAAATAGAGGTTAGCAGTTAGCAGTTGAAAGTAACACCTCTAAATTTTGCTTTTCTAGCTATATGATGCAACTGTGTCTAAAAAAATTATATGGCTTTTAGATTCAAAGATATCTTCACATCATTTAATGTTAAGAAAAATAAGTAAACCATATTAAGAATTCTATTTAAAAATTCAATCGTTACATTATTATAATTACTCAAAAGTAACTGAATACTGAGTCTGTTAAAATTCATAATATTTTTCCATTATGGAAACAATGACCAACTATCTGGAAAATTATAGCAAAATGTAGAAAACTGTTACTGCTATTATAAATATTTATATGACAGATATGGCCTGCACTTCTTCCATTATTTTTTAATATCATTCATTTCAAACACCATTATGCTATATTAACAGTACAACAGTTTTGAGAAAAGCTAAAAGGTCCCAGGTACTTTCTCCTGAAATTGTAAGCAAACTATCTATAGTACATAACGGAGAGTAAAATCTTTCTGAATCAAGTAAAGGGAACTTAGCAATCTATAATCTTGCTACTCAAAGGGTGATCCAAAACCAGCAGCATCACATCACCTGGAGCCTACCAGATATGCAGAATCTCTGGCACCATGGCAAGCTATCGAATGAAAATCTGCATTTTTAAAAAAGCCCTAGGTGATTTGTATGTACATTAAAGTCTGAAAAGCACTGGGTCACCATATCTTTAAATTAAAAAGCATACATACCCAAGACTTGGTCTGGCCCTGAAAAAACATCTGACATTGATAGATTTTTCTGTAGCTCTCTAGTCATCGTAAGTCTGTAACTTCATATGTCCCCTGAGGGCCAAATCTGCATTATCTAGATACTTCTCTACAGGCAGTCTTTGCTTCTAAAAAGCTTTCCAGCCCCAGGTCCCATTCACTCAGATTTTCTCTTTTTGTGTGACTATGAAAGTCACTGTATCTGCCTCCTCTACCTAAGTACGATATCACTCAACAGATATAACTAGGGGTAACATACTAATTACATCTGCTAAACTGCTTAAAATCTTAATTGAATAATGTGTAGAGAAATTCACTGGAATGATTTCAATGCTGGGAACTAGAGTTTGGGGGCAGATGGGAAAGATAGATGTTTGATATCCCTCCCCCTTCCTCTTCACCCCTTTAAAGATCTTGGTCTTATTTTGCAGAGGAGCTGCTATTTATAACTTAATGTGAAAATTACATAGAGAACTATTTATCGAACACTTAAAATTACAAAGTGCTCCCATTTTTCTCCTGTATTTGACCAAAATAGTAAAGTATTCAATTGTTTGATTGAGACTGTCATGTGCAGAATGCAGAAGCAGAAATGGAAGGATCAAGTCACCATTAATAAATAAGAACAGAAAAAAGCTACTTTTCATTAACATTTCAAAGAGTTTGCCTGAGACTTTTACCTCAGACACAAGAAGGAAAAAAATCTAACTCCATTCTTCACTTTTTTCAACACTATTGTGACACATTTCTGACCTTAAGCAAAGCCAATTTTACAATTAGTTCTGCAGAGTCCAACAGAAGGATCGTCACATAGGAAGCGAACAATACATAACTGTTTATTAAATCTACATATTTACATAGACTCTTCTTTCAGAATCAATTATCTGGTAAAAGTCAAATATATTTGGTTAAAGAAATATGAATACTTTTAAACACTAAAATATTTTAAGAAGCATCCTATTTCAATATGTGCAAATTTCACTCAAAACAGAAATATATCCATGCTTCATTTATCATTAGGGGGAAGATTTCACCAAAAGATATACTGACTCATCACCAGTGTGATAATGCAGAGGCTGAGAAAGGAAGCACTTCATTTCCCATCATGTTGAAAATGATATTGCTTTAGGACAAGATTGTCAAGTGTTACTTAGGTTCCATGGTTAGTTTATCTAGCTGATTGTAGATTCCCAAATTATATATGAAATTCCAAATCACAAAACCTATTTTCAACTTTCTAAGTAGGTATAGCTATTAACATTTTAAAAATTCAAAGAAATATCTGCATAGTAAAGCTATAGCAACCAAATAGTCATTTAGACTTTTTAGGCCAATATATTTACTGGTTGATAAGCATGTCTAATTGTTTACTTCTTATTAAATGTCCTTTTAGAAACATTACAGCAGATATTTTATGGCCAAGAGATTAAGAATTATTTTTGGGCTATGAGTTTCTGCTGATTAAACTGATACCCGATGAGTAGATAAGGCCAATTATTGGGGGCTATTTAATTAGGCAAAAAATTAAAAAAATATTGTACTCAACACATCCAGTCAGAACCCAGAATCTGTTTCCCTCCATTTTATAACAATTTGATATCCTATGCCACCTGGTGTCTGCTTTTTTGGCTTTTGTGTTTTTTTGTATGCTGTATGGAGGGGATCACATTTCATTCTTTTCCATGTGACTATCCTCTTATTGCACACCATTTGTTGAATCTTTGTTTGGTGTTTCATTTGTTTGTTTGCTTGTTTGTATGTTTGGGAAGTGCATGGGCTGGGAATCGAACCCAGGTCTTCTGCATGACAGATAAGAATTCTACCACTGAACTACCCTTGAACCCCTAAACTACCTTTGCACCGCCCCCTGATGAGTATCTGTTTGATTTAAACTTTCCTTTCATCCGTAGTTACCTTGACAATTAATTTTGTATATTTTTCTTCCTGAGCAAAGACAAAAACAGATAGAAATAGAAACTGATGTACAGCAATAAAAAAAAAACAAACTGATACACAGCAAGAGATAAAAATCATGACCATTAATATTGATGCTACCTTAAACATCCATGAAATAAGTATATCAAATCTAAACTTCAAAATAAATCTAATAACCCTTGAGTTTCTAATAACTTCTCTACTCCATTGAAAAATCCACAGCAATTGTAATGTTATTATTGAATTAGTTAGGGCACAGGATACAGTCCCACATGGTTGTTTCATGACAGAAACTATCTTCCAAAGAGGCTGAAACCAAGGAAAATGCTTGCAAATTTTATAATGGAGAGTCCAGTATAACTTCCTTAGAGAAGAATGATCCCTTTTCACTTATTTCCAAGTATTCAGTAGGGAGATAGAATTGTATTCCATGAAAGAAAAAAAAAGGATACTGATATTAGACTCTTGTCAGGAAGTAATACAATTTCTTTCATTTGTTATTATTCATATTCTCTAAGGACAATCTCAAGAACTCTTTGTTACATGTATCATATTGGTCTTTAATAATTTTGGCAGTAGAAATGTGGTCAAATTGATCATTTTATGTAGCTTAGCCTTGTGGTTGCCTATTAACGTTAGCAGGAATTCTCTGCCCCGCCACAGGGCCGCCTGACCTATTGGGCAATGCAAGTCTTCCATGGTAAAGACCCGTAAGACCTCCAGGTCTATGCTTTGGGTTTATCCATTTCTAACATGATGCATCTGTGGTTGGATAGTCAGTAAGGATGTCAGATTTGTCTTAGAATGAATGAATAGAAAATTAAGTTACCTTTCACAGTAAAAATTCCGCCCGTCAAAAACTGTTGGCCAAAGTTAATACACTAATACATTTTAAATTGCTTATCATTATGCATGCAGTTAAAATGCATTACTATATTCATTTTCATTTATTCATTCAGTGTAGAGCTAAAACTGCAGAAAGAGGGTGGGGATTATTTTTCCATTTCATTTTCTATATATTCCAAATTTTCTAACCCAAATATAATTGGCTTTAATCAGAAAAACAGAAGGTTTAGGAGTGTCAAAGATGATTTTGAAATGACTTCTGCCCTCAAGGGTCTTAAAGATCTTTTGAAGAGATCAGATATGAACAGATAAAATGGTAGTACAAGTTGGGAGGCAAAAAGTTCCATTTTATAGTAAAACAAACGTACCATATAGTTTTCTGGAGTGTGTGTGTGTGTGTGTGCTGTGGTTGTGGGTGGGAATGATTTTTCCATTTGTTGCTTAGACAATGGTTTATGTAGAAGTTATTTAAGCTGCATCTTGAAGAAAAAAAATGGTGGAAAAATTGGGCAAATTTATCTGCCAAAAAAAATACCCATATACTCCTCTATATACAATTTTATATAATTCTTTTGTTTTTAAGAATTTCTAAACCCATATGGGTCCCCAAAGAGGTAGACTCTTTCCTGGTTTAAAAGAGTAATAGGAAGTAAAGGGAGAAAGTATGTTAGGGACAGAACATCACAGAACTCACAATGTTGTATTCAGTTGGCAATGGACAACCATAAAGGTTTTGCAGAAGAAAAGACTCACATATAATAGACTACAGGTCACTCAATTAGTATGTGGTAAATTTGGGATGAAAACCAGATTTGTTAGATTTCTACATTGATGCTCTTTCAAAGACAATGCACTACATCTATTTGCTGAGTAAATGGGAAAATGCTGATGTTACTCACGAAAAAATGCAGTAGTTAGCCTAAAAGATGGCCCCCCATCATTATCCATACCTCTAGTATTCAGCACTTTATGGTCCTTTCCACATTGAATAGGGGCTGGCCTGCGTGACCAGTGAAATATGAAGGAGGACAGTGTGGGACTTCCACATTTAGGTCATACAGGCATCATAGCCACCACCTTGATTTTCCACATTGCTTGTTCTTAGGAAAGCCAACTTTCACCTTGTGAGGTCTCTCTAGCAGCTGCAAGAAAGACTCATCCATAGAGGAACCAACTCTGCAGCACCAACTTGCAGTGGAATGAATGAGTTACTTTGGAAGTGCATCTTTCAGCTCTAGTCAAGCCTTTAGTTGAATGAAGGGCCAGCTGACATATGATGGCAACATCATGAGAGAACCCCAAATCAGAACCACTCACATCCTGTTCTTAAATTCCTGACCACAGAATCCATTAGGGCTAACACACGATTTCAGTTGTTTCAAATTACTAAGATTTGGGGTAATTTATATGCAGCAATATATAATTAATATAAAATGGTCCTACCATCAACTCAACTGGGAGTTCTACTAGACAAAACATTATTTTAGAAAATGAGGGTAACCATGTTTCCATGTGCAATATTGATAGATGTTCCAGAAGAGGCAGATAAAAGCTGTGTGATTACAAAAGTGGTATTTTAGTTAGACAGGCATCTATACATATAGAAAAAAATTGTCAGCAACTATCAGCTTCATTTTAGAGAAGCAGCGGAGACCTGACATAGAAGTCAATTCATCTGTTTTTGAATTTCAGCTCTGCCACGTACTTTGGGTAAGTCACTTCTCTTCTTCACAGTGAAGATAAGTGAAAATCCTGCCCTATTTAGTACCTTAGGGAGTCCCTGGGGGGAGCTGAATTCACAGGTGAAATGTACAGAAAATCCTAAAACAATATAAGGAGCAAGTAGTGAAAGGAACACATTTTAAATCCAAATCCATTTCAAATTCCACTGCTTATTTTTAAGGAGACACTGGACAAGTTACTCTTTCTGAATTTCAGTAAATACAGAATTATTGTGAGACTTAAATAAGACAATTTGGGACAATTCCAACTCCTTGGCTTAGAGCAGCCTTTAAAAGTATCTTATTTGACGCTAAATTGTTTTAGTTCTATTCAGTTGGAAGCTGATGTTCCACTCAGGTGGAGATAAATCTGAGACCTTTGAAAAGTGAGCAGACTTAATGAAATCATTCCCAACTGTAGATATTGACAAAGATATTAGCTAAACTCATGAAGTCAAATATTAATAAGAAATGCATGTCATCTGGGTATTTACACCAGGCATTTTGCATTCATGATTTCACTTAATCCTCAGAATATCCCTATGAGGTCAGAACTGGAATCCCTGTTTCACAAATGAGGAAACCAAGACTGAAAGATTATGTGAAAGCTGGAACAAAAACTCAAGTCAACTGCACTTGAAGTAGAATGCAACTTACTAGAGGAAACTTCCAGAATAAGAGTAACAGAGAATTTATAAAGAAATCACAGGAATCAGAAGAAGATAGATACTCATTACAGTAAGGAACAAAGAAGGTAATGGAAGAAAGGAAAGGAAGAAAAAGAAAAGAATTAGAGAGTCAGAGGCTAAAAAAGAGGTTTAGCAAGAGAACCATTTGAGAGGGAATCTCAGGAAATTATTTTCAAAACATTATCTATACAATTTTTTAAAGTTAATGAATACATAAAAAGCATGTTTTATAGCCTGAATTTTGTGGTAAGTACTTACTGAGGCCCTAAAGATGTATTACTGGACAAGTAGCTTAGCTTCCCTCAGAAACTGTCTTCTTTCTCATCTGTAAATGGGAAACGATATTTAAAGGACTTAACCTTTAACGAGTAAGCTTACATAAAGTGCTCAGTAGAGTGCCTGAAACACGTCCCAACATTTGTTAAATACTAGTTAGGAAGTATATGTTTAAATATATATGAAGTAAATTTATGTTGGTATACACACACGTATACATGATAGTTTAACACATGAACTGAACTCAGTTTCACTTTTTAATACAGACATGATATTTGCATAGCTACACAACAATTCTATCTTACTTAAAGCAATGGAATTATTCATTCACTAAGATACAAATAGCAGGGACATGAAAAAGCCTTATAAGGTGAAAAATTGGAAAGTTTTATCTATGTGTCTCATATTTCAAGTAACATAATAATCACTGGAACTTTTTCTCTTCTTTTCTGGTTTTCATTTTTTAACATTGACTAGAAAAGGGATTTCACTGAATAAGATCATATTGGCCTACATTTTTGTTATACATGTTATGACATGTTATACATGTTATAAATGTATATTTTTTAGAGCTAGTCTTAGCTACATCAAAATTAAAAACACACACACACACACACAACTACAAAATGCTGTGATCATTTAAATTATTGACCTCATACAGGATTAATAAAAGTTTTAAACATATCAACTTTGATCATATTAGGGTACCTACTGTATTACTTATTTATAACACGTAAGAATGACACTCTTCTGTATCATAAATAAGACTTTAAATTATGTTAGCTATAATATGCTAGGTTTATATACCAAGCATTTTATGACATTTCAATTTCTTTTTTAGGATGTGAAAGAGTCTTTTTAAATGATCCGGATGACTTAAAGCACACTGAAGAGTTCCTAAGATAAAATTATACTATTGTTTTAATTTCTTTATTGAATTTCTCTATAGAAAGTAAAATGATTCAAAATCACTCCAGACTCAGTTTGGTGCCTTTAAAAATTAGCCTGCAATTCTCAACTGTTTCCATAGATGGAGAACTCAAGCATGGATAAGCAGCCGAAAATATATGTGAATGAAGGAACTAAATTCTAAACATTTACATGTATCTGCACGCATATGCACAGTGATGTGTTTAACACCACTTATAAGTCTTCTCTCAGTATTTCCTATTAGATTTAGAATACACTGTTAAAAAGAAAACCTCTGTCTAGCCGGTCTCTTTTCACTCTCTTTTCTTCTTGATTTAGGGTTCATTGATTAGAGGCATTCCTCTTTCTCTGTGTCTAATCTGTTCCTGAAAATGTACTGGATAGTGAATTTTCAGTAGGAAAATTAAGCATTCCCAGTGCCTCCAAAAACCCCAACCAATTTCCCCAAATATGCCTAAAATAAAATACTTTTAAACATAAATTGCAACCCACCAAGAATTTCTGCCTTATATTCAGCATTTAGGACACTACTTGCCTAACTATTTACTGCTTAGTGAACACAGTAGGTATTCTGCCTGTAGTTCACAACACTACAGTTAATCAGCAAATATCAAGCGTTCCTTCTATACTGTAAAAATGTGTACTCTAATGACACAGACAGCAAAATCATACAGTAGAATATGTTAGAAAAACTGATCACCTACTTATCTCACATACTTTTCCATGTTCATATGAGACATTTACATCTAACGCTTTGGGAAAGCTAGAAACAATAGCACCCTACTAGTCTGAACAAGGTAAACATGGAATTACTCGCCTACTGGGAGAACAGCTAAGAGAAACCTGCAGCACACTCTGTATCCACCCACACCTACTTAATTTAAACATTCTGTTTTCAATGCCTGCAAATTTGATGCAACGGGTTTTCAATTAGACAATTTTCTGTAAATATTTTTTGAAAATCAATATAGCTTAAAGTTAAAATGGCACAAGCTCTATTATGATTTTATTAATAACAGTTTCTTCTACTCCCACTCCTGGCTGGGTTGGGTTTGTTAGTTGTTCCCTAATATCCATTCTTTCCCTCTTTCTTAGTAAGGTACCCTCTAATTTTACCTGCGCATAGGACTACTTAGAATAAAGATTATATATCCCAACTCCCTTTGCACATAGGTATGGCCATGTAACCGCTTTCTGGTCATTGGGCTAGAGGCAGATTTGCTATATACAACCCTTGGGAATTGTTGTTAAAAGGTGAAGGTGGGAGCTGAGGTCTCCCCTTCCTCCCTCCTGCTGACGTGATGCAGACACAATAGCTGTACATCAGCAGCCACTTTGGACCACGAGTGCTCTTGGGAATGAAAGCTATACACATAGGAGTAATGGGATAGGAGAAGCCTGTGTCCCTGGAGCTACAAGGCACCATACCCTTCCTGGATTGATTGCTCCTGGATTGATTGGACCTGAGAGAGAAATAAACTTTGATCTTGTTTATTTTGGTATTTTGCTGTTGCTATTACTCTCAAGCAAATATAATCCCAGTGAACATTGTGTCCTTCCTTTGCGCTTCAGGACATCTGGATTTAAGCTTACCACAGAGCTTACTACATGCTATTGCAGTTATCTGTTTGTCTAAATAAGTCCCTCAAAGGCAGAGACTCTATCATATTCACTTTTACATCCTCCGAGTACATAGAAATAGAATACAGTCCATTATACACCATTTTGAATATATCACTTTCAAGTCCTATTCATCAAAACCCGTCAGCTTCAACACCACAAAGCCCCCATAACAGTATCCTGAAAAGTTTCTAATATATACAAATAAACAATATTCATATTTGAGTGTTTTAATTTCAAAAGAAGAAAATAGATTTCTTATGGTTATTCTTCAAAGGAAAAAAAAATACATGGTCTTGCATTTGAAGGCTCATTTGGTGGAGAATTAAGAGACAATTCTGATTCAAAGTGAGCCAGCTATTTATAACATAATATGGGGCAAGTTCATTAACCTTTATGCATCTATGGGCATGTTTTTACAAGTGTAGCCAAATTAGAGGAACTAAATCATCCACTCTATCATATTCACTACAGTTTTAATTAGCAAAAGCATCTGGAATAGCTTGGAATTAAAAGAAAAAAGTTTCAGCACTTAGTATCTCACCCACAGTAGGTGTGCAGTGGCAATACTCAGCAATGGCATATTGAAAGAATGGTTATTAATATAAAAGATTTTACTTTTAGAAGATGATGCTTTGTAAAGAAAAAGCTATTATGAGAATGATGCTGCTGTTGCTACTGCTGCTGACAATGAGTGCTTACTATTTACTGACTGTGTTTCCATGTCAGGAGCCCTTGTCAGAGCTCTGCACAAATCTACCTCATTTCATTTTGACAGCAACCACATCGTGTAGGCATTAGCATCAAGAGAGGAGGAAAATTAGGATTAACTTTTGAGGTTAAGTAACTTGCACAAGTTCATTCTGTTATCATAGTAATGATAACAGCCATTAAAAATTAAAACTTTTTAAGCACTTCATCGCTTCATGCTCTTCTAAGGGTTTTCCATCTAACAACACTACTAGATAGCATTATCATGCTCATTTTACAAATGAGGAAACATATATAGAATTCAAGTAACTTGCCCAATTATCTCCAGCCGATAAATTGCAGTGCTGGGATTACTAACACCATAGTAGCAGTTCAAAGCCCACACTCCTCACCACTGTGTTATGTTACCTCTCACGGTATGTACCTGTGTAAAGCTTTGTAACCAGTATTTAATATCTGTCTTGAAAGATCACTCTGCTATGCTGCTTACCCAAATTCTATGTACTTGAATCTCCCTGAAAGAGGAGACAGATGTGTCAGCCTGTGTAACTCAGAGGCCTGATATACATAGTTGTCAGGGTGAAAAAGATGCTGGGAGGTCTTAATAAGATGCCTTAAAATCACAGGTCTAGGGGCAGGGTTGGAGACCCCAAGAACATTTGGGGAAAGGGTCTTCTTTACATGTTCTGATGATGGGAGACTATAGACAAGGGAATTCACTTGAATTAGTCTGACTTGCCCCAGTGAAGCTTAAACTGGGGAACTAGTATGTTATTAGTATTTATACTTAAGTGGTTGTGACAGCCATGCGAAGGGGACTTCATAGGCCTCCAGTGCAGGCAGTATAATTGACCAAGAGTCCAGCTTTGTGCTCTGAAAGACCCATCACAACTTGTGCAAAGCCAAACCTCCCATGAACTGCTCCCAGCCAATTGTTGAGCAAGAGAGAAATACTAAAGTCCACTGGTTCCTAGGAGATACCTTCTCATTTACCACTGATGATGTTTTAAAGGCTCCCTGAGAGCCTTGGACACCTTCCTTAGGCTGTACAGCAGCCTAGGACTTTTCCACATAACTTCCCCTACCTCTTGCCTTCCATCCTTCACTACGATCCATATTTGCATCCCATAACTCTTCTAGCCTTTTCTGGCTCCCTCTCTATTTTTCTCTCATGCAGGCATTTCCCCAAATAAAATCCTTACCTTTATCCCATCATGGCATCAGCTTCTCAAAACCCTGGAATAACACAGTTCTGATGAGTTAGTTTTACTAAGAATCCTTTCAGAGAGGAATCAGGCTATGTTTCATGGTGCGAGAGGAATAACTGTCACTTCTGTGTACCTATGATTAGAAGAAGAGTGAAAGAAAGCTGGGATACTTCAGGACCTTTCACACTCACCGGCAAATGCACTCAGAACTCTGAAAACTGGTGCATCACCTCTAAAGAGAGAGAAGGACAGAAACCTTCAATGGGACTCACTCTTTGATCTCAGTGAGTACTGTTGGTAGATGTTCCAAAGAGGCAGTGAGACCTAAAAGAGCAATTTCTAGCAAATAGGCAGCAGATTCTAGAGTGTGGGGAGTCAAGAAAGTGTGGGAAGATTTTCCTGAAGATGGAGGAGGGAAAAGGAAAATGTTGGCCTGTTTACCCAACCTTTTTATCACTAGAAAGAAAATGTGGAACCAATGTCTTACTGTCATGCATTGATTGGTCTTGTTTACAAAGAATCCTACAGGCTTTATTGCCTTTATGAGTTGTAAATGTGGTCCTCTCCTTGGCCCAGTAAATAAATGGTAGTTGGAGACTTGTTTATCTGATGGAATATTAAGAGGTTAAATATCAATGAGATTTTTTCATTACTTATGGAGGGATCAGTAAATTGAGACAGACTCCTTGGAGTCCAGGCAGGCTTCTTACTTCCATTCTCTTTTTCAGTCTAAGTCATGCTCTTTAACTTGCTTTGCCAGCATTGTCTTTTGGGGTATCTAGAACTAGTCCACTAAATGAGGCAGTAATCCTTTATCACTGTTATTTCTCCTTGGGCTCATGGCAAGAGGACTCCAGAACTGCTGACTCTGGCAGCCAAATACAATGAAACATCACTGAAATGTCAAGTGCACTGTCAAACTGAGATGTAAAAGAGCAGGTGCGGACCTCTACATGGAGGACAAGAATGCAAGTGAGAGGGTCCTGGGCAAGTAGTAGAAGATGGTAAAGCCCTTGAGGCTCCTAGAAAGGGTTTGGAACATCAAGGCAGCTTCAGAGAGGCCAGAGTTGCTGGAACTCAGTGTGAAAGAGGAAGAGCGAGTCCAGAGCCAGGGTTTATAGGATGTTGTACATGCTATGCTAAGAAATTAAGGTATTTCCACCGCCCCCCACCGAAAGAAACCACTATAGGGTTTTATTGGTAAGAGTAAGAACTATCTGCAAAACATACTTGGAGACATGATTCCAAATAAATAAAACTCCTATCATTTTCAAGTAAGGAAACAGGCTCTCAGTGACTTGTCATAGAAATGATGGAACAGAATTTGAATCTCAGTTTTCTGTTTCAAAGGCTTAAACTTTTTAGGATTTTATTACATTTGTTCTCAAATCTACTTAATATCTGGTAAGTTCAGCACAGAGATAAACAGGATAGGGGAGAACAAACTCAAATAAGGCACACTACTTACCTCAAGGATCTTACAAGACAAATTCATGAACCTACCTAGTGCCACTGAACTACCCTTGAACCCCCCTAAATATTTTTAATAAATAAATGAAGGAAGGAATGAATCCCACTGCAGTGTACTATGAACATTCACTATGCTAATTTTTAATGCTCCCATATTTTAAATGTCAGCTTTCCATTTTGCACCTTTTTTTCCTTACATAAATATCATAATTCAGCTATCTTTCATATCCAAATGGAAATATGGGAAGACTCACATCTCAAGAGACTATATACCATCTCACAAGGCAAAGTGCAGTTTTAGCAAACCATTATAACAACAATTGTGTATCACTTAATCATAGAAACCAAAGATCTTAAATTTTTACCACTGCTCTAACCTGCAATAGATCTCAACTTTAATGCACTCCCATTAGAACGATTAAGTGCTAATAATTTAATCAAAACATTTGAAGATCAACATAGACACAGAGTTAAAAAGGGGTAATAAATATTAAAAGAAGATGCTAAGTTCCTCAGTACAGCAATCATGGTGAATACATTTTGTCTCTCCCCATGTCTACAGCAAAGGTCACCATGAGCTAAAGGGTATGCCAGTATATGGAAATTTCACAAAAGGAGTATTTTTAAGATTTATTGGACTTAACTCATTTGATAAAATGAAACGTTTTAGTTAAATCTATGAACACATTAGGAGTTCCTCAATAGAGTAAGAATAATCAGGAGTCCCATTGTACGACAACTGAGAGTCCCTTGTCATTGACATATACTCACCCAGGTGACTAGAATGCATGATTTATCTTACCCATAATAGGCTCTGAGAAGAATCTGGATTATTTTCTATATAATATCATCACTTACTTTGTGTTTACAAAAATGAACAACTAATACCTTTTCAAAATTTTGTGGATCATTTTCTTTCTTTAAACTACAGTTAAAATAACACCAGAGAGAGAAGCACTTCCAGAATGGGGAAAAAGAAACTTTAAGTATCCTATTCTCCATAAAAGCAAGGAGAATGCTAGATAAATTGTCAAAATCAACCTTCTTAAAACTTCGGAAATTAACCAAAAACAATCCAAAGAGCAATCATTCTAGAAAAAAAAAAGTCTGAGTATTGGCAAGAACAGTGAACTTTGTAGGATTAACTTATCTATTCCCATTTCCTTCTCTTCAACTCCACAGTAGCCTTGAAGACCAGATGCCCCAGAATCAAGGTAGCTGTGAAAAAACTAGAGCCCACTAGTCCCTAGACGGGACATACCTGGTCTGGAGCTCCCTAAAAAGTGCCAACCATATAGAAAGGTGACTACTTTACCTACTGGGCAAGTAGCTGATGGCAAAATCCCATCAACAGCCTTGTCTTTATTTGACCTGACATAGAGCCACTCAGTAAGGAAAGCTCTAACCCTAATGTATTTGTTGAAAACATTCCGAAACAACTGTTTTAACATCACAGCTCCCTAAGTGACAATAAGAGTTGGACAAACAAAAAGGTGGCCAAAATATTTAAAAGGAAAATATGAGGAAGGAGATGTCCATAGGGAACTTAAAAACTCTAACATATTTAGGGAATCATTTTTTTTTCAATCAGCTCGGCAATGACAGAGTCTCCAAAAATTTTGTACAAGAATGTTTGTATGTTAAGAATTACAATTTGTTTAGGGAATCCTAATGGCCATACACATGTGCAAGGCTGTGTGTGTGTATATCCAGGAAGGACCTGACAAACCCATAATGTCTCACTTCTAGCTAATACTGAAGCATAAAGTGAAGGCTAAAGCATACTTGTAAACTGCTGCCAGAGCACTGAAGACATGCCTCAACACACACACACAGCCCCTCAATAAAGGATGTGAGACTCACTGGTTCAAGGCATTTAATAATAATAATAATACATATATATATATATATATATATATATATTTTTTTTTTTTTTTTACATGGGCAGGCACTGGGAAACAAACCTGGGTCCTCTGGTTTGGCAGGCGAGCATTCTTGCCTGCTGAGCCACCATGGTCCATTTAATAATATCTTTAGTTGTCTATTAAATTATCCAAGTAAAAACTTTAGTGACCACATGCAAAAAGGAATACAGACTTTGCAGAAGCAATCCAGAGGAGTCATTATACAAACAGCAACAACACCAAACCTTTGTGATATCTGGGACTAAATGATTTCAGAGTTGCCACATTATATTATTTATTATACCTAATTTTAAAGTAAAAATCATGAGACACACACAAAGAAGCAGTGAAGTAGGGCTTTTTTACAAGAAAAAATCAGGCAAGAGAAATTCGCCCAGCTCAGACACTAGACTTACTAGACAAACACTTTAAATGAACTATTATAAATATGTTCAAAAAGCTAAAAAAAATTAAAGGAAACCATGTCTAAATAATTAAAGGAAAGTATGAGAATGATGTCTTACCAATATAGAATACTGATAAAGACATAGAGGACTAGATAAAACAACCAAATGGAAACTATGAAGTTGAAAAATACAAAAAGGAACTCAATAACAGATTTGAACTTACATAGAAAGAAACAGTGAACATATCAATAGATCAATTGAAATTACCTGGTATGAGCAAGAGAAAGTTAAAAAAAAAAAGATGAACAGAAATCTACAGACTTGTGGTAGAGAGTTGAAAGTACCAATATGCATAAAGTATGTTCCAGCATGAGAAGAGAGAAGAGGTAGAAAGAACATCTGAAAAAATAATGGCTGAAAACTTTCCAAATTGATGTAAAACATACATTTATAAGTCCAAAAAGCCCAACAAACTATAAGTAGGATTAACGCAACGTAATCCAAATTTAGACACATCATAGTCAATCTGTCAAAAGCCAAACTTAAAAAGAGACTCTTGAAAGCAGCAAGAGAAAGATGACATCTTATACGAGTGATTCTCAAGAAGATTAACAGCTGAGTTCTCATCAGAAACAATAAAGAAATTTTATATCCAGCAAAATTGTCCCCAAAATCAGAAGAGAAATTTAAACATTCCTAAATAAATGAAAATAAGATATTTTTGCTAGCAGACCTGCCCTACAGAAGACACTAAAGGGAATCACAGGTTAAATGACATAACTTGAAACAGTAACTTAATTCCATCCAAATAAATACATAATAAAGGTCACTACATGGGTAAATACAAAAGACAATATAAATGTATTTTAGCTTGTAACTCTTTTCTTCTCTCATCTGATTTAAAAGACAACTGCATACAGAAATAAATTGACTGATGGCTTTATGAAGATGCGATCTGCATGACAATAATAGCAAAAAGGAGGGAGGAAGGAACAAGGCTACAATGAAGCAAAGTTCTTGTACACTGTTGAAAATAGGTTTTATTAATCCAATGTAGATCGTTTTAAGTTAACATGTTAATTAAAATCCCCAGAGCAATGCAGAAGAAAATAATCCAAAACAAATGCAGTTAAAGAAATGAAAGGGGATTAAAATGCTACATTGAAAAATATCAATTTGACAAAAAGGAAGGCAGTAATAGAGGAACAAAAGAAAAGAAATAAGATAAATAGAAAAATAACAGACATAAATCTTACTGTAGTGGTAATTGTAGTAAATGTAAGTGGACTAAACTCTTCAGTCAAAAGGCAAGAGATTGACAGATGAATTTTAAAGGAAAAAATGCAATCCAATTACATACTGTCTACAAATGGCAGACTTTAGGTGTATCAAACAGATGAAATTAGAAGTATGGAAAAATATTATTATGTAAACTGAATCCAAAAGAAAGCTGGGTGGCCATTCTAATAAGAGACCAAATAGATTTTAAAACAAAAATTGTTTCTAGAGATAAAGAGGTTACACCATCAGAAGACATAACAATCATATGTACATATGCACCTAACAGAGTCCTGAAAATATGAAACAAAAATTACAGAATTACAGGGAGTAATAGACAGTTCTACAATAATAGTTTGAGACTTCATTACCCCATTTTCAATCATAGACAGAATATCTAAATAGAAGATCATCAAGAAAATAGAAGACTTGAACACAGTAAATCAACTAAACCTAATGCATCTCCAGAACAGTGTACCCAGCAAAAGCAAAATACACATTTTTTTCCTCAAGTGAATGTGGAATTTTCTCCAAATAGGCCATAAAACAATCCTCAATAAATTTAAAATGATGGAAATCACACAGAATATATCCTCTGACCATAACTGAATGAAATTGAAAATCAATAACAGAAGGAAATTTTGGATATTCACAAATATATGGACATTAAACAATCTACTCATAAATAACCAATGGTTTAAATATGATATCACAAAGGAAATTAGAAAATACTTTGAGATGAATGAAAATGAAGACAGAGCATATGAAAAACTCATGGGATGCAGAAAATAGAAGAGCCTAAAGGGAAATTTATAGATATAAATGTCTATATCTTAAAGAAAATATCTCAAATCAATAACCTAATGGCATACCTTAATAAACTAGAAAAAAAGGAGCAAACAAAATTCAAAGAAAGCAGAGGGAAAGACATAACAATTAGACAAGAGTAGAAATAAAAGACATCGAGAATAGAAAAACAGTAGAAAAATAATCAAAACCCAACGTTATGTCTTTGAAACAACCCAACAAAACTGTCAAAACTGTATCTAGCCTGACAAAAGAAAAAAAAGAGGATTTAAATCACTAAAATCAATAATGAAAGGGACGAGCATCACTACTGATCTTCCTGACATGAAAAGCATTGTAAGGGTATACTATGAATGATGGAAGGCAAACAGATTAGATAACTCATGCAATGGGAAAATCCTCATAAAACACAAACTACTGATACTGTGAAGATATCTATACCAAATACAAGAAAAAGAAATTAAAAGCATCCATATTGGAAAGGATTAATTAAACTTATTCCTAGTTGCAAATGATATGTTTTTGTATAGGAAAATCCTAAGGAATCCACAGGAAAAAAATTTTAACTTACTAGAACTAGTAGAAAAAGCTCAAGAAGTTAGGAGGATCAGTTTGTCATGGCTGCTGTAACAAAGCATCACACACTACTTGGCTTAAACAAAAGGAATGTACTGTCTCAGGGTTCTGTCAGCAGGACCATGCTTCTGACTCCTGTAGGGATCTAACAGTGGCTTTCTGTCTTAATTCATTCTCTGCCTCTATTTCATGGTTGTCTCTGTCTCTGCATCAGTCATCTCTGTCCAATATTTCTCTCCCTTTAAGGACACCAGTCATATTGGACTAGGGTCACCCTAAACTAGCTTGGCCTCATCTCAACTAATAACATCTTCAAAAATCCTATTTACAAATAAGTTTACATACATAGGATCAGAAGTGAGGACCTGAGCATGTCTTTCTGGAGGATATGATTCAATCCATAACAAGTACCAATATACAAAAATCAATTGTATACCTTTAAACCTGCAATAAACAATCTGACTCAACTATAAAAAATAAATAACCCAGTTTAAAAATGGGACAGAGGATTGAACAGGTATTTCTCTAAAGAAGATATAAACAATGAGCACATGAGAAGATGCTCAACATCATTATTCAGGGTTTTTGAATATCAAAATGACAATGGCTAAAAATCAAAGATGGACAATAAAAACATGAGAATGTGGAAGAATTGGAAACTTCATTCATTGCTGACAGGATTATAAAATGGCACAGCCACTTTGGAAAATAATTTGCCATTCCTTAAAATATTAACCATAAAGTTATGATATGATCCAGCTAATCTATCCTAGATTTAACTCTAACAAAATTGAAAATGTATCTCCAGAGAAAGATTTGTACATGGATATTCATACAGTATTATCCATAACAATCAAAAGTTGAAATGGACAAATAAAGTACGGTATTATCCATACAATGCAATTTTATTACCCATACATAAAAAGAAATGAAAACCTAACAAACATACTACAACATGGGTGATCATTGAAACTAATACTAAGTTTAAGAAGACAGTCACAAAGCTAAACATTATAAAATTCTCTCTATATGAAATGTCCAGATCCAACAATTCTACAGAGACAGAAATAGATTAGTGGTTTCTAGGTAGGATGTAGGAGGGACTGCAGCGTGACTGCTAATGGGTAGACACAGGTTTCTTTTTGGGATGATGAAAACATTCTGGAATTACACAGTGATGATGGTTGCACAATTTCGTGAATATTTAAAAACCACTGAACTGCACACTTTGAAAGGGTGAATTGTTTGTTTTGTAAATTATGTCACAATAAAGTTGTTATTAAAAAAGAATAGTCAACTAATGTGTGAGACTAAAGCAAAAAATGTTTCTTTGGTACAAATCTATACTTTGACTAGTGCATCTCCTAATATAACTTATGTAGATAGTTGACTGAACACCTTAAGTACATGGAACTTTGTATAGGACATGAGATTTTGTTGGTTTGTCCACGTGATGCCCTGATGAATCCCAGAGTGGTCTGATCAGTGAGTGGAAAAGTATTTGCAAAGTTCCCTTCAGGGAATGATGAGAATGGGGGAAAGCTCAACTTTCCCAAGTTGAATTCTTGATATTCTCACAAGCAGTGTGGACAACCAAAGCTATAGGCTGAGCCCCCAGTCTTGGGGTTTGTTCATATGAAACTTAACCCCACAGGGGATAGGTCAAGCCTACTTAAATTTAAGCCTAAGAGTCACCCCCAAGAGAACCTCTTTTGTTGCTCAGATATGGCCTCTCTCTCCAGCCAACACAGCAAGCAGACTCACCACCCTCCCCCTGTCTACGTGGGACATGACTACCAGGGGTGTGGATCTTCCTGGCAGCGTGGGACAGAAATCCCAGAATGAGCTGAGATTCAGCATCAAGGGATTGAGAAAAACTCTAGAATGAGCTGAGACCCAGCATCAAGGGACTGAGAAAACCTTCTTGACCAAAAGGGGGAAGAGTGAAAGAGACTCCAAACAGAGTTGAGAGGTTATCCTGGAGGTTATTCTTACGCATTAAGTAGATATCACCTTGTTATCCAAGATGTAATGGAGAGGCTGGAGGGAACTGCCTGAAAATGTAGAGCTGTGTTCCAGTAGCCATGTTTCTTGATGATGACTGTATAATGATATAGCTTTCACAATGTGACTGTGCAATTGTGAAAACCTTGTGCCTGATGCTCCTTTTATCTACCTTGTCAACAGATGAGAGGAACATATGGAATAAAAATAAATAATAGGGGGAACAAATGTTAAAATAGATTTAGTTTGAAATGCTAGTGATTAATGAAAGAGATCAGTAAGGGGTATGGCCTGTAAAAAAATTTTTTTCTGTTTGTTATGTTTTTCTGTTGTCTTTTTATTTCTTTTTCTGAATTGATGCTAATGTTCTGGGAAATGATCATGATGATGAATATGCAACTATGTGATGATATTGTGAATTGCTGAGTGTATCTGTTGGGAATGTTTGTTTCTTGTAATTTTTTTTAATTAATAAAAAATAAAAAAAAAAAAGAATAGTACTGTGACTGGACTTTACTGCATCTATCATATGAAGAGAAGAAGTTGAGCCAAAGAAGAAAGCTATGACTTAAGCTTATAAATGTCATTGCTGTCTCTTTTAGGCAAATTGCTTCCTTACTTTCTGGATTCTCAGGGTACTCAATCCACATTTTTACATAATAGTCACCTTATATTATCATCATGTTTCCGTGCCTGTCTTCCTCATTATTGTAGGAACTTGTCAGAGTCACAGAGTCTGTTTTGTTCTATCTATACAGCCACGACATTTAGCACTATTTACATACACAGTGGCCATTCAATAAATTATTCATATTGATGAATAAATATATTAGGTCAGAAAAAACTGAATTCTAGTTAAAAACCTTCTTAATTATAAGTCCTGAATTTATGATATAATATTCGTAAATTATATTGCTACTTTTATTCAGGCAAAGACCAGAGTTCAAAGATGTATTAGTTGTTTCAGGAGAAGCATATGTAATGCTGAGGCTATTTTCTAGGCGTTCCATAAATAGATTTACGTGGCCCAACACATAAGTGTTATAGGCATATGAATGTAGGAATATATTTATGCAGTTACAGTGCCTGAAGGAACTTTAAGAGTTGTTGAGACTCTTAAACAGAAAAGTTTAAGAAACCAAGACTTAAAGCACAGTGTCACCTGGTAGGCATAAAGAGGCATAACTGAAATGCAGGTGTCTTGATTCCTAACACAGTGTTGACTTTGCAAAACATGCCCTAAAACTAAGTGCCATTCGAAAGCATACCTTCATAAAATGTATGCTCTCAACATACAATTGAATCCAAACACCTCTTTATTGCCTTAGCCCACAGTACCAAAAATACAACAGAGTAATCTTTCCTAAAACATAATCTGGATAACGGGACTCCCTTGCTTCAAAGGTCTCAAAGCCTTCACATCACATTTCAAACGCCGTCCAGATTCTTCCCTAGTGCCAGCAAAGTTCACTATACTCTGCTCCTCATAAATCCCCACCACCGTCTCCCTGCAGCACTACTGCTCTCACCCACTATGCTCTAAACACACGCACTTCCTCTAGGGTCTTGCACACACCAAATTCTCTGTGACTCAGAATGTGCACCCAGGTTGCTAGTTTCTCCAGAAGACTCCACCCCTGCTTTTTCCCTTTGTTTGTTTTATGTTACCTTTGTTTGTTATGGCTGGTTATTCATGCCTTAAGTTTCAACTAAATGCCATCTTTTCAAGAAGGTAATTGCCTGACAACCCTAACTCAGTTTCTCCCTTTACTGTGTCCTATGTTATTTACTTTTAAAGAACTGAACTTCTTAAATTTCTCATTTACTCGTTTTCCTAATTACTTTCTGCTTCCTGTTAATCTACAAGCCTCATGTCAGTAGAAATCAAGTCTATCCAGTTTGCTACTTTATCCTTAAAATGAAGCTGATAAGGCATTGAATAAGTATTTGTTAGATGAATGATAAATGTTAAATATTGTTCAAAAAAGTCTTCCTTACTGTCACAACAGTCCCTGGATTCCAGAGGTACTTGCAACAGAGGCAAGTAATAAAAGTGCATTCTCAAGTGTCTTTTTTGGATTTATGGAAAAGCAAAGGAGATTTTCTAGAGAAGCAAATTATTTTAAAAAACTAGAAGTAATAAACCATCTCCCACCAATTGATTAATCAGCAAAATCTCACTGATCAGC